>NC_057390.1:22099970-22409188 GCF_019320065.1 Cervus canadensis | reverse complement strand
TTTCCAGTGAGTCAACTCCTCGCATGAGGTGGCCAAAGTACTATATATCAAAATTCAACTTTAGTTTACTAAACTTAAGGAAATAATGTATCTTATGTGACCTCTCCTTGAAACTTCAGTATTTGTTTCTTCCAACACATTTCATAGGAGAATAAAAGGGTTTTGTAAGTAATTGCTCTAATCCTGGAGGGCCTGGATTGCAACATAACATGGTATTGTTGCCAAGATGACACCAGCTTCTCAGGGCAAGAGGTCACAATACAGAAAACACTTAAATGTTCCTCTAATGCCACCAAAGAAGAGATCAAAAGAGAACATTTTTGTATGTGATCCATGACCATGAGATAGAGCTTCTGGCCACATAGTCCACTGTAATTATAGTGGACTTGCTTTTGAATAAATTATCCCCATCTCATTGTGAGCATCCTATTTCCACTTTCTTTGTTTTTCCTCTATTTATTCCACCTCTACCGACACCTTCAAGTCACCTTGCTTGCCCTTAAGTTCCTTTTAATGGGATATTTGAATTTTTCATAGGAATCACAGGAAGAAGATAGAACTACATATTATCATTCTTATATCCAGTTATATCTTAAAACATGACTTAAAATGAACCAGACACACTAGATTAAAGTCTACTTTGGGGATAACATTTAAATATGAAGTTTATTTTGAAGGAGTAAGGTATCCCTACCCATTCAGTCAATGTGATAAAAAAAATACAAATTTTGCTTTCTTATTTTGTGTTTTAACATAATACTAATGTGTTCTCATTATAAATAAATTTTCAGTTAATAATTTATAGGAACTTAGTTCTAACTATGGTCATTATGGATATATGATGCTTTGTAGAAGCAAAATGATACTGATGGAAAGATTTTATGTCAATATTTTCATATGTAAGGTTTATGTTTAAAATATAAAGGCCTTACAAAATTTTAATTAATACATTGATAATTTGTCTTCTAAGAAATAAAGACTTTGTGGAAAGAGTAATCCAAGATGGTGGTGAAGGAAGACCTTGAGCTCACCTTCTCCCCTGGACACACTGAAACTACACCTACAAATAGAGCCATTCTTCCTGAAGAAGACCTGAGGGCTGACTGAACAGCTCCTGTACAGAGAAAAGCTAAACAAAAACAGGAAAGACAGAGAAAGGGTATACATGTATCCATGAGGCAGCAGCCTGCAGTATGAGCATGGATTCACCCACGTCGGGATACAGTGAGAAAACATCAGTTTAAAAAGACTCTTCACTATACTGTAAGGAAATTCATCTACTCACCTTAGAGGTTCTGCACACCATCAGGAAACTGCTGGAACTCTCTCAGGTTGCATGTAGCAGCAAACTGCATTGAGTCTCCCACTTCCAGCGGCCCCCTAAAAGTGGTTTCCAGTGCAGCACCTCCCCAGGAATTGCTTCCAGTTCACAGATGCTCCAGCTCCAGCCAGCCTGCCTATTGTGCAGGTGGAAGCAATCTTCACAACGTCCAATCTTCAAGATCAAGAAAGGTAGTGGTTTCACCTGCTTAATAGAAACAGAAACCAAAAGTCAAACAAAATAAGGAAATAGGAATATGTTAAAAATGAAAGAGCAAAATAACACCCAGAAAAAATTTCCAGTTAAACAGAGATTAAATATTTACCTAATTAAAAGTTCAAGAAGTGGCTGTAAGGATGATCACTGATCTCTGGAGAAGGGAGGAACTCAGTGAGAACTTCAACAAAGACTTGGAAAATATAAGGAGGAACCAATCTGAGCTTAAGAATACAACGACTAAAAAAATTTTTTTAAATATACAATAGAAGGAATCAACAGCAGATTAGATGCTAACAGAAGAATGGATACGAATTTGGAAGACAGAATAGTGGAAATCACCCAATCAGAAAACCAAAAAGAAGAAAAAGTTGCTTTTAAATGAGAAAACTTCAAGGGATCTCCAGGGAAACATCAAGCATACCAATATTCTCATTATAGAGGGTCAGGTGGGGGGAGGCGTAAAGGGACAGAAAACTTGTTTAAAGAAAAGTTCTGTAACCTAGGGAAAGAAACCCACCCAGGCACAGAAAACACAGAGAGTCTCAAATAAGAGCAACAAAGAGAAGCACACCAAGACATAATCAAAACGTAAAAAATTTAAAGTCAGAATCTTAAAGGCAGCAAGGAAAAAAAAAAAAAAACTAATCACATACAAAGGGAACCCCACAGAGATATTACTAGATTTTTCAACACAAATTTTATAGGCCAGAAGGGAGTGACAAGGTATTCTAAAGTGCCGAACAGAAAAAAACAAAAACGAAAAATTTACAACCTAGAATAGGTTGTCATTCAGAAGATTGCCATTCAGCAAAGATTGAAATTTTTACAGGCAAATAACCATTTATTTTAAGTGAGTGAAAGTCACTTAAAGTCATGTCCAACTCTTTGACACCATGGACTATAACCCACCAGGCTCCTCTGCCCATGTAATTTTCCAGGCACGAAAATATACAAGCAACTCCTGCAGCTCAATTCCAGAAAAATAAATGACCCAATCAAAAAATGGGCCAAAGAACTAAACAGACATTTCTCCAAAGAAGGCATGCAGATGGCTAACAAACACATGAAAAGATGCTCAACATCTCTTATTATCAGAGAAATGCAAATCAAAACCACAGTGAGGTACCATTACACGCCAGTCAGAATGGCTGCTATCCAAAAGTCTACAAGCAATAAATGCTGGAGAGGGTGTGGAGAAAAGGGAACCCTCTTACACTGTTGGTGGGAATGCAAACTAGTACAGCCACTATGGAGAACAGTGTGGAGATTTCTTAAAAAACTGGAAATAGAACTGCCATATGACCCAGCAATCCCACTTCTGGGCATACACACCAAGGAAACCAGATGTGAAAGAGACATGTGCACCCCAATGTTCATCGCAGGACTTTTTATAATAGCCAGGACATGGAAGCAACCTAGATGCCCATCAGCAGACGAAAGGATAAGGAAGCTGTGGTACATATACACCATGGAATATTACTCAGCCGTTAAAAAGAATTCATTCGAACCAGTTCTAATGAGATGGATGAAACTGGAGCCCATTATACAGAGTAAAGTAAGCCAGAAAGAAAGAACATTACAGCATACTAACACATATATATGGAATTTAGAAAGATGGTAACATAACCCTATATGCAAAACAGAAAAAGAGACACAGATGTACAGAACAGACTTTTGGACTCTGTGGGAGAAGGCGAGGGTGGGATGTTTCGAGAGAACAGCATCGAAACGTGTATATTATCTATAGTGAAACAGATCACCAGCCCAGGTTGGATGCATGAGACAAGTGCTCGGGCCTGGTGCACTGGGAAGACCCAGAGGAATCGGGTGGAGAGGGAGGTGGGGTGGGATCGGGATGGGGAATACATGTAACTCCATGGCTGATGCATGTCAATGTATGACAAAACCCACTACAATATTGTAAAGTAATTAGCCTCCAACTAATAAAAATAAATGAAAAAAAAAAAAGAATACTGGAATGAGTTGCCATTTGTTTCTCGAGGGCATCTTCCTCGAGAAAGATTGTCACTCAGAAAAGTTAGGAGAGAGAGTTTTCCAAACAAACAAAGCTAAAGGAGTTCATCACCACTAAATCAGCCATAAAAGAAAAGTTAAAAGGTCTTCTAAGTGAAAAAGAGGGCTTCCCTGCTGGCCCAGTGATAAACTGGCCAGTCAAGGCAGGTGACATAGGTTGTTGGATCGTTGGGTCAGAAAGATTCTCCTGGAGAAGGAAATGGCAACTCACTCTGGTATTCTTGCCTGGGAAATCTCATGGACAGGGAAGCCTAGTGGGCTACAGTCTGTGGGGTTGCAAAACAGTCAGATATGACTTGGCAACTACAGCAGCTACAAACTGCAAAAGAACAGGCCATGGTTAGAAATAAGAAAATACTGTTGTCTGATTGATTTCATTTAGCATAATACCCTCCAGGTCTATCCATACTGTTACAAATGGCAAGTTTCTTATTCTTTTTTTCATGGCTGAGTAGTGTTGCTTTAGTGTGTATATATACCACATCTTCCCTTTATCCATTCATCTATTGACAGGCACTTAGCTTGCTTCCATATCTCAGCTACTGTAAATAGTGCTGTTATGAATGTAAGCATACATGTATGTTTTGATTTCAGTTTCTTTGGATAAATACCCCAGAAGTGAAACTCCTGGATCATATGGAAATTTTATTTTTAGTTTTTCAGGGAAACTCTATAATGGGTTCCATAGTGACTGCACCAATTTACAATCCTACCAACAGTGAACAAGGTTTCTCAGAGAAACAAAAACATTGTATGATTTAATTTATATGCTGAAACTAAAACCACAACTAGCAACAAAAACCATAAACCAACTCACAGATACAGAGACAAACTGGTGGCTGCCGGAAAGGAGAAGGGTGGGAAGATGGATAAAATAGGTGAAGCGTATTAAGAGGTACAAACTTCCAGTTATAAAATAATTAATGGGAATGTAATGCACACACAGGGAATATAGTCAGTAATAATGAAACAATATTACATGGCAACAGATGGTAACTAGACTTA
This sequence comes from Cervus canadensis, assembly GCF_019320065.1. Lineage (NCBI taxonomy): Eukaryota > Metazoa > Chordata > Mammalia > Artiodactyla > Cervidae > Cervus > Cervus canadensis. The sequence continues at coordinate 22,404,609 of NC_057390.1, read as the reverse complement.
TTGTGGTGGTTGTCTCATAATAAATAAAAATATAAAATCACTGTTGTATACCTGAAACTACATAATACTATATGTAAATTATCACAATAAAAATTAAATTTTAAAATGCATAAATAACAAATGAAAATAAGTTATTAAAAGATTTTATAATCTTCAATAAATTTGGCTTACTCCAGAGTAACCTATTTATAAAAACAAAAATAATATTAATAATACTTTTTTATCTTTGAACTTGTTTTTATAATTCTTTATGTAGTAAAGAACCACAGACTTGGCATAAACGGTGTTTATTAATTTCAAAAATGTTCTCATAACTGATATCTTCACCAATATACTTCCTTTAAATTAAAAGCAGAACAGTTTTAAGAAAATTATTTAAGAAAATTCTATATTTTATTTTTTAAACCATCTTCTGTATTTAAAAAAAAAATTAAGGAGAAAATTAATAGACCACAGACTTTTCTCACATGGGAAAAAATGTACACATTTAATGAAAAATAGAGTGAAATACATGACAAACTTACCAATGCAGGCACATAAAAATCACACAAACAAGCTCTTGCCATAACTGTCATACATCAATAATTTAAGTTAAAAATGCTCACATTTATGTAAAAGCTTTCCTAAATTACTTCACTGTGTAATACCATAACTCTAATACTTAATATAATATGTGATTATTTAATACTAGTCAGAATCAACATCTTTTACTTTTAAATCAGATACATTTTCACCTTAATAACTTTAATTAATATCTTATTTTCAGATAATCTTACATTTTAAATACCTTTTACCAGCTTCCCTGGTGGCTCAGATAGTAAAGAATCTGCCTGCAATGCAGAAGACCCAAGTTCGATGCCTAGGTAAGGAAGATGCCCTCAAGAAACGAATGGCAACCCATTCCAGTATTCTTGCCTGGAAAATTCCATGGGCAGAGGAGCCTGGTGGGTTATAGTCCATGGTTTCGTAAAGAGTTGGACATGACTGAGTGACTTTCACTCACTTAAAATAAATGGTTATTTGCTTGCAAAAATTTCAAAAACTGTTGATTTTTTTCAATGCGCTGAAATGACCTACAAGTCAAAAAAAATGATTTTTGAATCAAAGACACCTATACAGTAGATGAATTATTTCAGTATAATATTTTTAAGAAACAATCTGACAAGTTCACAAATTACCTTTCTTAATAAATTTCAATTTTCCTATCTTTGGGTAGTCTTTACTTGTAAAGAAGTTTTCTAAAAGGAATAACAATAATGTCTTTGTGAACTTGACCCTATTTTCAAATAATCAACAATTTTAACAAGGCAGTATCTCAATGGTATGAGGCAAGGCTTACATCAATGCCTCTTTCCTTGAGCAATATGTTGCTCTAGAAACATTCAAGAAATTCCTTGGCTCAAACCACACACTGAATGAGACAAAAGTGTTCTCCTTGGCACTCCTCAACTTTTAAAATAAATTAATAGCAATCTAAAAGTGGTGATTTTATTGCCACATAAAAGAACAGGCAGATTGCATCGATACAAGCTTAACGGCAAAAAACAGCAAGGCTGGGATTTCTAAGATGTTGATGTGAGAAGACAAATTAAAACTGGAAACTCATAATGGAAATAACTGTGGGGGAAGCACATTCTGAGGGTTGTGAGATGGAGCTCACATCAGGTTTCTTAGATGATGGATTTGGGAATGGTTCAGGAAGCCACTTTTTTCCTTATAAAAACAAGTTCTTTGAGTGATTTCCAACCATGTGACTTTATTTTTTTAATTTATTCTATTGAAATATAGTTGATTTACAAAAGGTGAGAGAACTCTGTCCTCCAAAATTTCTCAGCCTAGTATTTAGAGCCTCTACTCTCCCAACTATGTATTCATATCATTCCAATAATGAGAAAACTGCAGCCCATTGGGAACAACAGGCATCAGTTGAAGACAGAGTAACATGACAACTTGTTCCTTACTAGCATATCCATATGACAGAAAATTAGAGACAGTCTTCTCATCACTTCACAATAAGACACCCATTAGATCAGGGTGGGATGGAGAAGAGGGCTCACCAGTTGCTCTGAGTAGGGAAGAAGAGATTGTGCTTTGTGAGGGCACAGATGTTGTGGAATATGGAGGGAAATGGAAGGCACTTTTTCCACTACATACCACTATACAGCATTTTATAGGGCCAGTCAAAACCTTTGCCCTGAAAGACTCATCTGCATTCTCTAAGGCTAGTCACCCAGTAACTTGCACTATCTTAGAGGGAACTGCAAAAAAGACTATGACTTCTTCTGATATGTATCACTGGGAAGAGTGAGACAGGGTGTGAAGAAATCTAATTTATAAGTGATGAGACTCTATTATGGAGCGCATCCTTTCACTTACATTTTCTCCTTTAATCTTCATTATAACTGTACATAGATATACAGTCAGCAAAAGCAAGACCTGGAGCTGACTGTGGCTCAGATAATTAGCTCCTTGATGCAAAATTCAGATGTAAATTGAAAAAACTAGGGAAAACCACTACACCATCCAAGTAGGATCAAAATCAAATCTCTTTAGATTATACAGTTGAGGTGACAAATAGATTTAAGGGATTAGATTTGGTAGACAGATTGCCTGATGAACTAGGGACTGAGGTTTGTAACACTGTACTGGAGATGATGATCAAAACCATCCCACAAAAAAGAAATGCAAGAAGGCAAAGTGGTTGTCTGAGGAGGCCTTACAAATAGTTGAGAAAAGAAGAGAAGCAAAAGGCGAAGGAGAAAGGGAAAGATATACCTAACTAAATGCAGAGTTCCTGAGTATAGCAAGGAGAGATAAGAAAGCTTCTACAGTGAACAGCACAAAGAAACAGAGGAAAACAATAGAGTGGGAAAGGCTAGAGATCTCTTCAAGAAATTAGACATACCAAGGGAATATTTCATGCAATGATGGGCACTACAAAGGACAGAGACTACAAGGACTTAACAGAAGCAGAAGAGATTAAGAAGTGTCAAGAATACATAGAAGAACTATACAAAAAAGCTCTTAATGACCCAGACAATCATGATGGTGTAGTCATTCACCTAGAGCCAGACATCCTGGAGTGCGAAGTCAAGTGGGCCTTAGAAAGCATTACTACAAATAAGACTAGTGGAGGTGATATAATTCCAGCTGAGCTATTTCAAATCCTAAATGATGATGCTGTTAAATTGCTGCACTCAATATGCCAGCAAATTTGGAGAACTCAGCTGTGGTCACAGAACTGGGAAAGGTCAGTTTTCATTCTAATACCAAAGAAGGGCAATGCCAAAGAATTCAAACTACTGCACAATTGCATTCATTTCATATGCTAGCAAGGTAATTGGAGAAGGCAATGGCACCCCACTCCAGTACTCTTGCCTGGAAAATCCTATGGATGGAAGAGCCTCGTAGGCTGCAGTCCATAGGGTCGCTAAGAGTCAGACAGGACTGAGCGACTTCACTTTCACTTTTCACTTTCATGCATTGGAGAAGGAAATGGCAACCCACTCCAGTGTTCTTGCTTAGAGAATCCAAGGGACGGGGGAGCCTGGTGGGCTGCTGTCTATGGGGTCGCACAGAGTCAGACACGACTGAAGCCTTAGCAGCAGCAGCAGCAAGGTAATGGCTCAAAATCCCGTAGCTAGGCTTCAACAGTACATGAACTGAGAATTTCCACATGTACAAGCTGTATTTGGAAAAGACAGAGGAACCAGAGATCAAATTGCCAACATCCACTGGATCACAGAAAAAGCAAGGGAATTCCAGAAAAACATCTACTTCTTCATTGACGACACAAAAGCCTTTGACTTTGTGGATCACAACAAACTAGAAAATTCTTAAAGAGATGGGAATAACAGACCACCTTACCTGTGTCCTGAGAAATGTCTATGCAGGTCAAGAAGCAACAGTTAGAATCAGACATAATGGACTGGTTCCAAATTGGGTCCCAAAGGAGTACATCAAGGCTGTATTGTCCACCCCGCTTATTTAATTTACATGCAGAACACATCATGCAAAATGCCAGACTGGATGAATAACAACCCAGAATCAACGTTGCTGGGAGAAATATCAACAGCCTCAGATATGCAGATGATACCACTCTAAGGGCAGAAAGCAAAGAGGAACTAAAGAGCCTCTTGATGAGGGTGAAAGAGGAAAATGAAAAAGCTGGCTTAAAACAACATTCAAAAAACTAAGATCATGAGATCAGGTCCCATCTAACAGGAAAAAGTGGCAAATAGATGAGGAAAAAGTGAAAATGGTGACAGATTTTATTTTCTTTGACTCTAAAATCACTGTGGATGGAAACTGCAGCCATAAAATTAAAAGACGCTTGCACCTTGGAAGGAAAGTTATGATAAACCTAGACAGCATAGTAAAAAGCAGAGACATCACTTTGCTGACAAAGGTCCATATAGTCAAAGCTGTGTTTTTTCCAGTAGTCATATATGGATATGAGAATTGGATCATTAAGAAGGCTGAGCACAGAAGAATTGATGCTTTTGAAATGTGGTGCCAGAGAAGACTCTGGAGAGTCCCTTAGACAGCAAAGCGATAAAGCCAGTCAATCCTAAAGGAAATCAATGCTGAATATCCATTGGAAGGACTGACGCTGAAGCTCCAATACTTTGACCATCTGATGCAAAGAGCTGACTCACGGGAAAAGACCATGATGGTGGGAAAGACTGAGGGCAGGTCAAGAAGGAGGCGACACAGAATGAGATGGTTGGATGGCCTCACCATCTCAATGGACATGAGTTTGAACAAACTCCAGGAGATAGTGAAGGACAGGGAAGCTTGGCGTGCTGTAGTCTATGGGATCTCAAACAGCCAGACATGACTCAGCAGCTGAACAACAATGACATAACTATATAGGTTGGGGATATGTATCCTCATTTCATGGATGACCAAAATTAGGCTGAGGAATTAACAAAATTGTCCAACATAATAAAGAATAAAAATTTAAACCTTGCTGTATCTCATTCTCTAGCACCCAAGAAATAAAATGTCTTCATTAGGTACTTGCAAATTACCTATAGGCTAATCGGTAGGCTAATTGGTAATGAGTACATATTTCTTTCTATAATAAAGCAGATCTTGAATGTATTTCTAGTCAGTAGGTTTTAGACTTGTGTTGTAACTGATCAAATTATTACCAAAAGCTAATTACAAAAATGTATTCCCCCAATTTTTGTGTTACATATTTGCTTCTACATCTAGATTTATATAAGATGAAAAGGAAGTTAAGCTAAAAATTTGCAAAGCAGAAAACATTGCTGATAAATATCATTTTAATTATGCCAGTTATGGGGCATGGTTCAATAAATCACAAATAATAAAAGTACCTTAGATACATTAGGAGACAAAGCATTTTAATCTAAATTAACATATTTTAAAATTACTTATTTATATGCCTGAAAAATATTCTAATAGGAATTAATCAAAGTAGTTCATATTTTCTACCAACTCTGGTTCATTAAAAATAATATACAACCAAGAAAACAACAGGAGTTTCTAATAACCTCTTCGCTAAAAAGATTCTACAATAAAGGGTTCAATAAATGTCCTTACAGGACTTAAAATATTTTTAAAAGTTTGTTTTTGTCCTAACATCTATTAAAACTGTAACAATCAAAACTTTATGGCACAGATGTAATAAATAGGTGAATCAGTGGGATAGAATATAAAATCCCCAATATTTGCAAGAATGACTACAGATTTAGAATTAAAATTAATTCACATAAAAGGCAAAAGAATCAATTTTAAATAAACTACATTAGATGATTGTCTAGTCATTAAAGAAAACAGGTTATTTATACTATATACCAAAATTGGAGTTCCTGAGATGTTCAAATATGTAAAGACTAAAAGATAAAACTATGAAAGTTTCAAAGATAACATGAGTGATTATTTATATAATCTGCAGGTATAACTTTTGAAAGTATTTTGAAAAAAAGGTAGATATCAGAAAAGATGAGCTTGGGGAGACCTCAGAGGCTGGTCTGGATTCAGTTCAATGAAAGAGTGTATGGATACAGCCCTAGCATCATTGCTCTTGGTTCCTTGTGGAGATGTGTCTGCAGTTCAGTGGGCTGCTCTTCTGACCCTGAGTATGAAATCCACCAGGTCAGAAGGACAGAATTCCCCCTCATGACCTATGATGTGAATGGCTAGGAACAAGAGCATAGCAGAACTCAGGGTTCACCATATTACCTATTGCCTTGAACCACACACCCACATTTATTTATTACTGTCTCATGGCCTCCCACAAAGAAGATATTGATATATGGAAATATTGAAATATACAGAAAAATTTTAATGTCCACTTACCAAAAACTTCATAATGATAAAATCTGGAAATATTTTAAAATCTCTTGGGGATACAGTCTTTCTAATCAATAGATTATGCAATTTAAAAGTCCAAAATCGAAGTGAATTTTACTGTTGTACTCCTTCAAACAAACATGAATGCTTGTTTCATAGATCTTCCTTTTTAAAAATCTTCAATATAATGCTCTCAGTATGTTCTTGTTCAGTTCAGTTCAGTCACTCAGTCATGTCCAACTCTTTGTGACCCCATGGACTGCAGCATACCAGGCTTTCCTGTCCATCACCAACTCCTGGAGCCTACTCAAATTCATGTCCATTGTGTTGGTGACGCCATCCAACCATCTCATCCTCTGTCGTCTCCTTCTCCTCCCTCCTTCAATCTTTCCCAGCATCAGGGTCTTTTCCAACGAGTCAGCTCTTCGCATCAGGTGGCCAAAGTATTGGAGTTTCAGCTTTAGCATCAGTCCTTCCAATGAATACTAAGGACTGATTTCCTTTAGGATTGACAGGTTGGCTCTCCTTGCAGTCCAAGGGCTTATCAAGAGGCTTATCCAACACCACAGTTCACCAGCATCAATTCTTCAGCACTCAGTTTTCTTTATAGTCCAACTCTCACATCCATACATGACTATTGGAAAAACCATAGCTTTGACTAGATGGACCTTTGTTGGTAAAGTAATGTCTCTGGTTTTTAATATGGTGTCTAGGTTGGTCATAGCTTCTCTTCCAAGGAGCAAGCATCTTTTAATTTCATGGTTGCAGTCACCATCTGCAGTGATTTAAATGCTGCCAATTTTGCTTCTTTTTAAATATTTAGCCCTCTTGCAAAGACACCTTATCAGCATTCTTTTCAAAGACTCTGAAATTGGTTAATGTGTTAGTTCCACTTCTCCCATCTATGCTCAGCATCTTCAGGATATCATATCTTTCCTGCATGTTCTCAAGAGGCTTCTCTTCCCCCACAATCACAAGGCAAGTCTTGGAGCAAATTAGTTTTAAGAGAAAGGTGGTAATTCGGGTGAGCTAAGAACTAGGATGTAGTTCTTTTCAACCACCAGCTAGTACATCTTCTCCTGCTGTCCTGTAATTCTGTTCTTGTAAATGACAGAACCTGATTTAAAACTCAAAGTGGTTTTTTGTTGTTATTCATAACCACACCTCTTCTTGAATCTCTACAAGTTTTTAAAATATATTACTACTCACTCATGTCTCATGAATCTCCAGTCTTGGAGCCATTCTCAATTCAACCTTCCTCTCTTCTCACCTTCCATTGTCATATTACAGCAGGTCATTTCAGTCCCTCTTTTGAAGTATAACTAGAAGTATAAAAATATACTTCTTTTGAAGTATAACTACTATACTTTTGAAGTATACTTTTCATCACCTCCACCACTAGTATAAGCTACCATCTTCTTTTGTCTGGACTAAAATAGCTTCCTGACTGGTCTTCCAGCTTATATAGCTCCACTGCTGACCATTCTGCATATAAAAGTTAGAGTACTTTTTTTAACATACCATTTCTCTTCTCAAAAATCTTCAGAGGTTTTCCCTAAAAATCTAACGTGCCCATTCTTACATTGTTTTCATAGTACTTACAATAAACTCAGTAATCTGGCTCATCACCAAGTTCAGATCACTCTCATTTCTTTGCTATTCTTTGCTATTTCTCAAAACCACAAAATATTATCCTTGCAGGTCACTCTCCCTGCAAAGGTCACTTCTTAGGATGGAGGTTCTCATGGTGTAGTTCTTGAGCCAGCATCATTAGGAATATCTTGTTAAAAATACAAATTCTCAGGCTCCTCTGCAGAGCTACTGAATTAGAAATCCTGCAGATCCTGTTCATAAATTCATGTTTACCAAGTCGCCCAGGTGATTCTGATGTATAATCAGGTGTGAGAATCTCTGTTCTAATTATTATTAAGGCAACTGCCCCAACTCATTGTATTCCTCACTCAACCAGTGGTCAGCCTTTCTGACCATTCTCTTCAAATAGCATCCCTATTCCTCTCCAACAACTTATGCTGATTTACTTTTCTTCACAACTCTTACCATTATCTGACATTGTATTAAATATTTATTTGTAATCAAGCTTTTATCTCCCCGAATATGACAGCAGGAAGACATATTTTTCCACTACTTTATTCATGGTATCCAGAACAGCACATCCACAGAACAGGTGCTTAAAACGTACGTATTTGTCAGATAAATAAATGAATGGATAGATGCATTCTGTTATTTCTGAGTTAAATTAGTACAACGTTATAGTAAACAAACTGATACTTTTTGGGAGAACTGATCCTGAAGAACCAGGAACTATGAATCTGATCTAAGTAAATAGGTTCTAACACAACACTGTGCTTTTGAACTGTGGTGCTTGAGATGACTCTTGAGAGTCCCTTGGACAGCAAGGAGATCAAACCAGTCGATTCTAAAGGAAATGAACACTGAATATTCATTGGAAGGACTAATGTTGAAGCTCCATTACTTTGGCCACCTAAGGCAAACAGCCAACTCACTGGAAAAGACCCTGATGCTGAGAAAACTTGAGGGCAAGAGGAGAAGGAGGTGACAGAGGATGAGATGGTTGGATGGCATCACTGACTCAATGGACATAAGTTTGAGCAAACTCTAGGCGATAGTGATGGACCAGGAAGCCTGGTGTGCTACAGTACATGAGGTAGGAAAAAGTTGAACATGATTTAGCAACTGAACAATAACACAAACATAGATTTATAAGATTGGTAAAGAAAACTTCAAGTCTTAGAGTCCAAGAGACCTTGGTTTGAATTTCTGTTACTAATCTTAGCTCCATTAAGAGCTTGTCTTTGAGACACAGTTCTCTTACTCATAAAATAGGGAAAATAAAAATAACTACTTGAGTAATTATGATGAATTCAAATTATACATTCTAAAAGTTCTTAGCACAACTATTGGGATATTAGCATTCAAACAGGCATAATTTTCCTATCCTATTTTCGAATATCATATTCCAGGAAGGAAGCATATCAGCTCGTACTATAAAAACAATAAAACATCAGATTATGAATATTGCCTTTAAGAATGGAAGTCAACCTTTTCTAAATTTTTTTGCCTTGATCTTACTGTTCTCACACTCCAAAAAAAACAAAGATAATACTTCTTTTTTTTGTGGTAATAAATTTGGTCATGTATTTTCTTTAAAATAAATTAGGACCCCTCATATGATTATTTTCTTTGAACATTCATAAAATAGTTACCTAAATCATAAGATAATGACTTCTGTGAGAAAATAATTATGGTTAGATAGTAGTATGCTAATATAAATGATTCTTGCTGAGCTTTTCTTAAAGGCATATTTTAAAAAATTATAAAAATATTAATTTTGATTATGAAGTTAAGAAAGTCTTCCCATTTTTCTCATCCTACTGCCAAAAAACTTCAGGAAGACAAGGAGATATAAACTTTAAAAGGTGACTTCTGACTTTTTTTTAAACTTAAACATTCTCAATGCTCTTGTTTAGTAAAACATTAGTTGTGCAGTTGAAATCTCTGGATGGTGGTATTATACTTACTGGCATGTCCAAAAGAGAGTTTTGTTTTACCCTAAACCTTTCTTCCCCAGACTCCTATTTGAAAAAAAATAAATAAATAAAACCATCATTCAGAATTCCTGCAGCCAAAGATATAGTAGTCAAATTTGATCTCTGTTTCATCTCTATATTTAGTCATTCATGTATTAAATACTTATTAAACACCTACTCTGGGTTCCAAGTACTATTTTATATTATTAGGATACATCAGTGAAAAAAATCTTGCCCTCAAGGAGCTGACATTCTATAATACTAGATGGAGACTGACAATAAACAATCCACATAATAAAGTATATAGTATTTTGGAATTTTTTAAGTGCAATGAAAATTAAAGTGAAGAGGATCAAAGTTGTGCAATAATGGGGGGAGGAATATATGTGTGTGTGTGTGTACCAACAAAGGTCCGTCTAGTCAAAGCTATGGTTTTTCCAGTAGTCACATATGGATGTGAGAGTTGGACTATAAAGAAAGTTGAGCACTGAAGAACTGATGTTTTTGAACTGTGGTGTTGGAGAAGATTCTTGAGAGTCCCTTTGATGGCAAGGAGATCCAACCTGTCAACCCAACCTGAATATTCATTGGAAGGACTGATGCTAAAGCTGAAACTCCAATCCTTTGGCCATCTGCTGCAAAGAACTAACTCATTGGAAAAGACTCTGATGCTGGGAAAGATTGAAGGTGGGAGGAGAAGGGGACGACAGAGGATGAGATGGTTGGATGGCATCACCGACTCGATGGACACGGGTTTGATAAAGCTCCAGGAGTTGGTGATGGACAGGAAAGCCTGGTATGCTGCACTCCATGGGGTCACAAAGAGTCGGACATGACTGAGCGACTGAACTGAACATATATATATATGTTCCCGCAACTATATATATATATGTATATATATATATATACATCTTTTACATATATACATATATATATGTATAAATATATATACCTTTCATCAGTATATTTTCCACCAGAAAACAACTATTCCTTAAAAATCACCAGTATAGGTACCACTTGCTTTCCCTTAGATATCTTTGCCTACTCCTTTGTTGAAGGGAACAGGCTGTCTCCATGTCTTAGCTATTGTGAATAATGCTGCAATAAACATAAGAAAGCATAACCTGTCTTCAATAGCCTATTTTCATTTTCTTTGAGTATATACCCAAAAGTGGGATTGCTGGATTGCATGGTGGTTCTATTTTTAATGTTTTGAAGAACTTCGGTACTGTCTTTCCTAATGACTGAACCAGTTTACAGTCCTTGGTACACAACAGATTCCCTTTTCTCCAAATTCTTGTCAACACTTGTTCGCTCATATCTTCTTGATGATAGCCGTTCCTACAGGTTTGAAGTGATATCTCATTGGGGTTCTCATCTGCAATCCTGTGATGATTAATGAGGGTAAGCATTTTTCTCATGCAACTGTTGGCCATTTGGATGTCTTCTTTGGAAAACTTCTATTCATTTACTCTCCCTGTTTTTCAATCAGGTTTTTTAGCTGTGATGATAGTTGCTACAGGTTGCATGAGTTCTTTAAAATTTTTAATTATTTATCCCTTATTTGAGACACTGTTTACAAATATTTTCTCACACTCCATAGGCTGCTTTTTTATTTTGTCAATTTGTTGATCTCTCCCTGTTATTTCCTCAAACCACGTCTAATTTATTAGCAAATTCTGTGAACCCTACTTCAAAGATATATTTTAAGTCAGTTCACTTTTTCTTTTCATTATGCTTCCAGGCCACTATCACCTGGGGTAGGGTTATTGTAATTTTTTCTGAACTGATCTGTCTGCTCTACTCTTTTTCTCACATAATTCATTCTCAACAAGGCAGAGTGATATATTACAATTTAGATTATATTAGGATGTTAATATTAAATTGTTTTTGACAACTCAATATGTAAGAATACTGGGGTATTTTCTTTTTTCCCTCAAAACATCATTATCATTAGATCCCATTTTAATTTTACATATGCAGGAACTATACTACGTAAAAGTCAAATAGTGGTGCAGATTAAACTATCAGGTTTCAAACCTAGAGTCTAATTCTATGGCTCATGCAATTAGCACTATATATTGTATTCTTCTCCTTAAAATTCTCCTATAGTTTCCATCTCACTTTAACAAAGTCCAGTCTTTACAAGGATATAATAAAGTGAGTATATCTTGCACAGTGTCAGGCATACAAGTATTTAATAATTGTATTTTGCTTTCCCAACTTAACAATCACTGTTATTCTCAGGGATTAGTGGGGCAGATTTTTACTAAATGTTTTGTGAACTGGAATCTGAGCAAGTCATTCACTGAGCACACACAAATAAAGGTCATGTGTAAGAGAGAATGGCGACTATACGCTTCAAGTTTCCTATGTTTTCTGGCTATATATCTATATCAATCAATCTATCTATCTGCAATGGCATATATCATAAATGTATAAACATATAAATGTCTGTAATGGAAAGGGAGACATTAAGAATTATTTCTGGTGCCAAGTGGAAATACATTTTTCAAAATGTGGCATAGAGCTTTCTCTAAGAAAAATTCTGTGCTTTTGAGAACTAAAGAGGAAAAGTGGAGACAAGCAAGGTAGGAGTAGAAAAAGAAGGACTTTAATACACATACAAGTGTCTCATAATACAAAACTTTTCCCAGTTTGAAAAGAATTTAAATTATCTCCTCTGACCTCAAAAAAAAAGGGAAATATTCAAAAATTTCTAGGAAGCAAGGAGCAAAATACATTTTATATTAATTTTATTTTTAATCTCTAGATATATTAAGTTGCTATTTAGTATGTTATTTGCTGTTTTATTGTTCTACCTAAATAAAAACATGCACACACAGTCTTAAGGTTTTAAATAGATTTACTTGATTTTGACTACCTCCCCCTACCTCCCTAAACTGACAGGTACTTAAACTCTTTAAAAATGAGTGATTTCTGGAGAAACCCATAAATATTAAGACTCCTAGATTTGTTACCTGTTTCAATAGTCCAGTAATACCAATAATTGGTTGGAATATCTTTAAACCTATTGAGTCTAACTCCATAAAGGTAAAATCAACCTAACTGCAGCCTGGAGCAAATGAACTGCACCATAGAGCTCTCCAAGGTCCTGCCGGTGATGCATCTCTCAGATACCCTCTAATCTCAGACAATGAAAACTGACATTTATCTGGCTGCTTGAAGACATATTGAATCCTACTACTGGATTTAACAGTTACAACTTCCTCACCCAGTGGCTTTGAATTCATTCATCTGGTTCAAAATATCTCTTCAATTATCTTTTCAGTTTGCTTCTTAATTTTATCTAATCTATCATATAAACCATTTGTGAAAGATTACTAATTGTTAACAGAGTGGATGAATAAGACTAGATATCTATACTGATTAAGTGTTTACTACAGTATATATAATAAGATATCCATTCAGATAATTGTATTTTAATGAAGATGACACAAAGTTAAAAGGTATGATAGAGCAATATGCAAAATACACGGAGACAGAAGCATCTACACATTTCTAGAAGATTCATGTAAGAATGTTAACATGGTGAAAATTTGTGTGCTAAGGTACAGAGAATTACTATTCAAAGTTAACATATTTGTACGTTTATATTTTTAACATTTTCTGATGAAATCATAAATCTTTAAAAACAAAAATCATGCAAATGTGTGAAATCTACATTAGACCAAATATAGCAAAAGGCAAAGAGATATCTTGATAACATATGTACTTCATTGTCACTTTTTGCCCACATGTCTTTCTTGATCATAGTTTTCTCATTGTCAAATTGAGGAGGTTAGACTAGATGATGCATCAGTTGCATTTTGATTTAGATGATTTAAAATATGATCTATAAATATATCTCTTAGTAATATTGCTAATCATACAATCTGCTACTTGACAGATTATAAGGACAGATGGAGTTCTTAAAGTTCTAGTATATTTCAAAATTTAATTTCTAAAACACACACCAAAATAATGTATGTCATGAAATGTTTAAATGGATATAATGTAAGAATTTCACAGGAAATTTTATATGCAACACAAAAAAGTTTAGACAATGTCTTTGATGGCTAGTGATGTTGAGCCTATTTTTATTTGCCTATTGGTCATCTGTATTTCTTTCTTGGAAAAATATCTATTCATGTATTCCAAACATTTTTTAACTGAGTTATTCATTTTTTATATTAAGCTATTTATATAATTTAGATACTAATCCCTTATCAATCATTGACTTACAAATATTTTCTTCCATTCAGTAAATTATCTTTTCATTTTGTGGATGGTTTCCTTTGCTGTGCAAAACCTTTCAAGTTATTTAGGTCTCATTTGTTTATTTTTACTTTTGTTCTTTTGCCTCTAGAGACAGATCTAAAAAAACTGTTTCTACAATTTACGTCAAAGTATGTTCTGCCCATGTGCTCTTCTAGTTCTAAGGTTTCAAGTCTTACATTTAGGTTTTTAATCCATTTTTAGTTTATTTTTGTATATGGTGTGAAGAAATGTTCTAATTTCATTCTTTTACATTTATCTGTCCAGTTTTCACATCACCTCTTATTGAAGATACTTTTTTCCACTGTATATTTTTGCCTGCTTGGTCTTAGATTAATTAACCTTAAGTGTCTCGGTTAATTCCTGGGCTATCTATCCTGTTCCATTAGCCTATATATCTGCTTTTGTGTCAGTAAAATGTTGTTCTGGTTACTGTAGTTTTGTAGCATAGCTTGAGGTTAAGGACCATGATATCTCCAGTTTTGTTACTTTTTCCTAGGATTGCTTTGGCAATTCAGGGTCTTTTGTGGTTCTATACAAGTTTTAGGATTATCTGTTATAGTTCTGTGGAAAATGTCATGGGCACTTTGATAAGGGGTTGCATTAAATATGTAGACTGTTTTGTGTAGTATGGGCAGTTTAATAATGTCCATACTCTTTTTTCTGACCCACAAACATGGGATATCTTTCAATTTCTTTGTATCATCTTAATTTCCTTGTCAATGTTTTACAGTTTTTAGATTATAGATCTTTCACCTCACTCGTTAAGTTTATTACTGGGTATTTCATTTCATTTGATGTGATTTTAAATGAGACTGTTTACTTACTTTCTCTAATAGTTCATTATTAGTGTATAGAAAAGCAACATATTTTTGTAGATCTTGTATTCTGCAAATATCAACATATTTTGTGCAGTCTTGTATCCTGCAACTTAACTGAATTCACTTATTAATTCTAATAGTTTTTTGGTGAAGACTAGGATTTTCTATATGCAGTATCATGCCATCTGAAAATAGTGACAGCACCACAACGAAAAAAAACAATGAGATATCACCTTACACCTATCAGAATGGCTATCATCAAAAAGACCACACATAACAAATGTTAGAAAGGAAGTGGAGAAAAGGGAAACCTTTGTACACTGTTGGTGGGGGTGTAAATTTGGATAACCAAATACATGGAAAATCGTATGGAGGTTCCTCAAAAACTAAAACTAGAACTACTATATGATACAGCAATTCCACTCTAGGGAAAACATCCTTAAAAATGTTTAATTCTTATTTGAAAAGAAATACATGCCCAACGTTCGAAGAGCATTATTTACAATAGTCTAGAAATGGAAACAACCTAAACATCCATCAACAGATGAATGGATAAAAAAGATGTGGTACGTACATAAAATAGAATATTACTGAGCCATGAAAAAGAATTAAAGTCTACAATTTGTGACAATGTGAATAGACCTTGAGGGCATCATGCATAGTGAAAAAATAAGAGAGAGAAAGACAAATACTCTATGTTATCATTTATATGTGGAATCTTAAAAAATGAATATAACAACAAATAGATTCATATATACAGAGAACAAACTAGTGTTTACCAGTGGAGAAGGAAGGCAGGGAGAGTCCTAAAAACATAGGGATTTAAGAAATACAAACTATTATGTATAAAATAAATAAGCAACAAGGATATATAACACAGGGAAGATAGCTAGTATTTTATAATAACTTTAAATAGAGTATAATTCAATAGGAAATATTAAAACACTATATTGCACCCCTGGAACTACTACAGTGTTGTGAATCAATTATATTTCAATAAAAAGAGTTCAGAAAATAATGAAAGAATCAATGATTTAGTAATTAGCAATTTGATTAAAACTGTAATTTTCTAATTCTATTGAGTCAAATATATTTATTATATATCTACCTTTTTGAAAATACTGAAGCATATCAAGTTTTGATGGATATATCACACCTCTGATTTTTTAATTGTAACTAAGAGGTTACAGCAATCAACACTTGTCTCCATGAGAGGTTCTTTAAATTTTTTGCCCAAAATTTGCCAGTATTCTTGAAGTTAGCTGGTATGTTAGCTTATCAGAGTTACTGGGTGGCTGAAGCAGCAGGAATGTATTTCTCACAGTTCCAGGAACTAGAAGTCCAAGATCAAAGTGTCAGTAAACTTACGTTCCCCTGAGGCCTCTCTCCTTACCTTGTAAGAGTGCCCTTCCCCCAGGCACATGCTCTTCTCCTTGTGTGTGCGAGACTCTGGTCCCTAGCTATACATCCAAGTTCCTCTTCTTACAAGGCCACCAGTCAGGTTGGATTAGGCCCTACCGCAAAAGGCTCCATTTTGGCTTAATCAGCTCTTCTAAGGTCCTATATCCAAACACAGTCATATTCTGAGATACTGGAGGTTAGGATTTCAACATGTGGATTTGGTGATGGGGAAACACAATTCAGCCCATAATAACTGGAGAAAAAAGCAGGGGATCTCAGCATTCAATTAATCCCCTAGTTTTCAGAATGTCTCTATTCTCAGCTCCATTTACTGTTCTCAAGAGCAGATGTTCTCTTCACAATTTCCAGAAACTAAATCTTCAGTTTTCTGCTGGTGTGGCTTCACTGCTCAGGATGGAAGAGGATCTAGATATTTCTTCTTAACTTCATCTTATGTCACCTTTTGTTTAATTCTTCTCTTTTTAGTCCTTGTTTTATTGCCACTTCCAAAGCTACAAGTGCTATCAACATTTGTGTGTTTGGGTTGTTAGCTAGTATTTAACTGATTGCTTCTTGGCTTTCTTCCCTGTCTTAGATATCAGGTTTCATTTAAGACCCGTTTGTACACCTGCTTATTAGCTTCTGAAATTTGTGACTCTAATAATTCCTCTCATTCAGTCTAAGAATACTTGCTCATTTTGTAAAAAATTATTCCCCTGTCTGACATTTGAGTGTGATCTAAAAGGAATAAATGTTTGTGTTCAAACTGTCATCTTATGTCTGAAATTATAAAATGTGTGAGAATATTCAAAACAGATATTTTCATAAAATTTAGATTTATGATAAAATATATATTTTTAATATTACAGTTTCATTCACTACTCAATGCAGAATGTAATGTTTGCCTCACAGTTATGTAGGTTAGCTCTTCTACTCTTTGGTGTAGTTATTTTTCTTGCTTAATTTTTGCAGTTATTAAAGTTCAGTCCTAAATGGGGAAATCAGAAAGAGGGCATATGCATGTTCAACTGTCAAGGATTAGTTGCTATCTAGTACCATTTTATTTTATATTATACTTTTCCCATTCAATATCGCAAATAAAGTTAATACCACAGAAAGTCCTGTAAGAAGTAAGACTGCTGCTACTGCTGCTAAGTCGTTTCAGTTGTGTCCGACTCTTTGCGACCCCATAGACAGCAGCCCACCAGGCTCCACCATCCCTGGGATTCTCCAGGCAAGAACACTGGTGTGGGTTGCCATTTCCTTCTCCAATGCACGAAAATGAAAAGGGAAAGTGAAGTCGCTCAGTCGTGTCCGACTCTTCGCAACCCCATGGACTTCAGCCTACCAGGCTCTTCTGTCCATGGGATTTTCCAGGCAAGAGTACTGGAATGGGTTGCCATTGCCTTCTCCAAGAAGTAAGATTAAACCATCCTAAATAATATTCGGTAAATGTTAATGGTGGGTATTAATGAATGGGATAACAACTTCTTAACCTTTAAAATATTACTTTGTGGTAGAAGAGTCAAAATTTTAAAAAAAAAAAATAGTAGCCAACTGAAGAAACAATCAGTATGTATTGTCCACAGTTATATTATTTGGCCCAGTCTGGGGTGTATATCTGCAATTTGGTGACCTAACTCTATGGTTTTCTTGGATTTCTTCTAAAGTGTTTCCTAAGATTATTTTCCTATATAAATATTTGAAAGCGATTCTAGCCCAGAAATAACACAGAACTTAAAAATATGTATTTAGGAGGAGAACAAGATGGCAGAGGAGTAGGTGGACATGGAGTACATCTCTCTCCATGGATACATCAGGAATACACCTTCAGACACAGAAGAGCATGCAGAACACCAGCTGAGAGTGGACAGGAGTACCTGACCAGCAGAAAAGAATATATAGACCCACGCAAAACTCAAGATCAAGCCCTGAGCCTTTGGACTGGGAGCACTAACTCCAAGACTCTAGGCTAGGGGGCATCAAATAGTGAGAAGTCACACACAGGTAACCACTGGAATACTAGACCCAGCATCACCCAACCCTGTGCAGAACACCTCATCTAAACATCAAACAAACAAAAAATACAAACCCAATCATCAGCAGATAGGATTACCACCTCACTTGGCCTTGCCCATCAGAGAAGAAACAAACAAACAAAGAAAAACTCAGCACAGATATCACCCTATAAGAAGCTTATATAAACCACTGGACAAATCTTAGAGGGCAGAAACCAAAAAGAAGAAAGATTTCAACCTTGAAGCCTGGAAAAAGCAGACCTCAAACACAGTAAGTTAAAAAAAAAAAATGATGAAAGGCAGAGAAATGCTACAAGGAACAAACTAGAAACACAGAAGTCCAAATAAATGAAGAGGAAAGAGGCAAACGACCTGAAAAAGAATTCAGAACAATGATAGTAAAGACGATCAAAACCTTGAAAGCAAAATGGAGAAGCTGCAAGAATCAATTAACAAAGACATGGAAGAATTAAAGAATAAACATGCAGAGACAAACAACACGATTACTGAAATGAAAAATACTCTAGAAGGAGTCAATAGCAGACTATCTGAAGCAGAAGAATGAATCAGTGAGCTGGAAGATGAAATGGTGGAAGTAACCTCTGAAGAGCAGAATAAAGTAAAAAGAATGAAAAGAACTGAGGGTAGTCTCAGAGACCTTTGGGACAATATCAAACTCACCAACATTCTAATTATAGGGGCCCCAGAAGAAAATGAAAAAAGAAAGGGTATGAGAAAAATTTTGAAGAGATACACCTGAAAATTTCCCCAACATGGAAAAGGAAATAGTCAATCAAGTCCAAGAGTCACAGAGTCCCATACAGGATAAATCCAAGGAGAAACATGCCAAGACACATACTAATCAAAGACCAGACACAAAGAAAGAATATTAAAAGCAGCAAGGGAGAAGCAACAACTAAACATAAAAGGGAAACCCCATACATTTGACAGCTAATCTTTCAGCAGAAACTCTGCAGGCCAGAAGGGAGTGGCAGGATATATTTAAAGTACTGAAAGGAAAAAATCTACACCCAAAATTACTGTACCCGGCAAGGATTACTGTACTCAGCAATTTCTTCAAAATAGATGGAGAAATAAAAAGCTTTTCAGACAAGAAAAGTTAGGAGAATTCAGTACCACCAAACCAGTGTTACAGCAAATGTTAAAGAGACTTATATAGTCAAGAAATACAAGAGAAGAAAAAAGATTTACAAAATCAACCCCAAACAATTAAGAAAATGGCAATGGTAACACATACTAATAATTACTTTAATTGTAAATGGATTAAATGCCCCAACCAAAAGACACAGACTGGCTGAATAGATACAAAAACAAGACCCATATATATGCTGTCTACAAGAAACCCACTTCAGACCTCAAGACACATATAGACTGAAAGTGTGAGAATGGAAAAATATAGTCCATGCAAATGGGAAGCAAAAGAAAGCTGGAGTAGCAATCCTCATATCAGACAAAATAGACCTTAAAATAAAGAAGATTACAAGAGATAAAAAAAGAACACCTATAATGATCAAGGGATCGATCCAAGAGGAAGACATAACAATTGTAAATATACCCCAAACATAGAAGCACCTCAATACATAAGACAAACACTAACAGACAGAAAAGAAGAAATTGACAGTAACACAATAATAGTAGGAGACTCTAACACCCCACTCACACCAATGGACATATCATCAAAACAGAAAATTAATAAGGAAATACAAATCTTAAATGATACATTAGATGAGATGGATCTCATTGATATCTTTAGGACATTCCATCCAAATGAAGAAGACTACACCTTCTTCTCAAGTGCACATGGAACATTCTCCAGGAGAGACCACAACTTGGGTCACAAATCAAGCCTCAGTAAATTTAAGAAAATTGAAATTGTATCAAGCATCTTCTCTGACCACAACACTATGATATGGTTAGATATCAATTACAAGAAAAAAAAAAAACTGTAAAAAACACAAACATATGGAGATTAAACAACACATTTCTAAATAACTAACAAGTTACTGAAGAAATCACAAGGGAAATAAAAAAATTTCTAGAAGCAAATGACAATGAAAACATGACAACTCAAATGCTATGGGATGCAGCAAAAGCAGTTCTAAGAGGGACATTTATAGCAATACAATCCTACCTCAGGAAACAAGAAAAATATTGAATAGATAGCTTAACTTTACACCTAAAACAACTGGAAAAAGAAGAACAACAACAACAACAAAAAAAAAAAACCAAATTAGTAGAAGGAAAGAAACCATAATGATTAGAGCAGAAACAAATGAAAAAGAAATGAAAGAAACAATAGTAGAGATTAATAAAACTAAAAGCTGGTTCTTTGAGAAGATAAACAAAATTGACAAACCTTTAGCCAGACTCATCAAGAAAAAAAGAGAGAAGAATCAAATCAACAAAATCAGAAATGAAAAAGGAGAGGTTACAACAGACAATGCAGAGAAATACAAAGGATTATAAGAGACTATTATGAAAAACTATATGGCAATAAAATAGATAGCCTGGAAGAAACAGATTGTTAGAAGAGCTTGATCTTCCAAGAGTGAACCAGGAAGAAATAGAAATTATGAACAACCCAATTACAAGCACTGAAATTGAAGCTTTGACCAAAAATCTCCCAAAAAACAAAAGCCCAGGGCCAGATGGCTTCACAGGAGAATTCTATCAAACATTTAGAGAAAAGCTAATGCCTATCCTTTTAAAACTCTTTCAAAAAATTGCAGAGGAAGGAACACTTCCAAACTCATTTTATGAGGCCACCATCACCCTGACACCAAAACCAGACAAAGACAACACACACACACAGACACACGCACACACACAACTACAGGCCAATATCACTGATGAACATTGATGCAAAAATCCTCAACAAAATTTTAGCAAACAGAATTCAGCAACACATCAAAATGCTCATACACCATGATCAAGTTGGATTTATTCCAGGAATGCAGGATATATGCAAATCAAACAATGTGATACACCATATTGACAAATTGAAAGATAAAAACCATATGATCATCTCAACAGATGCAAAAAAAGCCTTTGACAAAATTCAGCACCCATTTATGATTAAAACTCTTCAAAAAATGGGCATAAAAGGGACCTGCCTCAACATAGTAAAGGCCATATATGATAAGCCTATAGCAAAAATTATTCTCAATGGTGAAAAACTGAAAGCATCCCCCCTAACATCAGAAACAAGACAAGGGTGTCCACTTTCACTACTATTATTCAACATAGTTCTGGAAGTCCTAGCTACTGCAATCAGAGAAGCAAATGAAATAAAAGGAATCCATATCAGAAGAGAAGAAGTAAAACTCTCACTGTTTGCAGATGACATGATACTTTACATAGAAAACCCAAAGATAGTATCAGAAAATTACTAGAAGTAATCAGTGAATTTAGCAAAGTTGCAGGATACAAAATCAATACACAGAAATCACTTGCATTTCTATATACTAACAATGAAAAATCAGAAAGAGAAATTAAGGAATCAATCCGATTCACCATTGCAACAAAATGAATTCAATATCTAGGAATAAACTTATCTAAGAAGAAAAAAGAACTGTACACAGACTATTATAAAACAGTGATGAAAGAAATAAAACACGACATAAACAGATGGAGAGATACTCCATGTTCCTGGGTAGGAAGAATCAATATTGTGAAAATGACTATACTACCAAAGGCAACCTGCAGATTCAAAGTGATCCCTATTAAATTACCAATGGCAATTTTCACAGAACTAGAACAAAAAATTTCACAATCCATATGGAAACCCAAAGACCCCAAAACAAAAGACCCTGTTTTGTATATGGAAACAAAAGACTCCGAATAGCCAAAGCAGTCTTGAGAAAGAACAGAGCTGGAGAAATCAACCTTCCTGACTTCAGTTTACACTACAAAGCTACAGTCATCAAGACAGTATGCTACTGGCACAAAAACAGAAATATAGACCAATGGGACTAAATAGAAAGCTGATAAATAAACCCATGCACCTATGGGTACCTTATTTTTGCAAAGGAGGCAAGAATATACAACGGGGCAAAGACAGCCTCTTCAATAAATGGTGCCGGGAAAACTGGACAGCTACATGTAAAAGACTGAAACTGGAACACTTCCTAACACCATACATAAAGATAAACTCAAAATGGATTAAAGACCTAAATGTAAGACCAGAAACTATAAAACTCTTAGAGGAAAACATAGGCAGAACACTCTATGACATAAATCAAAGCAAGATTCTCTATGAGCAACCTCCTAGAGTAACTGAAATAAAAACAAAAGTAAACAAGTGGGACCTGACTAAACTTAAAAGCTTTTTGCACAGCAAAGGAATCTATAAGCAAGGTGAAAAGACAGCCCTCAGAATGGGAGAAAATAACAGCAAATGAAACAACTGACAAAGGATTAATTCCAAAGTATACAAGCAGCTCATACAACTCAATGCCAGGAAAACAAACAACCCCATCAACAAGTGGGGAAAAGACCTAAATAGACATTTCTCCATAGAAGACATACAGATGGCTAAAAACACATAAAAAGATGTTCAACATTGCTCATTATTAGAGAGATGCAAATAAAACCACATGAGATATCACCTCACACCAGTCAAAATAGCCATCATCAAAAAGTCTACAAACAATAAATGCTGGAGAGGTGTGGAGAAAAGGGAATGCTCTTGCATTGTTGGTGGGAATGTAAATTGATAAACCAACTATGGAAGACGGTATGGAGATTCTTTAAAAAACTAGGAATAAAACCACCATATGACCCAGCAGTCCCACTCCTTGGCATATAGCCTGGGGAAAGAAGGAGAAGTGAAGTCGCTCAGTCGTGCCTGACTCTTTGTGTCCCCATGGACTCTAGCCTACAAGGCTCCTCTGTCCATAGAATTTTCAAGGCAAGAGTGCTAGAGTGAGTTGTCATATCTTTCTCCAGGGGATCTTCCCCACCCAGGGATCAAACCCGGGTCTCCTGCATTGCAGGCAGACACTTTACCATCTGAGCCACCAGGGAAGCCCCTTACCCTGAGGAAACCAGGGTTGAAAAAGACACATGTATCCCATTGTTCATTGCAGCACTATTTACAATAGCTAGAACATGGACCTAGATGTCCATGACAGATGAATCGATAAAGAAGTTGTGGTATATGTACATGATGGAATATTACCCAGCCATAAAAAGGAACACATTTGAGTCTGTTCTGATGAGGTGGATGAACCTAGAACCTATTATACAGAGTGAAGTGAGTCAGAAAGAGAAATATAAATATCATATTCTAATGCACATATACAGAATCTAGAAAAATGGTGCTGAAGAATTTATTTACAGTGTAGCAATCGAGAAACAGACATAGAGAATAGATTTATGGACATGGGGAGAGGGGAGGAGAGGGTGAGATGTATGGAGAGAGTAACATGGAAACTTACATTACCATATGTAAAATAGATAGCCAATGGGAATTTGCTGTAAGGCTCAGTAAACACATACTGAGATTCTGTATCAACCTAGAGGGATGGGATGGGGAGGAAGATGGGAGGGAGGTTCAAAAGGGAGGGGATATATGTATACCAATGGTTGATTAATGTTGAGGTTTGACAGAAAAACAACAAAATTCTGTAAACCAATTATCCTTCAATTAAAAAAAAATTTTTACTACATACTTAAATCAGTGAACTGCATAGATTGTGCCATTGAGTTTCAGGGCATAGCTTAGTCTTAAATAAAGGCTGTCTTCCATGTAAGATGCATAATTCAATTTTGAAATTTTACCTGCTTTGTCTGAAAATCACCAACTGTGAAAGCATGAGAATTATGTGTTTCAACAGACTAAATCAAACTCTTTCAAAACTGCCATGGCA
Source organism: Cervus canadensis (assembly GCF_019320065.1). Lineage (NCBI taxonomy): Eukaryota > Metazoa > Chordata > Mammalia > Artiodactyla > Cervidae > Cervus > Cervus canadensis. Next base: position 22,380,307 of record NC_057390.1, on the reverse strand, counting down.
ACTTACTTCTAAAAAAATGATTCATCTTGGACAAGAAAATTAAAATAATCTTAACACTGTTCAATAATTAATATAACATGCTGCATGGTAATATATGTAAATTATAATGTAATTAAAACAATTATAGATCTATTTGCATATAGCCCACATAATATATATACACAGGAGACATTGATTCTATCCCTGAGTTGGGAAGATCCCCTGGAGAAGGAAATGGCAACTCACTACAGTATTCTTGCCTGGGAAATCCCATGGACAAAGGAACCCAACAGTAATATATATATATCTATATATATATCTGGGGAGCAGAGAGACAAAGGCAGAAAGAGAAAGAACAAAACAGAAAGATTAAAGATATTAGTAAAAAGTCTTTCTTGCTCTGTGTCAGAAGCCAGGAAAATGGGGTGGGGTAGTGGACAAGAAGAAAAGGTTAGACAGGTACTCTCTTAAGTTATTAGCACAGCAAGTATTTTGGAAAAGCCATTCTGTGAAAAGTGCTTGGAAACATGCTGCTGTTATTGACACAGAGCAATTAATGCGATGAAAGCCAAGAAATTATTGTGATCTTGTCTGGAAAATCATATTGACTATTGCACATTATTTTCAGGAGAAAAACATCACATTTTTTTATGAACTCTGAAAATACATTTTGTTGATTCTAATTAAAGAATCATGATGTGAAGCTCTGACTTAAAAAATAAGCTACTTATATTTTCTAATATCATCATCAAAATGAGAGGATTTTGCTACATCTCTCTTTCTCTTTATTTTTTTGCTGAAACTATGGCTCCAGGGTTTTTAAATAAGAATTTCCACATGAAGATGAGTGTGTTTATAACATATTGGAACAATTTTGTTCAGTTTCCTTTTTCATCCAAATTGATTCAAGGAAATGGGTATTAGAATAAAAACTCATGTTCGCATTTAGAGGATTATTTACTGAACACCAGGAAAATTCTAAAGACAAGGGCAACTTTGGCTCCAGCAGAGACTTCTGAAAAGCATCCCAGAAAATGTTTAGAAATAAATAAATGCTGTGTCATTAAAGTTTCCCAAGATGGCTCAGTACAACATATATTATACAACTATATATTTTCACACCAACATTCCTGTGGTTACATGAACCACAGAACATTGTGGGGGTAGAGAAGCTTGGCATGTGGTGAGACAGACATTTCTATCAGAAGAGTAATTTTCTGTGCAAGACATCTAAATTTCCATAAAATTAAGCCATTTGACGAGCTCTTCAAAACCTCTTTTAGTTCCAAAATAACATGCCCTTGTTTCTTTTATTTAGCTCAATATAAACAAATCACATTTACAGACAGCATACATAATTTGAAAATAGGTAACAGGCATGAGCTGTTTGTGAGTGGGAAAATCTTCAAATGTTATTTATTCTATTTGTTCTCTAATATTTTACCTCCAAGCTTGGAACAAAAGAAACCATCAGGATATGTCCCATCAGTTCACTTCAGTTCAGTTGCTCAGTTGTGTCCAACTCTTTGTGACCCCATGGACTGCAGCACATCAGGCCTCCCTGTCCATCACCAATTCCCAGAGTTTACTCAAACTCATGTCCATTGAGTTGGTGATGCCATCCAACCATCTCATCTTCTGTCACCCCCTTCACTTCCTGCCTTCAATCTTTCCCAGCATCAGGGTCTTTTCAAATGAGTCAGCTCTTCGCATCAAATGGCCAAAGTATTGGAATTTCAGCTTCAGCATCAGTCCTTCCAATGAATATTCAGGACTGATTTCCTTTAGGATGGACTGGTTGGATCTCCTTGCAGTCCAAGGGACTCTCAAGAGTCTTCTTCAACACCACAATTCAAAAGCATCAATTCTTCAGCATGTCTCATAGTTGTCATGATTTCTTTTCCAAACTACCCATTGAGAGTATCCCCCATGAAAGATGTGTACACACTAAATTTTTAAAAGGAGGTAACCAAGTTATGACAAACATAGACAGTATATTAAAAAGCAGAGACATAACTTTGTCAACAAAGTCCATATAGTCAAAGGTATAGTTTCTCCAGTAGTCATGTATGGATGTGAGAGCTGGACCATAAAAAAGGCTGAGCACTGAGGCGTTGATTCTGACTGTTGGAGAAGACTCTTGAGAGTCCCTTGGACTGAAAGGAGATCAATCCTAAAGAAAATCAGTCCTGAATATTCATTGGAGGGACTGATGCTGAGGCTGAATTTCCTATACTTTGCCACCTGATGTGAAGAGATGACTCTGGAAAAGACCCTGATGCTGAGAAAGACTGAAGGCAGAAGGAGAAGGGGACAACAGAGGATGAGATGGTTGGATGGCATCACTGACTCAATGGACATGAATTTGAGCAAGTTCCAGGAGATGGCGAAGGACAGGGAAGACTGGCACGCTGCAGTCCGTGGGGTCAGAAAGAGTCAGACACAACAGAGCAACTGATTAACAATGGTGATCACCTTACACTCATTATCTATTAGCCAACATTCTTTATTGAATGTACTCAGGCCTTGCTGTGTATTTAGAAAATTTGGAAAATGAGCCACTAAATTCATATCATATCTTGGGTAGTCTTGAATTTTATACTGTCGAGGTGGATATATGAGAAAGAAAAGAATACTTCAGTAGGAGAAAATAAGCAGTTAGTTGATGATTTCACAGTTGTATATTTTGAAGAAATATAACAGCATGTAAATGACTACGACATAGTGAATATTAAACAATTACTTCATTTTTAAAGATGATGTGAATATTGAAGTATTCCAAAGTTGTGCATGTGTGCTAAGTCACTTTAGTCTTGTCTGACTCTTTGTGACCCTATGGACTGTAACCTGCCAGGCTCTTCTGTCCGCAGGATTCTTCAGGAAAGAATACTGGAGTGGGATGCCATGCCCTCCTCCAGGGGATAGTTCCAATCCAGGGGTCAAACCTCCGGTCTCTTACATCTTGCATTGGCAGGCATGCTCTTTACCACTAGCACCACCTAGGAAGCCCCATATTAGTGGTACTGCTTATGATTACTATAAACTTTTTTAAGACTGATTTTTTTCTTTGGTTCTATCATGCTTAAAAAGTGGTTAATATGGTACACAGTATATGAGAATCAAGAAATTTAGCTTAAAAATCCGAATGATTTTTTAATAATGAGCCTTGTGTATCTGAGGCTATTAAAAAGGCAATGATGGCTAATTATACCCAAGAAAAGAGAAGTTACTTTAAGAAGAGGAGAAACGGGCTACGAAATGACAAAATTATTCCTGCAAAGTTGCAAAATGAGTGCAAAATTTTAGAAAAGGTATGCGATTTTTTTTTTATGTTTGTTTCTGTTCCTGAGGGGGACAATGAACAAAAATAATAATAATCATGAAGAGAAAGGTATTGATGCTTCCATGGTTCTTGCTTTCCTGGGCTCTAGATGCTACAGGAAAGAACAATGGTCCTCAAAAGCCACTAGATTCTCTTTGTTATGCTCCCCGACTAACTGGAGTAGAGTAACTGGGCCTCCCCAGGCATGGTAAGATTGGGAGTGGGAAGTGCTTTGAGTTCTTTAGAGAAAGATGTTTTATAAATCCTACTACTATTAAGCTATTATTAAGACTGAGCCCTGTTTTTAGCGGCTGCCTTTCTGAGGCAGTGGGTGGGCAGCAGCCCACTGTCCACCTCCCTGCTCTCCCCAAACCAGAGGCACTCAGCCTCCGCCTTACTTTCCCCACCCTGTGCTGTGTCCCTGTCCTATTGTTTCCAGTTTCCTTGCTTTCTCAAGGAAGTTACCCTCCCTGCTTTTCACAGGTCAGTCCCCAGAGAGGGAGGCAATCAGGCAGGAAATCTCCCAAGAACAAATCAAAGTAGCAATTTTAGTAAAAATAGCTGGATTTAGCCCATGATAAAACTTTTTTTTTTTTAAACAGAGTTTGCCTGGCACACACATTCATTACCGTACATCTCTCCCACGCACTGCAGGAGCCCCAAGGTGTCAGCTGGCAGGAGTTTAAATTTTCCACAGGTATTCTTACAATTCCTTTAGCTGCTTCTTAACCACCTGCCCAGGGCTATGAGATGAGCGTATATCAATTATATCCTGTCTTAATATATTCACACACAATTTGGCACATATGTAACTTCTACATATTCAAGGAAGCCCATTTTATAGAAATGTTTTCAGATTCACTTTTTTCCTGTTTTTTAAAGGAAGTGTTTGAAATTACACTTATGATGTCCAAAATGAATGTTCTCCCACACATGTTAGAAGTGTAGCTTGCATCTAGGAAGGTTCAGAATCATAATGGAATCATATATGATTATAAAAAAAATAATCTGCTGGTAAGGGTTGGTTCCCACAAGAAACTGAAATGAGAACTTCCCAATTGAAGATTCAAGATTGATGTTGAACTCTGCCATATTTATCACACTGTGGTTTGCAGAACTGGATATTTTCTAAATTTCAGACACTTTGAGATCATTATTTCAAATAGCACCCAGAAATACATGAAATTAGTCTCTCGTATAAATTAAGCAACATAGTACAAAATAGTTCATAGAACAGTATTTTCATAACAAACACATGAGTGCAGAGGAGTTTTAGAGGTCACCTTCCCCAGCACTGTAGGTGCAGAGATGGAGGTACTTACAGTCAGAGAAGTGATGTCTCTTCTAAATGTCATGTAATTTATGAAAAAGTGAGAACCAAGATCACAGTTTTCTGAGTCAGTAAATTCTCTGGTTATCACTCCATCCACTTCTATATTTTACTAGTTTTATCACTTTTGAGACACAAGAGAAAAATTCCTAAATAAAAATGAAAATTTTTATATTATATTAAAAACTAATTTTATTACTTGATCAAAAGATTTGAGCATTCTGTAGGTCTCCTTTTGTTTTAGACTAGTATATTTTTGAGACAAAATATATAAGATGATTGGACTAATTTTGAAAATATAAAAAAGAAAAATACAGAAAAAATATAAATAAAAATCATCTCTCAGAGAGAACTATTTGAGGTAATTCTTTCTAATTTGACCTCCCACTCTTCCATCATAGGTATGTATGGATATATTTATACAACCACACATGTACAGATATGTAACATTGAGTTGATGATGGAAAATAATAAACAACACATAAAAAGAAATTAATATGTATTTATAAAGAAGCCCCAAACCTCCAAACTCACATGCACATTATATTTTGATTGCTGCGGTTCAGTTCAGTTCAGTTCAGTCACTCAGTCGGGTCTGACTCTTTGCAACCCCATGGTCTGCAGCACACCAGGCTTCCCTGTCCATCACCAACTCCCGGAGTTAACTCAAACTCATGCCCATTGAGTCAGTGACGCCATCCATCCATCTCATCCTCTGTCATCCCCTTCTCCTTCCACCTTTAATCTTTCCCAGCATCAGGGTCTTTTCAAATGAGTCAGTTTTTCACATCAGGTGGCCAAAGTATTGGAGATTCAGCTTCAGCATCACTTCTTTCAGTGAATATCCAGGACTGATTTCCTTTAGGATGGACTGGTTGCTGTGGTTATTTCTATCTAAAAAAGCCTTTAAATCAGAATTGAATCCAAGACAAAATGATTATTCTTTTCTTATTAGTAGACATAAATGACTAAAATGTAACACTTTTAGCCAATAGGATGATGGAATGAGCATTTTTACTATAAACAAAAGAATTGGTCATGGAATCTATAGAAATAGGTAGATAACTGTATGAATAATTTAGAAAAAAATAAACTTCAGGAAGTTTTGAAACAGATTTAACTTCTGATTATGCAAACCGAAGAAAATGGTTTCACATTTGCAACAAAAATATCATTGTATCCATAAAATGCCAAGCATGGTGTTAGGTGATGGAGACAAAAAGGTGCATAAAACATGATTCCAGTCTTTAATCTACATCCTGATAGGATGTACCAATACATACACCAGTGACTACTATAAAGTTCTCCAATCTAATAATAATATTGTGGATATGTGCAAAATGGTACAGAATGACAAAGGCATGATCAATTAACAACTGACTCAGGTTTGGGAAAGATCTAGAAGATCTCTCAAAAAGAAATAGTTAAAATTAGCATTCCAGGAGTAAGAGGATTCTCCACAATGAAACTGTTATGAATAGATAATAGGCTATGTGGTTCAGACAGTAAAGAATCTGCCTGCAATGCGGGAGACCTAGGTTCAATCGCTCGGTTGGGAAGACCCCCTGGAGGAGGGCATGGTAACCCACTCCAGTATTCTTGCCTGGAGAACCCATGAACAGAGGAGCCTGATGGTCTACAGTCCACAGAGTCACAAGAGTCTGACATGACTGGGCGACTAAGCACATCACAGCTATAAGAATAACAGAGAATTTATTCATTCATTGATTCAACAAAAATGTATAGAATATATTTTTGATGTATGAAATGTATAAACCATATGTGAGGGACTATTTCAGACATTAATAACAGAGCTGGGTGAACCAGACAATTGAAACCCTTATCTTCTAAAGTGAGACTGGATTTCAAGGTAAATTGTGGGTCTAGAGATACAACTTTGACAGTGAAACATCAACATATAGATTTTCATTTAAAAACCAGCCGTACAAATAAGATCATCTAGGAAATGAGGGAACGCAAACAGGAACAAGAGAAAGTGTGAGCCTTGGTATTGCATGACATACAAAGTCCAGAGGAAAAAAGCAGGGCCACTGAAAAGAGACTAAGAAGAAATGGACAGTTAGTTCAGAAAATCTCCAGGAAAAACATGACGGGGAGGAATCCCACAAGGCAGGTGAAGACAGATGACCCGGTCAAATATATCAAGTGAGATAAAGACTGGGAATTTATCATTGGACTGAGCAGTGATGAGTTCTTTGGTGACCTAAAGATTTATTTGGGTGGCTTGTATATATAATTTGAACTAAGATTATCTTCCAGGGGGATGTTAACCGATTAACAAGGCAGAAGTTGCACAACATCAAATGACACTGAAATTTTGAGTAAGATGAGAACTTGGTGTTTAATATTGGATTTGATTTTTTAAATGGCAATCATTGAAAACATTTGACAAGAGGGTTTTCACTGGACTACTGGGAGGAAAGCTTGATAAGTTGAGGGAGATAGCTTGATTGGAGAAATTGGGAGGTGGGCATTTCATAAGGGGTATGGAAAACAATTTCATGGAATTTTCCTATAAAAGAAAAGCAGAATATAAAGGACTAAAACAGATGTGATACAGTGCCTCCAGTTACCTCTGCTTCAACCATTGCTTCTGTTCCCTTTTTTCCCCTTTTCCTCCTGTTTTGCTAAATCTCTCACCCTTGAACCTTGTCTAACTGAAAAACCACAGGCTTACCAAGCAGCTGTTGATAAAAATGGTTCTGACAGTTACTGGGATGTCATTGTGCCAAGAATACCAAGTAGAAGGAATGGAAAAGTGGAATGATTTTCAACCAAACCAACAGCAAATTTCACAAGAGTTAAGAGGTGAAAACTGCTATGTAAGTGAAACCACAAGTCTCCCTTTCTGCTCTTCCCCCTATAAAATCCTGCTTTGACTCAACAAGTTACCTGGTCTTCAGATAGTCCTTGATATGCGTCAGGTGAATAAAACCTTTAACTGACACTTGAGTTACCTAAACTATTTTTTTCCCTTGACAACAGCAATGGGGCAGTAACTGGAGAGATATTTGCCCTCCAGAGAGGCATATAAAGATGAAAGACATTTTTATTTGTTTCCAATGAAAACAATTGTATAAAGAAGGAAAGATCCCTGATGTATATGTAAAGGGAGTGGATGATTGCAGGAAAAATGTTTCTATATCCAGAAATAGATGAGATCCAATAAAAAGGTGAAAAGCAGAAAGGGGTAAGGAGAGCTTACCCTTTACTTGAGGAGAAATATGGAGGGTAACAATGCAGATCCTAAGAGGATTTGGTAATGGAAAGACTGAAAAATTCTCTTCTGATGGTTTCTATTTGCTCAAAGAAATCATTTGCTCAGAGAAGTCATCTATTTGCTCAGAAAAGTCCTCACATAAGAAAGAGGAAAGAGGAGGAAAGTGTTGGTATTTTAAGGAGATGTGAGAAGGCAAGAAATTGTATATTCTGTATTACAGATATTTAATTTACTAGTTTATAATTCTATAGTTTGGGCTTATAAATTGCTGGGAAATGTGATGGGATTGAAAGCCAGTGCGAGAGACCATTTGGGATGATGTACTGGGGAAACATTTTAGATTCAGACAGCAAATGGCATTCAAAAAAAGTCTGAATGTTATTTTCTAATCAGTGAAGATGCAGGACTTTTAAACAAGTGATGACAAGATTGATTCTGTTGTGAATGTGATGCTGGCTTTATGATAATTTTTGACAATAATTTTTCTTGAAATATATTTATTCAATTTCCTATGTAAAGTATTGGTGATTATCACTACAAGACTAAGAAAGAAAGAAATCATATAAATGTACACCTAAGAACAGCTTTCTAGAATCTGACTCCATAATAACATATGAACTAAATATACTACTTTTATTAATTGCATATGATTTTTCTCATATATTCCCTTGAATACTATTTGAAAATAGGAATATTTAGAAACATACTAAGTCCCATATTTAGAATGAAGTGTGTTTCAAAACATCATTTCTTTCTGGTCACAAAAATAATACATGCTAATTGTTGCTAATTTGGAAACTAAAAATTTACAATGAAGAGATTAAAATTATCTATAACACTAATCCACAGATATGGTTTGTTTAATAATTATTGTATATTTCATTATACACAATTATATTTATTTAATTGGTTATCTAGATAATTTACAGCTGAAATTGTATTTGTAAAGGAGTTTGCACTGGACCACTGAGGAGTGGGAATACGGGCTGCATAACAGCAACTCAACAGCAGATACTTTTGAAAACTATAGCAAAGAAAAGGATGTAAAATTATGACACCAGCATCCAAAGCTTTAAAAGATTTTATAATTATCTTGAATGCAGCTCATCTGTCTTTCCCCTCTTTAAGTCTCTTGCATTTAATTCAGTTTAGTTCAGTTGCTCAGTCGTGTCCGACTCTTTGCAACCCCATGAATCGCAGCATGCCAGGCCTCCCTGTCCATCACCAACTCTCGGAGTTTACTCAAACTCATGTCCATCGAGCTGGTGATGCCTTCCAGCCATCTCATCCTCTGTCATCCCCTTCTCCTCCTGCCCCCAATCCCTCCCAGCATCAGGGTCTTTTCCAATGAGTCAACACTTCGCATGAGGTAGCCAAATTATTGGAGTTTCAGCTTCAGTATCAGTCCTTCCAATGAACACCCAGGACTGATCTCCTTTAGGAGGGACTGGTTGGATCTCCTTGCAGTCCAAGGGACTCTCAAGAGTCTTCTTCAACACCATAGTTCAAAAGCATCAATTCTTCGGCACTCAGCTTTCTTCACAGTCCAACTCTCACATCCATACATGACCACTGGAAAAACCATAGCCTTGACTAGACGGACCTTTGTTGGCAAAGTAATGTCTCTGCTTTTTAATATGCTCTCTAGGTTGTTGGTCATAACTTTCCTTCCAAGGAGTAAGCATCTTTTAATTTAATGGCTGCAATCACCATCTGCAGTGATTTTGGAGCCCAAAAAAATAAAGTCTGACACTGTTTCCACTGTCTCCCCATCTATTTGCCATGAAGTGATGGGACCAGATGCCATGATCTTAGTTTTCTGAATGTTGAGCTTTAAACCAACTTTTTCACTCTCCTCTTTCACTTTCATCAAGAGGCTTTTTAGTTCCTCTTCACTTTCTGCCCCATTACCTGGACCCAAATCAGGAATAAACCTTGATTCTTTTTTGAATCATAGAAAACATGTATTGTATTACTTTGGGAAACCTCAGATCAAATAAAACCAGGTCAGGTTAACCATATGGCAGTGTTTTTTAAGTTTTCTGCAAGTCCTTTCATCAGTGCAGGTTATTACTGTCACAGGGCAAGGCTTTCTGAGTCAGAAAATGTGCATGAACCAGGCCACTGTTTTGATATTTTGAAGAATTTTTAAAATTAAATTAATGAAAGCATTATATACAAAATAGAACAGTGTTAGTTGCTCAGTCATGTCCAACTCTTTGCAACACCATGGACTGTAGCCCACCAGACTCCTCTGGGCCTGGAGTTCTCCAGGCAAGAATACTGGAGTGGGTTGCCATTTCCTCCTCCAGGGGATCTTCCCAACCCAGAACTTGAACTCGGGTCTCCTGCATTACAGGCAGATTCTTCACCATCTGAGCCACCAGAAAAGCCAAAGTAGAGCAAAAGTATATTAAAATAATATCTGAAACTACCTCCTCTCTCCCAAAAGTAATTACTGCAACCACAGGATTTGGGGGAAAAAAATAGGTGTAGGAAAAAGTAGATTCCCATCAAAATAATTTTCTTTTAAGGTAACCATGTTTTGTTGTTGTTTATTCACTAAGTCTTGGCTAACTCTTTTGTGACTCCATGGACTATAGCCCACCAGGCTTCTCTGTCCATGGGATTTTCCAGGCAAGAACAAATTTAAGATCCTAAGACAAAAAAAAAAAAAAAAAATTAAAAAAAGAGAGAGAGAGAGAGACTCTAAAACTTTATGTACTTTTTTGCACTTGTGAAATATGATATTACAGCAATTTATTTTGTTTGTGGGGTTTTTGTCCCTCACTAGTCAAAATCACAGACTCATAAAATATAGTAAGATAAACATCTGTTTGAAAAAAAAAATTTCAGAAGAGAACCATATAAGACCAAAATAAAGATCTCAAGTTAATTTTACTTGTTGGATGGCATCACCGACTCAATGGGCATGAGTTTGAGTAAACTCCAGGAGTTGATGATGGACAGGGAAGCTTGGCATGCTGCAGTCCATGGGGTTGCAAAGAGTCAGACATGACTAAGCAACTGAACTGAACTGAACAATATCACCTCACTGAGGAGGTTTGCAGTCGAGATGAAGAAAATAACCAATAATAGAAAATTTATGAAAAGAAATGTTCCCTTTCTTTTCTAGATAGGATCCTCCTAGTAATAGATGCTGGACATGTTCTTTGGGTCTTGCCACAAGGATGGCCTAATTAGGATAAAGTAGGTCTAGTGAAGATATTAAACACAGTGATCTGTCAGCCACAGAACAAAAAAGTGACTTGTCAGAAGATGTGGGAATGTACAAAAATCAAACTACCAGGAGAATTTTTATTTTAGTAAACTCCGAAAGAATACCAGAATTTTGAACTGAGTTTTAGCAGGAAACCAGTAAAGTGATTTTCAGGAGCAGGAACCAGTCACCAGCAACAGGATAAGATTTCATTCCTTAAACACACCAAAGAAATAAGCTCAACTCACAGTTCTGAAATGGTTTGCATGATGCACTGGGCTCTTGCAAGCAAGAAATGCTTGCTCTATACACTTTGTTGAGAGTTGTTTGTTTTAAATCATGATGGATGTTAAATTCTGTCAAATAGCTTTCTTCCATCTATTAAGATGATCATATGATCTTTATCTTTTATTTTGTTAATGTAATATATCATTTATATTGATTTGCACATGATGAACCATCCTTGAATCTCTAGAATAAATTGTGGTGTATGATTCTTTTAATGTATTAGTAAATTCAAATTCTGTTTGCTAACATTTTGTTGAGGATTTTTGAATCTATATTTATCAGGAATATTGACCTGTAATTTTCTCTTCTTACAGTGTCTCTGCCTAACTTAGCTATCAGGGTAATGATGAGCTTCTAAAATGAACTTTAAAGTGTCTCCACATCTTTTTAAGAGTTTGAGAAGAACTGGTATTAGTTCTTTAAAGTTTGATAGAATTGACCAGTGAAATCATCTGTTCCTAGTATTTTCTTTGTTCCAAGCTTTTGATTACTGCTTCAGTCTCTTCCCTTTATTAGAATTGATTTGTTCAGATTGTCTATTTATTTATGATTCAGTTGATATGGTTGTATATTTCTACAGATTTATCCATTTCTTCTATATTTTTCAATTTGTTGCCATATAGTCTCTTATGACTTTTGTATTTCTGTGGTATGAATTGTAATATATTTTCTTTCATTTATACATTTGAGTCATTTTTTTCTTGGTAAGTCTAGCTAATTGTCTATTTTCTTAATTTTTTAAAAAATCAACTCAGTTTCATTGCTTTTATATTGTCATTTTAATACCGACTTCATTTATTTCCATTTTGACCTTTATTCTTTCTTTTATTAACTTTGGGCTTAGTTTGTTCTTTTTCTAGTTCCTTAAGCTGTAAAGTTACACAGTTTTGTACCTATAAGCAATATCATATGATATTTGTCTTTGTATGACTTATTTTATTCAATATGAAACTCTCTAGATCCATCCATGTTGCTGCAAATGGTATTATTTTATTCTTTTTATGGCTGAGTAATATTCCTTTGTATATACGTACCGTATCTTCTTTATCCATTACTCACTTTGGTAACAGCCATCAACAAAAGTCTACAAACAGTAAATGCAAGAGAGGGTATGGAGAAAAGGGAACCCATCTACATTATTGGTGGGAATGTACACTGATACAGCCACTAGGAGAAGAGTATAGAGATTCCTTTCAAAACTGAAAATAGAGCTACCATAGATCCCACAATCCCTTAATATCTACCATATTTGTTATTATTCTTTATTTGTTGACCTTGTTCCTTTCTCCCAGTTTGTCCTCCACTTTTTCTTCCTTTTGTGTTTTTATTTGAACATTTTATATAATTCCATTTCTCTCTTTTCTTTACATACTAATTACACTTAAAAAAATTTTTTGTAGTTGCCCTGGAGTTTGCTAATATAATTCATAACTAATTCAAATCAAATTTCACATAAAACTATCCTACTCACAGTTTGCGTGAATATTTTACAATAACAAAATAATCCTATTTTCTGTCCCTTGTATTATTTTTTGTCATTTATTTCTTATATGTAAGCATATACATAATATACATATGAATAATCAAAAGCATTGTGACTATTATTATTTTAAACAAATAGTCTATTAAGTCAATTAAGAATAAGAAAAATGAACTGTTTTATCTTTACTTATTCCTTCTTTGGTGCTCTTTTTTAACTTCATTGCTCCCCTATATAATCGTATCTAGTCTCATAGCTTTGAGTACTAGTTATATGTCAATAACTGTTACATTTATATATCCAGCCGGGACTGTTACCCAGTTCGCCATATTGAGATACTTAGTAGTTTATACAACATCTTTGCACAGATGTCTAACAAGTATTTCAAGCTTAACCAAATTCTCGCTTTTTCACCCCATATCATGTACTTCTTGAAACTGCCCATTCCTTAGTCAAATGGAACTCTGTTTTTATCTTCAGAAGTATCTGCCCAAAAGTCAGAGTGATTTTCCCAACACTAGATTCATAAATTTATAGCCTTCAGCTCCAGGTACTTCTTCCTCTCCTCCCCTGAATTTCCACCATTTATTACACTAGTTGCATAATTCATAATTTATTTTTGCTTATTATATACCTTCCCCAGGTAGATTATAAGTTCTAATTTTTTTGGCTCTATTCCTAGGGCCTAGAGGATGCACTGGAACACGGTTTGTTGAGTGAATGACTGATAACCAAAGTAGCTTCCAAGAGGAAGCCTAAATTACAGACTTCAGTACATCTCCTTTACTAAGCCAGGCAACCTAACATGTAACAACTGGGGAGCAGAGCTGTGCCTATTAACCAGTCCTCCCCATGACAGATGTCCTTTCTGCATCTTAGCTCTCAGACAAATGAGCTGGAGATACAGCAACGCTGGATGAATTCAGCTTGGAGAACAATAGGAACTTAGCCCAGCAACCTCATCTTAACTTTAAATACAGTTTACTCTATTGGTAGCACTACTAAAATATCAGTAACCTACAGTTTATACTACATTTATACCTTCAGTTTGGCTTTACCTGCAATAAAAATTTATTGAATTGTTGACTTCCAGTGTAGATAACAATATCTGCCATTGCTGAGATATAAAAATTCAATGAGTTACCAAATAATAATAGCCTAATAATACTGGCAATGATAGTGTTTTTTACTCTCTGCTAGATATTATTCTAAGCAATTTATATTATGTATTTATTTAATCCTCATAAAAACTCTAGCTGGTATGAACTCTAATTATTTTACTCCTGGAGCAACTGAGAAACACAGAGGTAATATTTGCTCAAGATCAGTTAGTTAGTGAGATTACATGACTGGAATTAAAATCCAGGCAGTCTGACTGGAGAGTCCAAACTCAAACAGTTCACTGTTCCATAGAGGAAAAGAGTGACCAAGTTGTGATTTAAATCCAGTTCTTTCAACCAAGTTTTATTTCCTTCTCATCTCAGATGCTTGAAATCTCTCTTATAGTAGAGAAAGATGAAGTTGTCTAATTTATATAATTACGTTTAAAGAAGAATAGGCGTGCCTGAGATATATATGAAGGAGTCAGGAAAAGCTAAGAGGTTTAAAGAGAGAAACTTGGTCATAGAGAAAGAGAAATAAGGGAAGAGAATGAAAGAGAAAATAAGCATTTGATTTATTTATTTGACCTCAAGCTCATCACCAAAAATTGCATCACAGTTTTCCAAGAAGTTTGCTTCTTGGAGAAAGTGTCAAAGTAATATGACGAATGATAAAACACCACCCAAATGAGATCTATTATTTTATATGAATAAATAAAATGTTTATTTGTTCTGCTTTAATATTTTGACTTAATTCTTTAATTTGAAGAATGTATCCAAAGTTAAAATAAATGAGGATATTTTCAGAATGTATCATTAGGTTATTTTATTTTTCTGAGAAATAGAATATTTTCAAAAAAAACTTTGACATGCATTAAAAGTGAATGCCAATTCTAAAAGGAATAAAGATAATTCATCTCAATTTAATCAAGGAAAGGGACATTGGTGAAAGAGTAACAATATGGAATTTTTAAATAAGTGAAATAATATATAAGCATGTGGAAAATTAACTCTCTTCTCCAATACCCATGTGGCTTATACTTTAGTCATAGTACATTAAGATTAAAGGCCCCCATGATTAGTGTTCATTTTGTTCATGTGTGTTATTTGCTCAGGCATGCCCAACTTTTCGTGACCCGTGGATTGTAGCCTGCCAGGCTCCTCTGTCCAAGGAATTCTCCAGGCAAGAATACTGGAGTGGGTTGCCATTCCCTTCCCCCAATAGTTTAGTTGGCAAAGAATCTGCCTACAATGCAGAAGGTCTGGGTTCAATCCCTGGAAGATCCCCTGGAGAAGGGAAAGGCTACGCATTACAGTATTCTGGCCAGGAGAATTCTATGGACTGTATAGTCCATAGGGTCACAAAGAGTCAGACATGACTGAGCAAGTTTCACTTTCTTCAGGGGATATTTCCAACCCATGGATCAAAACTGGGTCTCCTGTATTGCCTGCAGATTCTCTACCATCTGAACTATCAGAGAAGCCCATTACATTAACTTGTAACATTAACAGCAAGCATATTCTATTCACCTTTAAGCACTTTTAGTTAAAAGAGAAATACATTAGGAGAGATAAATCAGGACCTCAGTTAAGGAAACTATTGTTATGTCTATAGCCATCAGAGGTAACCAGAGAAGAGATTGAAAATGCCATAAATATGACTACACATTTGTTCTGGAAAGATCTTCAGTTAATTCAATTAGATAGACTCTCATATATGTAAAAAATCGACTATTATCTAAAGACAACAGTATCAAAACTTCATTAGTTGATAGTTTCTCTGCTTCTAAAATGCCCAAAGCTACTAAAAATAATAAAATAAATAGAAACAAGAAAATCACTTAATGGGTTTTCATTCCATCATGACACCTTTCTGCCCTTTAGAAAATTAAAGTTGATGGTGAATAAAAACTTATAAGCAAAAAATTTAAAATGTAACACAGAATAACACACACACATATATGCTGAACACTCCTGCTGAGCTTTGTCTCTAGACAAACCTGAATCAACTGATCTTTGTACTCATGACATTATAATACAAGAGGAAAATAAAACATACTTTTCAGCTATATTCATGAATTTCTGATGACAGAACTACCCATGTAATCAGTATGCCTGATGGAGTGCTAAATAAATGAAGGCATTAAATGATTCATGACTTATTTTTTGTAGATTCCTAAGTGCTTTTGCTCCATTTTGATTCAGGTATAACCACACTGAATCTTCCTCTTTGGTGTACCCACTCCAGTATTGTTGCCTCGAGAATCCCATGGACGGAGGAGCCTGGTAGGCTACAGTCCACAGGGTCGCAAAGAGTTGGACACGACTGAACAACTTCATTTTCACTTTCAGCTAAGGAAAGAGTGCCTACACTTTAAAAGATTTTGAAAAAGACTTTCAAAGGGTACTAGGAAGTAGTGTGTGATAGGTCTCATTACTTTAGATTTGTAGAAGGTCTCAGTTCAGTTCAGTTTAGTCAAGCTCAGTCGTGTCCGACTCTGTGACCCCAGGGACTGCAGCACGCCAGGCCTCCCTGTCCATCACCAACTCCTGGAGTCTACACAAACTCATGTCCATTGTGTCGATGATGCTATCCAACCATCGCATTCTCTGTCGGCCTCTTCTCCACCTGCCCTCAATCTTTCCCAGCATCAGGGTTTTTTCAAACGAGTCAGATCTTCGCATCAGGTGGCCAAAGTATTGGAGTTTCAGCTTCAGCATCAGTCCTTCGAATGAACACTCAGAACTAATCTCCTTTAGGATGGGCTGGTTGGATCTCCTTGCAGTCCCAGGAACTCTCAAGAGTCTTCTCCAACACCACAGTTCAAAAGCATCAATTCTTCAGCACTCAGCTTTCTTTACAGTCCAACTCTCACATCCACACATGACTACTGGAAAAACCATAGCCTTGACTAGACAGACTTTGTTAGCAAAGTAATGTCTCTGCTTTTTAATATGCTATCTAGGTTGGTCATAACTTTCCTTCCAAGGAGTAAGCATCTTTTAATTTCATGGCTGCAGTCACCATCTGCGTGTGATTTTGGAGCCCAAAAAAATAAATTCAGCCACTATTTCTACTGTTTCCCCATCTATTTGCCATCAAGTGGTGGGACCAGATGCCATGATCTTAGTTTTCTGAATGTTGAGCTTTAAGCCAACTTTTTCACTCTCCTCTTTCACTTTCATCAAGAGGCTCTTTAGTTCTTCTTCACTTTCTGCCATAAGGGTGGTGTCAACTGCATATCTGAGGCTATTGATATTTCTCCCAGCAATCTTGCTTCCAGCTTGTGCTTCATCTAGTCCAGCGTTTCTCATGATGTACCCTGCATAGAAGTTAAATAAGCAGAGTGACAATATACAGCCTTGATGTACTCCTTTCCTATTTGGAACCAGTCTGGTGTTCCATGTCTAGTTCTAACTGTTGCTTCCTAACCTGCATACAGGTTTCTCAAGAGGCAGGTCAGGTGGTCTGGTATTCCCTTCTCTTTAAGAATTTTCCATAGTTTATTGGGATCCACACAGTCAAAGGGTTTGGCATAGTCAATAAAGCAGAAATAGATGTTTTTCTGGAACTCTCTTGCTTTTTTGATGATCCAGTGGATGTTGGCAATTTGATCTCTGGTTTCTCTGCCTTTTCTAAATTGAACTTGAACATCTGGAAGTTCTGGATTCACGTATTGCTGAAGCCTGGCTTGGAGAATTTGAGCATTAGTTTGCTAGCATGTGAGATGAGTGCAATTGTGCAGTAGGAGGTCTGGGCAGGTCATTTAGATTGCACTGCATATACGAGGCACCATCTTAGTGATTTTTAAGTTGCTCAACTTCCATAGTCAATGGTTATGAGACAGAAGCCTTTAGAAAAGTTTGCTAATTTCTCTCATTTTTTTGTACCAACTAAAATTACTTTGCAAAATGTCTTTGTTCCACACAAATTGTACTTCATATGTCTAAATTTCCTTCCTAAGTACTATTCTGTCAACACAGTCTGTCTCTCTGAATTTTTATCACAGATTGGTATTGGGATAGTACAGGACATATTGGGGAGAAACCATAATGTCAGTATACATCCCTATAAAATGTTTCCCATAGAGCCTCACATAATCCTGTGACTCTAACAGTATCATAATAATGGAAAACAAAGAATAAATGAATGCTATTTTTGTAACATATAATTATGCTGTTTTAAATGAGCCATGTTTCTACATCTATCTGAGTGTGAATCAGATAGAATTAATTTTAAAGAAGCAAATATGCATGAAATAACCTTTGTTTACACAAACTGAGTTCAAAAATTAGTTGGCTAACAGAAGCCTCACTTTATCTCATATGCCCGATTATTTATTAGATATCTTAATTTTTCTATCTTAATTTTTCTTTAAGGATACATTCTCTAAACTTGGTGGGACAAATTTTTGGTACTAAATAACAATATTTTCTTCTTATAATTTCTTACTTCTTTTCCCATATATCTGTCTGTGATCTTTAGTCTTCACACATCCTATTTAAAATGTTTTGGGTTATACTGGAGGAAAAGAGAAAGAAAAGTATCAGGTATGTGGTGAATTAGTGTTTACTTTGCTTTATTTTAATAATAATTTCTTTCATACTCAGAAACACTGTCTCGGAGTATGATATCTGCATCAAAGAAAAAACTATGGAAATATTAATAAATAGCACAGACACGAAGAATGATAAGAATGTGTGTCTCATGGAACATCTTAAATACATATTTGAAAATTTTGAAGTACTTTCTTATTGAATAAAATTCACTGTACATAGATCTGTCACTGAGACATTTATTTTAAGCTAAAAAGTTCTTCTTTGTTTGTAAAAGTAGTACATGCTGGGCTCAATTGCAATTTTCTTTAAATATCTGCAGTTGTTTTGTATATACTGTCAGAATACAAAATTAATTATTTCTAAAAGGAATGAAACTTATGGAAAAGGAATGAAATTAACTTAGCACTCCCTTTTATTCAACAGAGCCATGGCACAGAAAAAAAGAATAAGCAACACAGATGGATGGCCAGGGCCAAAAATGGGAGGAGAAAGGATGGGACCAGATCCTAGTGAGGTACAAATCTATTCAGAGGGTTGATGGAAATAGAGACTGGTGGATCAGACTAAGAGCTAAGTGGCAGGGGAGTTCTTAACAGATTCAGAAAGACAGTTGGAAGTTAGAAAAGAGTAGAAGTAAATGTGATCACATGGAAAAATGAACAGGTTCTTAAATCTGGTAAATGGCGTCATCTTTTGGACATTAAACTATTTCTACAAGGATATGTGTGTGCCTTGCACATTTCCCTGCAGGCTGTTTTGAATGTGCCTTGAATTCATATTTCACAGTTGCAGAACAGATTGCCACAAACTTAGAGGCATAAAACAAAACCCATTTATTCACTCACAAATCTGTAGGTCAGAAGTCCGGGTGGGCTCAATGGGCTGCATGCTTAGAGTCTCACAGTGCTGAAATCAAAGTTTTGGCCAAACTGGGCTCTTTTGTGGAAGCTGTGGGGAAGCATCCACTTCCAGGCTCACTCAGATTCTTGTAAAAATCCAGCTCCTGTGGTTGTAGATCTGAAGTTCCTTTATCCTTGCTGGCTGTCAGCTAGAGGCCATTCTTGATTTCTGGATACTACCCTGCATTCCTTCTCACTTGGACTCCTCCAGCTGCCAATCAGCAATGGCCCATCAAGTCCTTTTCAAGCCTGAAATCTCTCTGACTTCTCCTCTCACCAGCCACAGAAAACTTTTTGTTTTTTAAAGAGGCTCACCTTATTAGGTCTGGCCTCCCTAGATTACCTCCCTGTCTTAAGAAAATAAGGTCAACTGATTAGTAAACTTAATTACATCTGTAAATCTCTTTTGCCATGTCCCATCATATCACAGGTGAGGGAATTATATGACGGCGAGTGATATCAAGGTCATTCTCAGATGTCTCATTGTCACATTTCTGGAATTTTGATGACTGGTACTGTCAGACATTTATGCTGAATGCCACAAAAGCACATGTTTAAAAGTCCACTCAAAACTGATAGTTCACATAATCAAGTAAAGCTAAATCATAGACTCTTCTGTTGGGGTCCTTTCCCTGACACTCTTCCTCAAAAGTTTTTAAATGTAAACTTATAGTTACTATGAACTAGCAGTTAACAACAACAAAAAAATTTCCATACTATAATCTTTGGAAAATGATCATTAGGGAGAAATAAGGGCAGAAGATTCCAGGGTTTGCTACTCTTTCCCCAAATCTGTTCTCAAAAATAATTCATAGGGGAGGTGAGGATAAGTGCACATATATTTAAAAATCTCATTAATAATTCTCCAGCTTGTTAATGGAAGGGTAAACAGAAAGCTAGGAGAAACTATGCAGGCAATTCCTTTATTGAAGAAGCAGTCTTGGATCAACTTAGTAACTTAAGAGTCAAAAAATTGCCATGGCTTACCACTGGCTTTTTCCAGAGTGAGAAGCAAAGTTGAGGGAGGAAAACTATTAATCTTAATTGCCTAGAAATAATAATCCCCAATGATTTTTTTTTAAAAGATTTAGCAAAAAGAAAAGAGGGGAGTATCTGATAAATAAGATCACATCCTCTGAAGTGGGTAGAGAACTACGAGCATAGCCACACCAAGGGAAATCCTCCACTACAGAAGAACACTGTCACAGCCAAAACCCGTGTGCTTACCTATCATTTCACTCTCCTAACTGGGAAGAGCTGCTGGGTCGGGGGCAGGTAGAATAGGGACATTCAACATCTGAAGCTGATTATCTGTCTGGAGAAGCATTCCACACTGAATTGGAAAGAACTACAGAGGTCTTGGGGATACCCATACAAACACAATAAATAGGTCTACTGAAAACGAGCACAAGGTTTTAAAAAGAATTTCAGAAGGAAAAGCAAAGACCAAGCTCACTAACCAAAACTGCTCAGCACCCTAGCCAAGATATCCAATTTCTCTTTGTACCCTCAGCAATGGAATTGCACACAGACCACAGTCCAAAGTGAAGCTCCAAAAAAAAAAAGAAAGATTTCTAAAATAATGAGAAGGGAGCCAGGCAAGGAGAGTTCATTCTTTTAGAAAGAAATCCAAGGTCTTGGAGCAGTTTTCATGTTAATCACCAGTAAGATAAAGGGTACAACAGTGTAAGTATGCAAAATAAGGTGGTTTAAATGTTTGTGACTGAGCTAAATACAGCATACCTGCCCTGCTCCCAGCTCAGGTCTGTATATATTTATATACAGAGTTGTCATCTCCCCCCACCCCCCCGCCCAGCCACATACCCCCTTGCTGGTCATGCGATTCTGGGACATGAGCAAATGCAATTAATTGCAGTCTTGAAGCTACTGTCAGAGGCAAGGAACAGAGATCATTCCATATGATTTCCTTGTATTATCTGTGAAGAATGTCCAGCAAGTACTTTATCTTATATCCTTCTTACTACATGCTTGTTTTCCAACTGTTACCTAAATGCAAGTTCATGTGCATGACACATAGTGAGATCAAACAGTATCAAAACATCAGAATTTGGAACAGAGAAAGGTTTATTAAGGGCCATGCAAAAGAGATGGGTGGCTCATGCCTAAAAAACTCCAAACTCCCTGAAAGCTTTCAGCAAAGCCCTTTTATAGAAAGGTAACAGAGGGGCATGGTTAGTTGTTGCAAACTTCTTGGTGTCAGATCCTTTATTCTTGAGGCCAGGTCATGGTCAGATCACTATCTTCCTGTAAATCTCTATCAAATAAATGTTATTCTCTATCCTGATAAGAAAGGGCCAGGTCGCAAGGCACAACTAACACCCTCTGAGGTCTATGTCCTGGCTGAGAGGAGGCAGATCTCAGCTGGTGGTGCCCTCAGGACCAGGATCCCAGATCCTGTCCAGGTGTCATCACTGAGGGAGCCAGGTGCCCAACCCAACTGGCCCTCAGGCTCCTCAGGCCACCTATATGGAAGAGGGCAGTTCCCGCAGACTGTGACCCAGGCAGACTGCCACTGCTTTTAGGCTGCAGAGACTGAGATGCGGAGAGGTTCACCGCTGCCTCAAGGCCTGGGCAGAGCCAGTGGTGGCTTTGATGAGGGATCTGGAGCCCTGCAAGACGCAGCACCCAGCTTGTTACCTAGGCCCCCGAGTTCACCTGGCCTCAGACCAGCAAGTGAGTTTGGGGGCCCCAGAGAGGCCAGCTTCCATCCACCTCTTACTTCTCTGTCTGCCTGATGACCACCAACCACCACTCCACCGACCATTGACTGATGGGCCCACTAAGGATCACTCACTGACAGTCGGTCACTTGGTGGAGGGGCCCATTGCTGTGCTGACCCAAGGCTGAGTTGGACCACTAATAGTCTTGTGTGACTGCTACCTGGTGATGAGGTGGGGGATATTGGCATACAGCAATGGCCACATGCTAAGACCTGCTTAGGGTCACACTCTATTACAAAATTATGATTACAATCTGTTGAATTAATAATTTTGTCTAAACCTTTAAGTCTACAAATATTCATTCTAAAGCACCCACCATGAACTTAGATTAAAATCAGCAAGAGGGAAAGATAATGAGAGACAAAAGAGATGGGGACACTTAAAATTTTTAAGATTTTAGTTTAAAACAATATATAGGGTCCCGGGAGCCCGGAGGGCCAGGCGGGTGTTGGCAGGGGGTGACGGCGTGCGGGGGCGGGGCGGCGTCGGCCGGCCGGAGTCGCGGGTCGTCCGGCTCAAGTACAGAGCGCAGCCCGTGGAGAGGTGCGGCCGGCTGGCCAGACCGGCAGGCAGGTCACACCGAAAGGGAGGCGCGGCGCAGGGCTCTTAGGGCGCCTGGAGGCAGCCCCCTCCGTCTACGGCCATACCACCCTGAACGCGCCCGATCTCGTCTGATCTCGGAAGCTAAGTAGGGTCGGGCCTGGTTAGTACTTAGATGGGAGACCGCCTGGGAATACCGGGTGCTGTAGGCTTTTTGCCTTCTCTCTCCTTTAGCCCCCGCCCCCTCCCCCGCCCCACAGCCTCCCCGCCCCCAATCCACCCCCACCCCCACCACCACCCCCACCCCCTGCGCGGCCTGCACCGCAAAGAAAAAAAAATAAATAAAACAATATATAGAACTCTATAACATATTTTTCTGAATGGCACATGAAATACTTTCAAATGTTTATTCTATATCAGACTTTCAAGAAAATCCCAAACTCATAGAAGAGTATTTCTTTAGTTACACATGCTTTGAAGAAACTTCTTTTCCACTCTGACTTAATACAAGAGAGACTCAAGGTATATTTCCATTTCTTGATTGTTTTCATGGGCATTTACTTTAAAAATGTTCTTTAAACTGTACATTGGACTTTAATGCAATCAATTTTCTGTATGAACTACTTTGCACGATTCACAAATTCAAAGGAATATGCAAAAAATAAACACAAAAATGTCACATTTAGTCACTCCAGATTAAAAGCACATTTATGGAACAACCTGGGGAGAAGAAAGAAAATCAGTCTCTTTTGGATGCTATAAGAGATAAATGAAGGAGTGATATTCACCCAAAAGCCAAAGAAGGTATGGTACAAATGCAAGAAAAGGTGAAATAGGACCAATTAGCAATGTATAAGATCCAATTAGAACTTGTGGCTATAAAATATAAAAATTGATATAAAACACTTCTAAATTCAATAATAGACTGAGCTCAACTGAGGAGAGAATTAGGAGGAAGTTCTGAGGAAGTCACTTAGACTTGTACAAAAAGACAGAAAAAGAACTTGAAACTGTATGTAAGAAACTGGAAAAGAATTGGGATACAATATTGGGGCTTTTGGAAAAGCAGAAAAGTGGGCGTATGTTGAATAAATCTTTAAAGACAAAATGGTAATAGTCTAAAGTTTAGTTAGGACATAAAATAACAAACAGTCTTTAGATTTTAATAATGTACTAAAAATAATATGAAATTTAGAAAACTCTAATGTCAAAAAAATGTTTTACTGACTTCTGGTGATGATTTTAAGCATAAGTTATATATAATTCTAAGGTAGCAGAGAGAGCCAATATAGTAAAACAAAATAAATTTGATGACCTGATATGAATCTAAAGTACTGAAATGTAGTCTGTACGTGGCTCTCTGTGATTAGCTTCCAGGTCTAAACATGGTTTTAAAGAAAAATTATGCTTCCAAGTTTATCTCTGTGACTTCATACCTACAAAAAAATTACCAGGGATGACTCACAGCTGTATTGAATAAATGGATTCAAGATGAAAATACACTCATTTCAAGGAAAGTGATGATGATAGATGACTTGTTTTCTTACGAATTACTAGGGAATGATTGACTTTGTCAATAAAAATTAAACACAATAAATAAATCACTGTAAAATCTAAAAGATTATGCTATTTTTTCCCTACATGGGTAAACAACGCAAACTACAAACAGGACACAGTTAACATTAAGACATTAACATCAGTAGGTTTCCTGATACAAAAACATACAAGTCATCAGAAAAAAAAAAAAAATTGTAATGCTTACCATTGTACAGGAAAACATATTGGACATAATATGCCAAAAAATTGCCATCATTTTTTGTATTTACATAGATCTGAATATTCTGATGACTTTGCAATTTTTGTTTGCAAAAGAAACTGTTATGAATGATGCTAACAGAAAATTAACATCTCAGGATTAACCAAACTGGTAATCATCTTAAACCATTTTCCTTCTAATTTTCCTAGCTTCCATTACTGGAAATTTTTTAAAGAAAATTCAACAAACATCTCACATTTGGAAATACATTTTATATTTTAAAAAGTGAATACTTTGGCAGGCTAGATAATCTTCAAGCAAACACCAGTATTTTAAAATGTGTTCTCAGGAAACCTAAAAGGTTTATTTTTGGCAAAACGAGTCAACATGCTGTCAGTCATCTCCTCCAAGATGCAATTACAGTCAGAACTAAATAATTTTGAGCTTCCAGCAACAGATATATTCAAAAAGGTTTCCATAGACCTACAAGAAAATTCACCTTATCTAAAAGAACCAGAAAAAAACTTACTTAAGCTATTTTTCTAGCAGCTAGATCATGATGGGAAAACTTGTTTATCAGCTGGTTTTTATTATTGAAAATTACCTTCAAGTAGCAAATCATTATAATTAGTTTCCCTTTTATAAATTGCCAAGAAATTCTTTGTCACCAATGTAAAATTTTCTAAGAAGTGAGAGCAAATTGAAAAGCCACTTGCAATTTGTTGCAGCTTTTACTGTGACTGTTTTACTCTTACTCTGTGAACTTAAATTGCACATCATCTACCTTACTTCCAGATGTTTTAAAAATGCGTCTATCCTCTGAATATCTCACAAAAGAAGTTATGAGATGAGTAATATTATTTCTATAGTGCATCTGTGGAAACTAAAACAAGAATATAAAGATTGATTCATCAAATGCAAGTCAAAACTACAACGAGATATCACCTCACATCAGTCAGAATGGCCATCATCAAAAAGTCTACAAACAATAAATGCTGAAGAGGGTGTAGAGAAAAGGGAACCCTCCTGCACTGTTGGTGGGAATGTAAACTGATACAACCACTATGGAAGATGGTATGGATATTCCTTAGAAACCTAGGGGAAAAAATCACCGTATGATCCAGTAATCCCACTCCAAGCATATACCCTGAAGAAAACAAAACTGAAAAAGACACATGTACCCCAGTGTTCATTGCAGCACTATTTACAATAGCTAGAACATGGAAGCAACCTAGATGTCCATTGACAGATGAATGGATAAAGAAGTATGGTACATATACACAATGGAATATTACTCAGCCACAAAAAGAAACACATTTGAGTCAGTTCTAACGAGGAGGATGAACCTAGAGCCTATTATACAGAGTGAAGTAAGTCAGAAAGAGAAAGATAAATATCGTATACTAATGCATATATATGAAATCTAGAGAGATGGTCTGGATGAATTTATTTGCAGGGCAGCAATGGAGAAACAGACATAGAGAACAGACTTATGGACATGGAGAGAGGGTGAGATGTATGGAGAGAGTAACATGGAAACTTACATTACCAAATGTAAAATAAATAGCCAATGGGAATTTTCTGTATGTCTCAGGGAACTCAAATATGAGCTCTGCATCAACCTAGAGCAGTGGGATGGGAAGGGAGTTTCAAGAAGGAGGGGACATATGTATACTTATGGCTGATTCATGTTGATGCTTGATAGAAAACAACAAAATTCTGTAAAGAAATTATCCTTAAATTTAAAAAAATAATTTTTTTAAACTGATACATCAAATATTTAAAGATTTTTCGTGTTATAGGTGGTAATCCAACCACTGTTTTCTGCTAAGTCTCAAAACAGAAATGTCATTGTCAAACTATAAGTAAAATGTACTAGGGAGAAATTGTTTCAATAAATGTATGAAATATTGTAATTTATGACTATAGTATTTGTACCAAGAGATATTGCTAAGATCTCTTTTCTAAATCCCGGTACATCATATGATTAAGAAGAAATAGTAGACTGTTTAAATATGAAAGTTTAAAGATTAACTTTAATATAACTGAATACTATTTTGCACTGATTCATGCCAAATAGAAGAAAAATTGAGGATATGTGAATCAGATGCCTTGTGGATATGAATCTTGATATTCTAAAGTTATTCTTTCTCTCAATAGAGTGATTTTACTGTCCAAGTAAGTGAAAGTGCCTTTTTCCATAGCTTCCCTGGCCATTCTAAGCCTATCTCATTAACTCACTGCCCAGGAAATTACCTTAACAACACTAAAAAAAGGAAGAAAACTGCTATTTAAAGTCAAGTTCTCATCTATTTCCAACACAGAAAATATTCTACAGTGGGCATGATGGGAAATCAGAGAAAAGCTAGTATGTTTATTCACTGTTAAATGGCCCATCTAAATATCTAGACAGATCTATTTCATCAGGGTATTATATATTATACAATATTACCTCTTTTTCCTAAATATAATGTTTATATAAATTGAGAAACAATGTCCCACTTGTGGATATTATTGAAGAATGTTTAAGTTTAACTTCATTTATGTTTATTATTTCACAGCTCTTTATGCTTTAAATTGAGTCAGTTGATTAATCTGAAAATATTTATATTGAGCTCCTGCTCTATTTCAGTTCCTACAGTGATTTAAAGTTGATTCCTCATGAAGCTCACCTACAAAGAATGAACTTTCTATAAAGTATTCATAACTCAACAATATAATTCAAATTTTATATTCTGCCTAAAATTATTAATATACAATGGCAAAAACCCTTTAGTAATAAAAATAGTCACAATATACTCAAATTTTGCATATCTTTTTTCTTTGTTATTTAGAAATTTTTAACTTGGAGTTCTTTTAATTTAGTACATATTAAAATATAAATTAAAAGAACAGAGAGGACATTGAACATAAATGCAATCTCAGTATCACATAAAGGATATTTCACAGAAAAGGAAATTTGAAGGGCTAAAACAAAAATGAAAAATTTTACCTTATTAATAATTTTAAAAATGCAAATTTTAGTCAAAATAAAATGACATTTTACACCCACCAATTTTTTAAAAAATAGGAAGTTCTGATACTGCCACATGTTAACTGGTGGGAGAATGAATTAATACAGTACTTGGAAAACAATTTAGCATTATCTCATGGAGTTATATATTTGCAAATTCAGGACTTGGAAGCCATTTCTAGATGAATATCTTAGAAAACTCTTTAAGCATGTGTCTTAAGCGACCTGTAGAAAATATTTATGGCATCAACAGACATCAAATTGAAAAAACTCAAA
The DNA here is from genome assembly GCF_019320065.1 of Cervus canadensis. Lineage (NCBI taxonomy): Eukaryota > Metazoa > Chordata > Mammalia > Artiodactyla > Cervidae > Cervus > Cervus canadensis. The sequence continues at coordinate 22,352,562 of NC_057390.1, read as the reverse complement.
ATGACCATATATATATGTATAGATAGATATGTTTTGGGAACACTATATAACAGTGAAAATGAGTGATCTGCTAGATATATCAAATGAATGAATATTAGAAACATATCATTGTATGTAAAAAGAAAGATACAGATTACTTATAGTATTATACCATTTATATAAATTTCAAAAGCACACAAGCTCAGCAATAAAAGTACACAATCTATAGAAAAACTAAAATGAAAAGAAAAACACAGAAGTTACATATGATCAAATTTGTTTTGGAGGGAGACAATGTCAATATCTGGAATGTCTAAATTACTAATATTCCATTTGCAAATTTGTAACTGAAAACCAATTTATTGTTTTTTGATTTGTCCTAACTGCTTTATATTTATTCTTTGATTTGTCCTAACTGCTTTTTGTACTGGTTCCTCACAATAACACTATATACTAGATACAACTGTTATTTCATAACACACATGAAAAAACTGAGGCACAAAGATACAAAATAACTTTATCAAAGTCACTCTGCTTATAAGATGTAAAACTGGAATTTGAACAGATAATTAAGAAACTGAAGGTAGCCTTATAGCCATTATACTGTACTAATTTGTTGCATTAAAAAATAATTTGTGGCCAAGATGGTAGAGAAGAAAGACCTGAGCTTACCTCCTCTCATGGGCACACAAAAATTATAACTATTTACAGAGCAGCTATCTATGCAAATGACATTAAGTCTAGAAGAAAATATTTTCCCAACACTAAAGATATAAAGAAGGAATCGAAATGAGACCGGAAGGAGAAACAGAGACACAATGTAGTCAAGATTCATAACCCCCAGGTAGGTGACCCACAAAGGGGAGGATAATCACAATTGTGGAGGTTCTCCCCAAGGAACAAGGGGTTCAAGTCCCACATCAGGCTCTCCAGCCCAAGAATCCTACATTGGAAAGACATGTCCCCAGAACATCTGGCTTTGAAGGCCAGCAGCATTTGTGTATGGGAAAGCCAGGGGGTTATAGGAAACAGAGACTCTATTCTTACAAGACATGAGTAAAATGTCATAAGTTCTGAGACCCAGTACTGAGACAGTCATTTGAAAGGAGACTGAGTCAGACCAACTTATTGATCTTAGAGAGCCTCCCAGAGAGGCAGGAGGCAACCTGGGGATAAAGATGCTGGTGGCAGCCATTAGTGGGAGCTCATCCCACCACAAGGACTGTGGCGCTAGCAAACACCATTTTGGAATCTTCCATCTTGCTTAATAGTGTCAGACTTACTTGCTTCCAGCACGTTGGCACCAGCACTAGGCCCATGAGGCCCCACAGCCAGCTGCCCTGGATCCTGACTCCACCCACCAGTGGCTCAGTACCAGCCCTGGGATCACTGAGACCAAGACTGATGGGCAGCCACACTGGGACGTGGACCTGCCCACCAGCAGGCTGGCAGTCACCACATGAGGCAGGGACTGACAGTCAATTAGGCCAGGGGCCAGCCCTACCTACTAGTGTGCCTTCAGTAGTCCACCCCACCACAACAGAGGGCCCACACAGCCCACAGAGGGATCATCCTACAGCATACAGCTCTGGTCACCAGAGGGAAACTGCTGCTGGGCCCCATAGGATGTCTCCAACATACAGTCACTTCTCTAAGACTAGAAAACATAACTGACCTATCTAATATATGAAGATCTTTTCTTGTATAGTTCTGTGTATTCTTGCCACCTCTTTTTAACATGTTCTGCTTCTGTTAGGTCCAAACCATTTCTGTCCTTAATTGTACCCAACTTTACATGAAATGTTCCCTTGGTATCTCTAATTTTCTTGAAGAGATCTCTAGTCTTTCCCATTCTACTGTTTTCTTTTATTTCTTTGCACTGATCACTGAGGAAGGATTTTTTATCTCTTCCTGCTATTCTTTGGAACTCTGCATTTAAATGGGTATAACTTTCCCTTTCTCCTTTGCCTTTAGCTTCGCTTCTTTTCTCAGCTATTTGTATCTTCATGACCCAGATAACCACAATGGTGTGATCACTTACCTAGAGCCAGACATCCTGGAGTGTGAAGTCAAGTGGGCCTTAAAAAGCATTACTAGGAACAAAGCTAGTTGGGGTGATGGAATTCCAGTTGAGCTATTTCAAATCCTAAAAATAATGCTGTGAAAGTGCTTCAATCAATGTGCCAGGAAATTTGGAAAATTCAGCAGTGGCCACAGGACTGGAAAAGGTCAGCTTTCATCCCAATCCCAAAGAAAGGCAATGCCAAAGAATGTTCAAACTACCACACAATTGCACTCATCTCACATGCTAGCAAAGTAATGCTCAAAAATCTCCAAACCAGACTTAAACAGTATGTGAACCATGAACTTCCAGATGTTCAAGCTGGATTTAAAAAAGGCAGAGGAACCAGAAATCAAATTGCCAACATCTGTTGGATCATTGAAAAAGCATCTACTTCTGCATTATTGACTACGCTAAAGCCTTTGACTGTGTGGATCACAACAAACTATGAAAAACTCTTCAAGAGATGAGAATACCAGACCACCTAACCTGCCTCCTGAGAAATCTGTTTGCAAGTCATGAAGCAACAGTTAGAACTGGACGTGGAACAACAGACTGGTTCCAAATGGGAAGAGGAGTACATCAAGGCTGTATATTGTCACCCTGCTTATTTAACTATATGCAGAGAACATTATGTGAAATGCCAGGTTGAATGTAGCACAAGCTGGAATCAAGACTGCTGGGAGAAACATCAATAACCTTGGATATGCAGATGACACTACCATTATGGCAGAAAGTGAAGAAGAAATAAAGAGCCTCTTGATGAAAGTGAAAGAGGAGAAAGAAAAAGTTGGCTTAAAACTCAATACTCAGAAAACTAAGATCATGGCATCTGGTCCCAACACTTCATGGCAAATAGATGGGGAAATAATGGAAACAGTGAGAGACTTTATTTTTTTGGGCTCCAAAATCACTGCAGATGGTGACTGCAATCATGAAATTGAAAGACACTTGCTTGCTCCTTGGAAGAAAAGCTATGTCCAACCTACACAGCCTAATAAAAAGCAGAGACATCACTTTGCCAACAAAAGTCTGTCTAGTCAAAGCTATGGGTTTTCCAGTAGTCATGTATGGATGTAAGCGTTGGACTATAAAGAAAGCTGAGGGCTGAAGAATTGCTGCTTTTGAACTCTGGTATTGGAGAAGACTCTTGAGAGACTCTTGGACTACAAGGAGATCCAACCAGTCGATCCTAAAGAAAATCAGTCCTGAGTATTCATTGGAAAGACTGATGTTGACGGTGAAACTGCAATACTTTGGCCACCTGATGGGAAGAACTGACTCATTAGAAAAGACCCTGATTCTGGGAAAGATTGAAGGCGGGAGGAGAAGGGGACGACAGAAGATGAGATGATTGGATGGCATCACCGACTCGATGGACGTGAGTTTGAGCAAGCTCAGGAAGTTGGTGATGGGCAGGGAATCCTGGCATGCTGCAGTCCATGGGGTCGCAAAGAGCTGGACAAGACTGTGGGACTGAAAAATAAAAGCCTTTCCCCTCTCCAGGAAATCTTCCCAACCATCACTATGAACAAGCATCACTATGAAAAAAGCTAGAGGAGGTGATGGAATTCCAGTTGAGCTATTTCAAATCCTGAGAGATGATGCTGTGAAAGTGATGCATTCAATATGCCAGCAAATTTGGAAAACTCAGCAGTGGCCACAGGACTGGAAAAGGTCAGTTTTCATTCCAATCCCAAAGAAAGGCAATCCCAAAGAATGCTCAAACTACTGCACAATTGCACTCATCTCACACGCTAGTAAAGTAATGCTCCAAATTCTCCAAGCCAGGCTTCAGCAATACATGAACCCAGAACTTCCAGATGTTCAAGCTGGTTTTAGAAAAGGCAGAGTAACCAGAGATCAAGTTGCCAACATCTGCTGGATCATTGAAAAAGCAAGAGAGTTCCAGAAAAACATCTATTTCTACTTTATTGACTGTGCCAAAGCCTTTGACTGTGTGGATCACAATAAACTATGGAAAATTCTGAAAGAGTTGGGAATACCAGACCACCTGACCTGCCTCTTGAGAAACCTGTATGCAGGTCAGGAAGCAACAGTTGGAACTGGACATGGAACAACAGACTGGTTCCAAATAGGAAAAGGAGTACATCAAGGCTGTATATTGTCACCCTCCTTATTTAACTTCTATGCAGAGTACATCATGAGAAATGCTGGGCTGGAAGTAGTACAAGCTGGAATCAAGATTGCTGGGAGAAATATCAATAACCTCAGATATGCAGATGACACCACCCTTATGGCAGAAAGTGAAGAGGAAATAAAAAGCCTCTTGATGAAAGTGAAAGAAGAGAGTGAAAAAGCTGGCTTAAAGCTCAACATTCAGAAAACTAAGATCATGGCATCTGGTCCCATCACCTCATGGCAAATAGATGGGGAAACAGTGGCTGACTTTATCTTTTTGGTCTCCAAAATCACATGCAGATGGTGATTGCAGCCATTAAATTAAAAGATGCTTACACCTTGGAAGGAAAGTTATGACCAACCTTGATAGCATATTAAAAAGCAGAGACATTACTTTGCCAGCAAAGGTCCATCTACTCAAGGCTGTGGTTTTTCCAGTGGTCATGTATGGATGTGAGAGTTGGACTGTGAAGAAAGCTGAGCGCCGAAGAACTGATGCTTTTGAACTGTGGTTTTGGAGAAGACTCTTGAGAGTCCCTTGGACTGCAAGGAGATCCAACCAGTCCATCCTGAAGGAGATAAGTCCTGGGTGTTCTTTGGAAGGACTGACGCTGAAGCTGAAACTCCAATACTTTGGCCACCTCATGTGAAGAGTTGATTCATTGGAAAAGACCCTGATGCTGGGAGGGATTGGGGGCAGGACGAGAAGGGGAAGACAGAGGATGAAATTGCTGGATGGCATCACTTACTCGATGGATATGAGTTTGAGTGAACTCTGGGAGCTGGTGATGGACAGGGAGGCCTGGCGTGCTGCCATTCATGGGGTCACAAAGAGTTGGACAGGACTGAGTGACTGAATTGAACTGAACTGAAGGACTGAACTGAGCTATCTAATACATACAAATAAACACAGAGAACTAGGCAAAATGAGTAGAGACAGGAATATTTTGCAAGTGAAAGAAGAGGATAAAAAAAAAAAACTAAACAAAGTGGAGATAAGCTATCTAGGTGATAAAGAGTTCAAGGTAATGATCATTAAGACACACTACAAAATTAGAAGATGTGCTATAAAGTTAGATCTTTGTTTCTATGACAAAGATCAAGGAGGTTTCATTAGCAATTCACTGATGAATTGAGGAGAAATGAACTCTCTCAGTTGAAGCAAGTCTGTGACATTTAATGAATCAGAGCTCAACTTACAAAACCTAAATTGCAGACAGTGATGGGTAATTCTCCCTTCAATTAAGCTCACTGAATGGAGTGTGTCTGCTCAAAACAAATAGCTATAGAGAGAAGATAAAAAGAAAGAGAGTTTGCTGATAAAGAAAGAACTGATAAAGAAATGGGTCACTCCTCAAAGAGTTGTATATAAAAGTGTTAGTGAACATAATGCTTTCACATTTCAAGGACTTACAGCAGGTATATAAATCAAACATGCACATAAAATGGTAAAAATACTTCAAATAAACTCAGGTACAAGTTAAGAACTCAACTAAACACTTCTTCAGGAACTCTGAAATCCTACTATTGAAGTGTCATCACTTGTGTCCATAAGGTAAACAACAATGGTATATTATTAATTATAAAGGTTTTCCATTTTTATCACCACCCAATAAATGATTTTAGATCTTCTAATAGGTTAAGAACTGTTTAAAAGTATGGGAAGTAACAAACATCAATACACTAGAGAAAACATAACTACACTCTTACTCTGTGCTGGTAAATATCAAGGCACAGACATCTTATTTTCAACTTCACAAATATTCTCTGAGGTAGTCAATATTTGTATTCTAATCTTGTAGTTGAAGAAAATATGTATCAGTACAGTTAAATAACACCTACAAAGTTATACATCTTGCAAGACATACACCAGATTTCAAATAAACTCTGATACTAGCTTCTAATCCAATATTACCTGAGCAATTACACCCCACTACCATGACTACCTCAGACGTGGGGAAGCTCCTCTCGGCCGCCGCTCCTGCTCTGGCACAGCCTGGCGCTCTCGGTCCCTACCCCCGACCTTGGGTGAGGGGTGGCTCCTCACAGCCACACTTCTGCGTGGTCCGTCGCAGCCAGCGCGCTTCTGCGCGGTCCAAGTTGGCTTAAAGCTCAACATTCATAAAACTAAGATCATGGTATTTGGTCCCATCACCTCATGGGAAATAGATGGGGAGACAGTGGAAACAGTGTCAGACTTTACTTTTTGGGGCTCCAAAATCACTGCAGATGGTGACTGCAGTCATGAAATTAAAAGACGCTTACTCCTTCAAAGGAAAGTTATGACCAAACTTGATAGCATATTAAAAAGCAGAGACATTACTTTGCCAACAAAGGTCCATCTGGTCAAGGCTATGGTTTTTCCAGTGGTCATGTATGGATGTGAGAGTTGGACTGTGAAGAAAGCTGAGCACCAAAGAATTGATGCTTTTGAACTGTGGTGTTGGAGGAGACTCTTGAGAGTCCCTTGGACTGCAAGGAGTTCCAACCAGTCCATCCTGAAGGAGACAGGTCCTGGGTGTTCATTGGAAGGACTGATGCTGAAGCTAAAACTCCAGTATTTGGGCCACCTCATGTGAAGAGTTGACTCATTGGAAAAGACCCTGATGCTTAGAGGAATTGGGGGCAGGAGGAGAAGGGGAAGACAGAGGATGAGATGGCTGGATGGCATCACCGACTCGATGGGCATGAGTTTGAGTGAACTCTGGGAGTTGGTGATGGACAGGGAGGCCTGGCGTGTTGCGATTCATGGGGTTGCAAAGAGTCGGACACGACTGAGCGACTGAACTGAACTGAACTGACCGTGACTACTTGGCGAAGGCAATGGCAACCCACTCCAGTACTCTAGCCTGGAAAATCCCACGGACGGAGGAGCCTGGTAGGCTGCAGTCCATGGGGTCGCTAAGAGTCGGACATGACTGAGCGACTTTACTCTCACTTTTCACTTTCATGCATTGGAGAAGGAAATGGCAGTCCACTCCAGTGTTCTCGCCTGGAGAATCCCAGGTGTGGGGGAACTTCCTGGGCGGCCGTCTATGGGGTCACACAGAGTCGGACGCGACTGAAGTGACTTAGCAGCAGCAGCAACCATGACTGCTATCCTACATTTTATTTTTAAAACAAAGTTAATTTTATTGTTTTTTTTCTTGATTATAAGGTAATATTTTATCAGTATAAAAGAAATAAAGTGTAAAGAAAAAGGAAATATTTTATAATGCCATCACACAAAGATAGCATTTCATATATATTCATATTATTTTTCCTAAGGATACAAACACACATAAATATTTTAGAGAGAGAGAGATATGGCCTTGTGTACATGAACTATATTGTTTGCACTTCTTATAATTGTAATAATTATTATGATTATACATACCTGTAGTTCATTTATTTTATTGCCATAAAATATTCTAATGTACAGACTTCTGTGTGTGTGCTCAGTCACATCCAACTCTTTGTAACCTCATGGACTGTAGCCTGCCAGGCTCCTCTGTCTGTGGAATTTTCCGGGCAAGAATACTAGAATGGGTTGCCATTTCCTCCTCCAGAGGATCTTCCAGACCAAGGGATCAAACCCACATCTGCTGCATCTCCTGCATTGGCAGGTGGATTCTTCACACTGTGCTACCTGGGAAGACCCTAATATTATAGACATACCACAACTTATATATCATTTCTACTTTAGATGGATATTTGGGTTGTTTTCAGTTTGACACTACTGCAAATAACTACTATAAGCATTGTTTTATATGTAGTTTTATGTACATATCATATACTGGTTCTCTAACGGGGAAAAATGAGACCCAATATATGGCATTGAACAAAATTCTAACAGTTACAAGGTACCACTGGTGTAAAAGTCAGATCACAAATTTAACTGCTGGCTCTCTGAGCTAATCCTAGCTGATTTGAGCACATAGTCATTTATACTAAGATGGGGATATATAATTATATATATGCACATATATTAAATATATCACTTTATATTATATGTAATTGATAGATTATAGAATTTTTACATGATCAACTTTAGGAAATAATGCCAAATAGTTTTCCAAATTAATAGGACCAATTTACACACTCATCAACATTACATGAGAGTTCCCATTATGTATTAAACTGTTATTTTAGTCATCCAAGAAAGCATGCCATAGTATGTTAATTTGATCTTATTTTCCATTTTCCTGATTACCAATGAGCTTGCCCACTTTTATGAACATTTATGGCTATTTTTAATTTTCCTATGCCTCTTAAAGTCAGTTACTGATTTTCTGCTTAGTTGTCTATATTTTCTGAATGATTTCAGATATATTCATATTTTATGTGTTGAAAGTTTCTTCACCAAGATTACAACTTGCATTTTCACTGTCTTAATGGAGTTGTTTGATGAACAATCTTAATGTACTCAAATGTATTCATGGTAATCTCCTGTTTCAGAGTTTTTGTTTTGTTTGAGATATATTTATTTCACTCATCTGAGATCATGAAAATATTTTCCTTTATTGTTCTCCAGATTTTTCTTATTGCTTTGCTTTTTGTATTTTGATCTATGTTTTACATAAAAGACAGTTTTCTATATAACATGAAGTAGAAGCCAAATTTCATTTTTAATTTTATGGATATAAAGTGTCCCAGCAGGATTTATTGAAAAATATTTTCTGTTCCCAGCTCTGGAGTAGCACTCTATTTATAAATTAAGACTCCACATATGCTTGGGTCTTTTTCTGGGATCTGTACTTTATTCCACTGCTTTACTTGTCTATCTTTACATGAATATCATGCTGTCTTATTTAGAGTAGCATTATAAAAATTCTGGATAGAACAAACCCATTCACTTTGTTCCTGTCCAAGAACATTATGAAAGTGAAAGTGAAGTCTTGTCAGACTCTTTGCAACCCCATGGACTGTAGTCTACCAGGCCCCTTCGTCTGTGGAATTTTCCAGGCAAGAGTACTGGAATGGGTTGCCATTTCCTTCTCCAGGGGATCTTTCCGACCCAGCGATCGAACCTGGGTCTCCCGTATTGCAGGCAGACACTTTACTATCCGAGCCACCTATAGCTACTTACAAAAAAAAATGTTAACACACTTAATGAAATATAATTGTGTTACAATAAACATCTCATATTTAAACTGTTAATTTAATGTTTTTAACATGTATGCACCCATAAAACATAATCACAAATTAAGATAATTAATATATCCATCCCACAACATAGTTTTCTTGTTTTCCTCCCATGTTATTGTTGCATGGAGTGTTCTCTAGAGAATCATTCTTAATCTCTTCACTTAAAGCAATAGCTTTTAACATTCTAGAATCTGTTTTCCATGTATTATTTTCTTCTATCCTCTTTTTGTAGTTAATGATACATCAAACTATGATTCCTAAAGTTTTCAGTTAACAATAAAAGCATTTTCCAATATCAATACATATATTTCACATTTCAAGATACACAAGTATCCACCATGTGCATGAGCTACATGTAATTTAATCAACATTTGCTTTAAGTTCTTCTGGCTCATTGGAAAAGAACCTGATGCTGGAAAAGATTGAGGGCAGGATGAGAAGGGGGCAACAAACGATGGGATGGTTGAATGGCATCACCAACTCAATGGACATGAGTTTGAGCAAACTCCAGGAGATAGTAAAGAACAGAGGAGCCTGGTGGGCTGCAGTCCATGGGGTTGCAAAGAGTTGGACATGACTTAGCAACTGAACAACAATAAGAAAATAATATAAGACTAAATATTAAATGAATATACCATTTAATCATTACCCTTTAACTTATATTGAAATATTCACCCATATAAAGTTATCATGATCATCTTTATACAAAAACTTTGACATCACCCTGATTATTTCCTTGCTGCTGCTGCTGCTGCTGCTAAGTCGCTTCAGTCGTATCCAACTCTGCGACCCCATAGACGGCAGCCCAGGAGGCTCCCCCTTCCCTGGGATTCTCCAGGCAAGAATAATGGAGTGGGTTGCCATTTCTTTCTCCAATGTATGAAAGTGAAAAGTGAAAGTGAAGTCACTCAGTCTTGTCCGACTCTCAGTGACCCCATGGACTGCAGCCTACTAGGCTCCTCCGCCCATGGGATTTTCCAGGCAAGAGTACTGGAGTGGGTTGCCATTGCCTTCTCTGATTACTTCCTTAGTATATGGATAAATAAAAATGAATTTTCTAGAAGAAAAGAAGCAATGTTTTAGAAAAAAGACTCACAGAAAATGAACTCATAGTTGCTAGGGTAAAGGGATAATTAAGGGCTTTGGGAAGGTCACGTACACACTGCTATATTTAAAATGGATAATCGACAAAAACCTATCGTATAGCACATGGAATGCAGGTCAATGTTATGTGCCAGCCTAGATGGGAGAGGCTTTGCGGGGAGAATGGATACATGTATATGGCTGAGTCTCCTCACGGTTCCCCTGAAACTATCACAACGTTATTAATTGGCTATACCCCAATGCAAAATGTATTTGGTGTTAAAAAAAAATTAAAAAACAAAAAACAAAGAGGAAGCATTGTTTTACAGACTTTCCATACATATCCTCATGCAGATTTCCAAAATAAATGTATCAGTTTTCCCTCTTGCAGAATATTTATAAATGCTTCTATATTACCATGTGTTAGTCACTCAGTCGTGCCCAACTCTTTGCAACCCCATGGACTGCAGCCCACCAGGCTCTTCTGCCCATGAGATTTTCCAGACAAGGATTCTGGAGTGGGTTGCCATTTCCTTCTCCAGGGGATCTTCCCAACCCAGGGATCGAACCCAGATCTCCTGCACTGCAGGCAGATTCTTTACTGACTGAGCTACAAGGGAAGCCCTCTATATTACCATACTATCATTAAATGGCAATTGCTGAAGTCATGCTAATTTGATAAACAGCAAATATATTACTACTAAGTATTTCTTTGAGTTTTTGTGATATTTAATCAATTTGTGAATCTCTTCTCAGAAATTTTTGTTTTTAACCTTTTTTCTTTTTTTTCTATTAAAGTTTGTTTTTTGTTTTTTGGTTTTTTTTTTTTTGGCTTTGCAGATGAGGTCATGAAAGAAAGAACAAAATAAAAGATGACACTGTGAGCAAATATTAATAATTACAAATGCATAAAGAATTTGCTAAGATTGTTTATGCTTCTCTTTGAATACCTAATAAAAGCACAAAGAGAGTTTTCTAAAGTTCTTATTTTCCAAGTTTTATTTTTCTATAATATTGAATTACTTTCATAAGGAGAAAAACTTAAGGAAGCCAGTTATTCAATATAAAAAATCCCCTATAGCTATGATATCCATCCCCACTTTTATTATTTCTTTCTTTCTTTGGCATAAAAAATCTTCTTTATTTGGTACTCATATTTCACTACTTCAAAATATCTATATTACCCTACTTTTATTATTCTATTTCTTACAATCAAGGATCTTTTTCCACCTTTCCTGATGACAGTGCTAAGAAACACAAGCACATCTAAAGATTCCACCTGGGAAGCTCTCCTTAAGGTTATACTGTCTATAAATAGTATCTTTTGGAAAAATCACTATTTCACTATTGTCTACTCATTGGCCACCCACTGCAGCTCCACCTGGAATATGCTAAATTGAGAGTTGCCCCTTTGAGAAACAGATCTCAAAAATAGCCAAAGCATCTGCCTGTAAGACTTTGATTTATGGCTCTTATTTGAAATCACTGATGGTCTTTTCAGTACACAGTCTTAAAGATATCACCTTTTCTTTATATAACACATATTCAGTGATCACTCTTCCTGTACCAGGCACTTCTCTAGGCATTGGTATAGGGCAGCGAAAAAAAAAAACAGAAAAGAATCCCGATTTCATGGAATTTACATTCTAGTAAATATCTCTCTGAATAAGCAGCATCTTGCTGTACCTCACTTTCAACTATTCCAAAAGTAGACACCAAAAAACTGAGATGTCTAGGGACATCTAACTACATATGGTTTCAGTGGCCCATTTTTTCTTTAATAACCTCACATATCCCTTTCCACATGGAAAAATACACAATACATTAAACTTTAAATGCATATCTTTGTATTAAAGAAGAATATGGGAATAGATTGTTTTAAGTCTTTCATTTGACAATTATTCATGCATAGAGACACATATGCATGAATATGATGAGCCACAATGAAGTCACATACATGAGGGAAAATATATGATATGAAATTAAACTGCTATTAAAATATCAGCCAATTTTTATTGAGCATTTACCATGTACCTGGAATTTTCCTATCCCATTTACTTAAATTGATGTGTGAAATACTCTGAAAAAATGAAAGTGAAAGCATTAGTCACTCAGTCATGTCTGACTCTTTGAGACCCCATGGACTGTAGCCCGCCAGGCTCCTTTGTCCATGGAATTCTCCAAGCAAGAATACTGGAGTGGGTTGCCATTTCCTTCTCCAGAGGATCTTCCCAACCCAGGGATTGAACCCACATTTCCTGCATTGCAAGCAGATTCTCTACCATCTAAGCTCTAGAGAAAGTGTAACACAGAGGTCTAAATAACTTGCACAAAAGAACAGTGATTAAAGAGCAGAAACAGGTAGAGGCAAAGAGCAGAGGAAAGACTAACAGTATTTTTAACCACTATGCTATGATGATTTCACGCATTTAATAGTGTCTTAGAGTAAGATTTTAGTTCAGTTTAATTTAAGCCAAATAAAAAATTACCATCTGTATCTAGTCTAATGTTAAAATAATTAATAGAACTCCAGGGCTATTAAGAGATGAAGCTGCATAAAAGGAGTAAGAATAATGTGCATGTGCTGCAAATAGGGGTTTCTTTTTCTTTCTTTTTTTTTTTTTTTTTTGGTCTTTTATATATTGATTTTTTTTTTTCAGATTTGCCTAAATATTCTGGCAAACAGTGTGGTCTCTGAATGTTTTACTTTGAGATAGCATTCCTCATTGAAAGGATTCATCTGTCTGTAAAAATTCCACCCTGCTGCATCTCAGTCTCCCTAGCCTGATGTCTTCTTCCTTCAAAAAATTGTCTTGTGCAAATCACAGTTCTTTTCATAATGAAAATGAGTCCCAGAACTTTCAAACTGCACATTAGAAGTGAATTGCTATGTAGAAATAGAAAATTACACTTCCCAAAACTAGTTTCTTTCTGGAAACTCACCATCTCCTGGTGAATACTCACTCATCCCTACCGGCACTGTCTCACAGACCTCTAATTCCTCTTCTTTAATTTAAACACATTAATCCAAGTTTGGAAAGAAATATATTCAAACTGAAACTCTGTTGGAGTAAGGGGGTCATTCAAAGAATCTGCTGAAAGCTGAAGGATAGCCAAGGCTAAAGAGACACTTTGCATGTGCGCATGGGTGCTCAATCACTCAATTGTGTCTGACTCTGTGACCCCATGGACTGTAGACCGCCAGGCTCCTCTCTCCAAGGAATTTCCCAGGCAAGGACACTGGAGTGGGTTGTCATTTCCTACTCCACGGCATCTTCCCAACCCAGGGATCGAACCCGCATCTCCTGTGTCTCCTACATTGGCAGGTGGGTTATTTACCACTGAGCCACCTGGGAAGCCCAAAGACATGCAGAAGTTGGCATAAATCTAGAACATTTGTTTTGGAGTGTGTATTTTGCTTATTTCCCATCTCTTGTTTATCATGGCTTCCTCCTTCTAAGCAGCTGCTTCCACAGGGCAGAGACTTCATTTAACCTGTATCAGCTCAAGTCTCAGACATCAAAGTAACAGGTCTCTCTGCTTACAGTTCTCCATTAGTTTCTCTTATATTCCTGGGATAACTGATACCAAGTTGACCTCCTCTTTTTTTTAGTGCGTTCAACTCTTTAGGGTCTTCATAGGATAAGTACTAATGGGTATAAATTGGCAACCCTAAAACTTATGTACTCACAATAACTGGAGGAGAGAGTGGGAAAAGCTTAGAAGAAAATATCTTTTCTTTAACCTTTCTTCTTAATTTTAAGGCTGCCTTTCTAGTCAGAAAGTAGCCCTTAGGTAAGACCAGGAGAGACCATCGATATTTTAATCCTTTGTGGGTGTCTGATGATATCACCATCTAGACAAAATAAAGCTAAAGTGTGATATGGTAGAAAACTATTTAAGTCTATTTAAACCATGGCTGAAAAGAGAATTATTCAGTCGCTGTAACCAAGGATGGATGAGTAATAAAAAAAAAAGTATTGAGACAAACACTTTCAGAGGAATGGAGTTTGGAGGAAATGTCTTAGACTGAACAGATCTGATAGTCCTTCTGTGTGGAACAGAAACTAGGGAAGTGTCCGCAACTGCTGAGACTAAGAATGCACTGAATACTAAACACCTAATATAATTATAATTCCCTCTGTAGCTAATGACAACCTATTATGTGGACTCAGAGAAAAACAAAGCAGCAGCCTACCAAGAACTCTCAGAAATTCAGGAATGAAAAATGTGAAAATTCTAACAAAACTAAGTACAAAATCTCTTAAATACAGAGTGAGAGGCAATTATTGAAATTATAACACAGAGACTGAAAACAAACTAAGATGAAATTCTTATTGCTATTTAGATACGATTATGAATGTTGTAATTGGTGAGAGCAAGCAATATCCACACTTTCATAAGCACTTGAAGGATTATGGAACAAAGCAGACAGTGACAGCAAACTGGCCTCAGGTTGGGCTTCCTGAGCTCTGACAGCAAAGAATCTGCCTGCAATGCAGGACACGGGTTCAATTCCTGGGTCGGGAAGACCCACTGAAGAAAAGAATGGCAACCAACTCCAGTATTCTTGCTTGGAGAATTCCATGGACAGAAGACCTTGGTGGGCTGCAGTCCATGGGGTCACAAAGAGTTGAGCGACTTGATTGAGTGACTGAGCAACTAACACTTAAAACAAGTAACAACTAAATTTGAAGCAGCAGAGGCTGAGGGATTCCAAACAAAGAGGACAAATGGTATTGTTCATGAAGCCCTCAGGGCAAGATCAAAGCCCCACTTTAGCTCATCTTTACTAATAACCTGTGAATGTAACATTATGAAATGTGAATTGTGACTAGGAAACTGGAACCTGTGGAAGATACTAAAAAATACAAGGTAATCAATTTGGGGAGAAAAAACGTGATGTAGATTTAATTTAGGGCTGTGAAAATAGAACTAGGGTTTCAAAATAAATTTTTCCTCTTCAACCTATGCTGAAGTGGGAAGAGAGATCATATTTCTGAACCAGTAATAACAACTGTAGCTGTTCTTTGCTACATATCCATTAGATTCTAACTAGATTGTATGAGACAGGAAGGAAAATACCCTATTCCCCAACTGTGGTTCTCATTTGTATACTTCCTCCCAATTCCCTGGCTTTACTTCTAAGTGTCCAACTGCTCCATGAATCTTCAAACTTTCCAGTTCAGTTTATTCATTTTTTATCCAAAATGCTCCATCTCAAACATGACCTTCCTTGCTGATCAACTTCCTTAAGCTTATGACACAGGATCACTGGATCAAATTAATTTGCGCTTACAGAAAGATCTATTCTCCTATTAACCAACATAGGTTTTCTTTCCTGGTTCTTGCCCAACTATCAAGGTTTAGGTTCAGAATTTAGAATTTGACCTAGCACCTTCACCAGATTATATGGATTCTATTTCTTCTTGTTAGTGTTTCAAAAACAAAAGGAAAAAAATCTCAAAAATATGCTCCTTGAACACTAGGTATTTAGTCCAAACTAAATGATTATCATTATATATGTATAAATTACTTTCAGAATTCATATTATATGTGAATAGGTAGTAGGAATCAAACTATAGAAGTACCCTTAGAATTCTAATTGTTTCTGACCTTGTGATGGAATTTATTAAACTGCATTCTATGACAACAGAACACATAGGGGATTTGCAAAATTTAATGTCTTTTTTGCATTTAAATTATTGCTCTATTTTTTTTTTTTAACTTTGAAGGACTAGTGACAATGATAATATATTTAGACCTAATGGTGGAATGATAGCATTCCACTCTACTATTCGGTCTCTGATAGTTTCATTTTTCAGCAGAAAGACACTGCTTTATTCCTATTATACAGTTCCTTCCTGAATGTTTTCCACACTGCTGTACTGTGCAACAATCTGTTCTAAACATTAAACACACTGCCCTGCCTTGGGGATAGTGACTAGCCAGATCCCAGACATGACATTATGTGATTTCATGTCAGTTCTCTCTCTCTAGTTGGTTTAACCCACAAGTCTGAGGCAACCTTTGTAACAATAACTTGATGAAAAAATGGTGAAAAGTCGCTCAGTTGTGTCCAACTCTTTGCGACCCCATGGACTGTAGCCTACCAGGCTCTTCCTCCATGGGATTTTCCAGGCAAGAATACTGGAGTGGGTTGCCATTTCCTTCTCCAAACAATAACTTAAGGGGCATTTATTTGTAAGATGATGGAAATAGTGGTGGCAATGCATTAAAATTGGCTTTAGTCACACATTTATACATTTTTACATAACTTTCTTCCTGAGGAATTTATTTTTGAAAATGTTCAACTTTTTATAAACACTCTATATATGATATGTATATATAAAGTAAAATATGTATGATTTATTGGTTCTTATTATCTGCCAGCTCTGGGAAAAGCAATTTACATCCACTATCTCATTTTTACCTCCATTAAAACACAATGAAAAAAAAATTTCTGAGGCACAGAAAATTAAACAACTTTCCCCACGTCACATAATTAGTGCAGAAGTCACTATACTATATATTAACTGTGTCAGCAAAGATGGGTGCCCACCAGTGGGGGCTGTGGCAGAATTTCCCCAAGCCTTCCCCCACACATTGACATCTGACATTTGACAATAGTCCAGACTCTAAACCAGATGACATTCAGTAAATGGAATTCAGAGGCCCAGGCTCTGCAGGGAAGTGGTGAGTGAACTATACTCCCAGGTCTCACATAACAGGAAGAGCCCTATCCTCACTATCAGCCACTTTGTAAGCAAGAACCCAGTGTTCTAATTGTTCAGTGGCTAAGTCATCGCTGACCCCATGGACTGTAGCATGCCAGCTCCTCTGTCCTCTACAATCTACCAGAGTTTGCTCAAATTCATGTGCATTGAGTAGATGATACTACCTAACCATCTCATCCTCTGTTATCTTCTCTTTTGACTTCAATCTCTCCCAGTGTCAGGGTCTTTTCCAATGAGTCGGCTCTTTGCATCAGGTGGCCCAAGTACTGAAGCTTCAGCTCCAGCAACAATACTTCCATTGAATTTTTTTTTCTATTGAATATTAAGACTTGATTTCCTTTAGGGTTGAGTGGTTTGATCTCCTTGCTGTCCAAGGGACTCTCAAGAGTCTTCTCCAGTAGTGTTCTAACAGGCAACTACAAATAACTTTGACATTTCAGTGGCTATATATTTTCCACTGTCATCAGGAGACTAAAGTCTGTTAGATAAATTCATCATATTAGTTTCTAAATATTTTATAGTAACAGGTTAAAATGAATCTCACCTTAATTAAAATAAGCTAAAATGTAGAAAGCCCAAACTAATTAATTCATCATAAGTATGAGCTATTGTTCTAGAAATTGTAAGCATTATTTTAGTCTAGGCATTAGTCTATTTTCTGGGGAAGTGCCGGAAACCGGCACACAAGATCCCACCCATGACAAGGTCATGAGGGAGAAAACCTGACAGGCAAGGCGGATCAGGTTTTCAGGGGTTTCGAAAAGGCCAGCTCACAAGATCCCACCCATGACAAGGTCACGAGGAGAAAGCCTGACAGGCAAGGCAGATCAGGTTTTCAGGGATTTCGAAAAGCTGCCCCCGGTGCTCACCTTAAAGATGATATCTGTCTTTCTGATGCCTGCCTCAATAGACTACTCCCTAATTTCTGTGACATGGGTAGAAGGCCTTCCCCGATCTCTCTCCAAACAGAATCAACTTAGAACTTTAATTAATATGTCTGCTGGATGGTGGTATCCTATAAGATTATCCTGGATGAAAGGAATGTTTCAATTTAGACCCCTTTGCTGGCATTCTAGCCTGCTTGGCAAATGCGTACTAATGCACATGACTGCTCACAACACCTTAATCATACACAGCATAAAGAACCTGATCACATAAAGGCCCTAATAGGCACAGAGCCCTTGGGGGTGAGGAAGCCCTGTTAGAGAACATAAAATGTTATTCTAAAAGTGGTTATAGTTAAAGATTTAGAAAAATAAGAGTTCAGAATTGTTCATTTTAACCAGGAATGCTAAATAGGGGCTGCCTCACTGGAGCTGCAGAGTCTTTGTGTTGTAAACCTTTTAGATAAATTTAACTGATAACTTCTGCAAAAGGACTGACCTTTGTGTTCATTAAAGAATAGATTACAGGAAAACAGCTTTGCATTCACCTAGGTCATAAAATGTCAATAGGCCCCAAGGCCAGAAGATAATGTACAAGATTCTCACAAAGAAGTATGCAGAAAACACCCTGGTTTCATGAAGGATAAGCTGATGTAATATTAAACTATCTTCCCCTTTAAAAATGTACTAACTTAGAATATAAAAGCTACGGTAAAAAATAAAGATTTGCCAGACTCTGCTGCAGCCCCCCATCTGGTCACTCTCTCTCTCTCTCTCTCTCTCTCTCTCTCTCTTTCTCTCTCTCTCCCTCGAAGACTTGGCCCTATCAAGGCTGGTCTCACGTGTCTTCTCTCGCCGACGCCGTTCATCCTGAGGGTACCTCCTGGATCCTGCCGAGGCTGGACCCCAGCAGGGAAGAAACATGCTACATGCAGCGTTCACATTCTCTGCCAGGAAAAGCTTAGAGAACGAACACACTATATGGTCTTCAGATTTTTATCACATCCATATAAGGTATAACTCATCACATTAGAAGCTTTCTCAAGGTCATTCAGCAACCATGATATCAGTCTGAAATCACTGAAGGGATCGTTTTAAATCTCTGGGATTTCAAGCATTTTAGATGAGGATTTACTGGTCTGTATTCATCCATCTATTCCCTTCCATTATTATTCTAAAAGCTTCTTTTTTGGGGGTTGGTGGGATGAGGGCTTGTCTTTATTTTTTAAAAATCTTTTTGAATTATAGTTGTACAATATTTGTTACAGGTGTACAATACAGTGATTCACAATTGTAGCATAATCTTTAACATTTATAGTTTTTACAAAATATTGGATATATTCCCTGTGTTGCACAATATATCCTCATAGCTTATTTTATACATAGTAGTTTCTACCTCTCAAGTCTGCTTCTTGAGATAGTTATTAGGTTTATTGTATTTTTTTAGATTCCACATGTAAGTGATATTACAAAATATTGGTCTTTGTCTGACTTACTTCACTAAGCGCAGTGCCCTTCAAGTTCACCCATGTTGCTACAAAATGGCATTATTTCATTCTTATGTATGAGTAATATTCTATTTTATATATATATCACCCCTTCTTTTATAAATTTTCTTTTTACTCTCTGACATAAATGGCAGCAAGATCCCTTTTGGCCTACTTCCTAGAGTAATGAATATAAAAACAAAAATAAACAAATAGAACCCAATTAAATGTAAAAACTTTTGCACAGCAAAGGAAATCATAAACAAAACAAAAAGCAATGCAAAGAATGGGAGAAAATATTTTCAAATGAAGCAACCAACAGGGATTAATCTCTATAATACACAAACAGCTCATGAAGCTCAATAACAAAAAAAAACAAACAACTCAATCAAAAAATGGGAGAAGACCTAAATAGACATTTCTCCAAAGAAGATATACAGATGGCCAAGAAGCACATGAAAATATGCTCAGCATCACTAATTATTAGAGACATGCTAATCAAAACAATGAGGTATCACTTCATTCTGGTCAGAATGGCCATCATCAAAAAACCTACAAACAATAAATGCTTGAGAGGGTGTGGAGAAAAGGGAACCCTTCTACATTGTTGGTGGAAATGTAAACTGAAGTTACTATGAGAGAACAGCATGGAGGTTCCTTAAAAAATTAAAATAGAACTACCATATGAGCCAGCAACCTCACTTGTGATCATATATCCTGAGAAAACCATAATTCAAAAATATACATGCATCCCAATGTTCACTGCAGCAGTATTTACAATAGCAGAACAAACAACCTAAATGTCCATCAACAGAGAAATGGATGAAGAAGATGTGGTACGTATATATGATGAAATATTACTCAGTCATAAAAACAAAATAATGCCACTTATAGCAACATGGATGAACCTAGAGATTATCATACTGAATGTAGTTGAGTTAGAGAAGGGCAAATACTGTAAGATATTGCTTATCTGTGTAATCTAAAAAAAAAAATGGTACAAATGAACTTATTCACACAACAGAAATAAAGTTACAGGCACAGAAAATCTTATGGTTGTCAAGGGGGAAAGGGAGGGATAAATTGGGAGGTTAGGATTGGCATATACATGTTACTATATATAAAATAGATAACTAGTAAGGGCCTACTATATACAGCACAGGAAACTCTACTCAATTCTATGTAAAGACCTACATGGAAAAAGAGTCTAAAAAAGAGTGGATCTATGTATATGTACAACTGATTCACTGTGTTGTACATCTGAAAGTAACACATTGTAAATCAACTATACTCCAATTAAAAAAAAAAATCTAAAAAGAAAACGCTGGTGGTGGTTTAGTTGTTAAGTCGTGTCCAACTCTTGCAGCCCCATGGACCGTAGCCTGCCAGGCTCCTCCGTCCATGGAATTCTCCAGGCAAGCATACTGGAGTGGGTTGCCATTTCCTTCTCCATGGGATCTTCCCAACCCAGGAATCAAACCTGGGTCTCTTGCATTGCAGGCAGATTCCTTACTGACTGAACTACAAAGGAAGCCCCAAAAGGAAACATTGAAGTGGAATCTAAAGTCTTTCCCTTCTGTACAGTATGGCTTGATTTCTCTCATTGAGTAAAAGTGTTTATATGTATGTGTTCTTGTGAAATAAATACATTAAACAGACAAAACCATTTTGTTCCAACCAATGTAATGCCAGTGTCAATTAGTTATATTTGATATTTCCAAGTCTGCTTTGTTCTAAAAATGGGAAAAGGAATGCAATAGAATGGAATCTTAAAACAACATATGTCAAAGGTTTTCAATCTAGGGAAAAAATAAGTCAGAAAAAGACAAATGCTTTATGATATCATGTATATGTGAAATCTAAAAATTAAAAAAAAAACACAAATAAATATAACAAGACAAAAACAGACTCACAGATATAAAGAACAAACTAGAGGATACCAGTAGGAAGAATATAACCTTCAAAAATTATAAATCACTATGTTGTACACCTGAAACTTACATAATATCTATACTTCAATAATATATATATACATATTCCATTTATAGTTGTAAAATATTTGCTATATTCCTTGTGGTATGTAATATATACTTGCAATTCATTGATTTTTTACATAGTGGTTTGCACTTCTTAATTCCCTGTTTCTGTCTTCCACCACCCGCCTCTGCTCTTCCCATACTCAGGGTAGGATGAAAAAAAAAAATCTCTTCTCCAATTCATTTGACAGATGTGTAAACTGAGGCCAAATTTTTCAGAAAACTTCCCCAAGGCCATAGAGATAAATTGTGACAGTCATCATCTCTGTGAAAAACACTATCTGCCATGAAGAAAGCAGTGGCAATCCTTACAAGCCGCTCTATTATTAAATGTTCTCCTTTTTCATTCAAACTGGAAATGTTATGAGAATTCAAAGAAGGTGAGATTTATATGGAGAAATTGGGACTTGGGCAAGTTCTTGAAGGTTAGGAATAATTTGAATGGAGAAAGAAAAAGACCTCAGGTGTGCAAGGTCAACTGATCAAAGGTAGGTTGGAAAATCATCACTTTACTTTATTGGAGCATAAACCCTTTATTGGAGAAGTAAAACTGAAGAGATACATTAGATGTGCCTCTCAGAAGACAGATTTTGAAAACCTAACAATGCATCTCTGAAAATAATAATTTAAAAAGATCGCTCATTCGTCCAGTAGGTATAAATCAGATTTGCTGTGTGGTTTCACATTTTTATAACAGACCACAGTAGTGTCTTTTTTTCTCCTTTCAATCGTTCCATCTTTAGCCTATTATTCTTTCTACTTTTTTTTCTTTCCTTATTAAGAATATGCAATTTCCATTTTCTAGGAAGAATTATCTAAACTTTAAACAGTCACCCTTCTGGTGAAAACTTTGAAGCATTCCTTTTAATCCCAATCAATTAGAAATTAGTCAAATGGAAGGTAAACTAGGAGAAAATAAAAGTTTTGCTACACTAGACACTTTCACAGTGACTTTTCAAATAATTTTCTCTGGAGCTCCAACACTGCAGGGGATTTGCCTCAAACAGAGCAGTTACACTTTTATTTGTTTTATATTTGAAGTCTTAAAATAAGTGTTTATTTGGAAAAATGGTTTCAGTTAGCAGTCCATTATCATTCCACCCTAGGTTCAACACAGTCTTGCATTTTCTAATATTTAGGACCAACTTACAAAACACACTAGATTTCATCTATACCAAATATTTGTTAAAAGAATGAAACAAACCTGAAAAAAAGTGACCGATTAGATCCATGCTGAAGACACGTAGTGATTAACAGACAGCAGGTAAGTTCATTTATCAAAGTTCCGTTAGATTACAATTGTTACTTTAGCTATGAAATGTTGTTCTGTATGCATGTAAAATTTTTAGCATAAACACTGAAAAATTTAAAATTGGGTTACTTTTCCTAAATAATAGAGGGATAATAAAAAAAAAAAAAAAAAAAAAAAAAAAAAAAAAAAAAAAAAAAAAAAAAAAAAAAACAGAGATGAGAAAAAGAAAAAAGTTAAACAGTAGAAAAAATAAAAGGAGAGAAGTAAGAAGATAGAGAAAAATCCAGTATCATTTTATCTTAACAAATTTATACAGTTCAGTGAAAAAAACCCCAAAATTGTCAGACTGAATTTTTTCCTGAGATATGAGGTTTATAAGTGTGTGTGTGAGTCACTCAGTCATGTCTGACTCTTTGTGACCCCATGTTCTGTAGCCCGCCAGGCTCCTTTGTCCAAAGGAGATTTCCAGACAAGAATACTGAGGTTTATAAGAATCATATTAAAAATAATTTCAAAACTGCTGCAAAATAGTAAGCTGCAAATTTTAAAGTACAACAGCATGATCAGAGATTTTATTATACTTATCTCAGCAATTATAGACAAAGTACACAGAAAAACTGGGAAGAGTACATAATATCTGAACTATATGATTAGCAAACATGATCTAATAGACCCATGAAATCTTGTGCCAAACAATTTGAAAATTTTTTTTCAGGCATGCAGCTAAATGAATAAATATTGGTCACATTCTAGACCTTAACAGAAGTCTCAACATTTTTTAAACACTAGTATCATATGAACTGCATTAAGAATAAAATTGGGTTAGATATGAGAATGGAAAATGTAAAAAATGAAAATATGCACTTGAGAAATTTTAAAAACATTCTAACCAATAGACCAAACTTTCTAAATAATTAATAATAAAATATTATATCTCAAAGCTTTTGATATGCATCTAAAGTTGTCCAGAGAGGAAAGCTTAAGACTTCATAATATAGATTATATTAGAAAAGATTAAAACCTGAAAATAAACTAAGAATGTTAGATATCAAACATGGAATAACCACAGAAACAGAAGAGATTAAAAGAAAAAAACAACTGATATTTAAGATCATATGCTAATAGAAAAAGAAATACATATTTTAAGAAAAATGTATAGTATACAAACTGACAAAAGACAAAAATCTGAATGAAACCTTAATCATTAGCTGTAATCAGTATGCCTATAACACAGAAAATAACACACATATTTTCTCAGAAGACACCTCCCACCACACCCCAAAACACAATATGCATAGGTAGTATTGTTCATGGTAATACAAAATGGCAAAAAATTCACCAAGTTCAAAAAGGGCCAGGATAAGAAACATATTTAAGTATGGGTTGGGACTTCCCTGGCTGTCCAGTGATTACGACTCTGCACTTCTACTGCAGGGGTCCTGGGTTTGATTCCTGGTCAGGGTACTAAGATTCTGTAAGACATGTGACCCAAAAAAAGAAAAGTGAATACATATGAATACATAATGAATATGGCTCCTGCTGGATGGTAGGGTGGATGGTTGGATGGATGCATAGATAAATGAAAGAAGCCATGAATTTTTTTACTTTTTAGTATATTATTTTATTTGGCTTAAATCTGTCTTGAATAAGCATAGTTTCCACTAGCACATCCATCTCTTCTTGTATTGAACCAGTTGATTAGATGTTTACCATGTACTTGAGTAGCACACATATTTTCATTGGCAAAACTTACGAAAAGAGATTCTATGAAAGAATAAAAAGAATGT
Organism: Cervus canadensis; assembly: GCF_019320065.1. Lineage (NCBI taxonomy): Eukaryota > Metazoa > Chordata > Mammalia > Artiodactyla > Cervidae > Cervus > Cervus canadensis. The sequence goes on along the minus strand of NC_057390.1, from coordinate 22,327,986 downwards.
GATTACATAAAATGTTCTAGTGAGTATAATTTGAGAATTAACTTTTCACGGGGATTTAATAAATTTAATAGGAATTTAACAATTTAATCATTGTTAAATTGAAACAATTCAATCATTTCAGAGAAGATGCTGATTACATTTACACAGTTCAATTCAGTTCAGTCACTCAGTCGTGTCCCACTCTTTGCGACCCCAGGGACTGCAGCACGCCAGACCTCCCTGTCTATCACCAGCTCCCGGAGTTTACCCAAACTCATGTCCATTGAGTCACTGGTGTCATCTAACCATCTCATCCTCTGTCGTCCCCTTCTCCTCCCACCTTCAATCTTTCCCAGCATCAGGGTCTTTTGAAATGAGTCAGACCTTCGCATCAGTTGGCCAAAGTATTGGAGTTTCAGCTTCAACATCAGTCCTTTCAATGAACATTTAGACTGATCTCCTTTAGGATGGGCTGGTTAGATCTCCTTGCAGTCCAAGGGACTCTCAAGAGTCTTCTCCAACAGCACAGTTCAAAAGCATCTATTCTTTGGCGCTCAGCTTTCTTCCCAGTCCAACTCTCACATCCATACATGACTGATGGAAAAACCACAGCCCTGACTAGACAGAACTTTGTTGGCAAAGTGATGTCTCTGCTCTTAATGTGCTGTCTAGGTTGATCATAACTTTCCTTCCAAGGAGTAAGCATCTGTTAATTTCATGGCTGCAGTCACCATCTGCATTGATTTTGGAGCCCCAAAAAATAAAGTCAGCCACTGTTTCCCCATCCATTTGCCATGAAGTGATGGGACCAGATGCCATGATCTTAGTTTTCTGAATGTTGAGCTTTAAGCCAACTTTTTCACTCTCCTCTTTCACTTTCATCAAGAGACTCTTCAATTCTTCTTCACTTTCTTCCATAAGGGTGGTATCATCTGCATATCTGAGGTTATTCATATTTCTCCTGGCAATCTTGATTCCAGCTTGTGCTTCTTCCAGCCCAGCGTTTCTCATGATGTACTCTGCATAGAAGTTAAATAAGCAGGATGACAATACACAGCCTTGACGTACTCCTTTTCCTATTTGGAACCAGTCTGTTGTTTCATGTCCAGTTCTAACTATTGCTTCCTGACCTGCATACAGATTTCTCAAGAGGCAGGTCAGGTGGTCTGGTATTCCCATCTCTTTCAGAATTTTCCAAAGTTTATTGTGATCCACACAGTCAAAGGCTTTGGCATAGTCAATAAAGCAGAAATAGATGTTTTTCTGGAACTCTCTTGCTTTTTTGATGATCCAGCAGATGTTGGAAATTTGATCTCTTGTTCCTCTGCCTTTTCTAAATCCCGCTTGAACATCTGGAAGTTCTGGGTTCACGTATTGCTGAAGCATGGTTTGGAGAAATTTGAGTATTACTTTGCTAGTGTGTGGGATGAGTGCAATTGCGGTAGTTTGAGCATTCTTTGGCATTGCCTCTCTTTGGGATTGGGATGAAAACTGACCTTTTTCAGTCCTGTGGCTACTGCTGAGTTTCCCAAATTTGCTGGCATATTGAGTGCAGCACTTTCACAGTATCATCTTTTAGGATTTGAAATAGCTCAACTGAAATTCCATCACCTTCACCAGCTTTATTCGTAGATGCTTCCTAAGACCCACTTGACTTCACATTCCAGGATGTCTGGCTCTAGGTGGGTGATCACACCACCGTGACTATCTTGGTTGTGAAGATCTTTTTTGTACAGTTCTTCTTGCCACCTCTTCTTAATATCTTCTGCTTCTGTTAGGTCCATACCATTTCTGTCCCTTATTGAGCCCATATTTGCATGCAATGTTCCCTTGGTATCTCTAATTTTCTTGAAGAGATCTCTAGTCTTTCCCATTCTATTGTTTTCCTCTATTTACACAGATAACCAAATGAGACAGTTATCATTCCTAAATGTTCTGAACGTAGGATGTGTATGTGTCTGTGTTCATGCCTGCTCAGTCACTCAGTCATGTCCAACTCTTTGTGACCCCGTGGACTGTAGCCCCCCAGGTTTCTCTGTCCATGGAGTTTCCCAGGCAAGGATACTGGAGCGGGTTGCCACTTCTTATTCCAGGGGATCTTCCTGACCCAGGGATCAAACCTGCATCTCTTGTGTCTCCTGCACTGGCAGGCAGATTCTTTACCACTGCACCTCTGAAGCAACTGTAAGGATATGCATTAATAATGTAATATGATTTTTGTCACTGACATAAATATGACAGTGCTTATATTCAGTTTCTAACTCATTCATTCAACAGAATCTTATTGATAGACCACTATGTGTGAGACAAAATGAAAAGTCACTGGACATGCAAGCAGTGAACAAACCAGGTGGAGTTTCTACTCTTTTGTAGCTTATTTTCCAGAATATTGATGATAGTGAAGATACCAGGAAGAACAGGCACCATTTATTAAGCAATTACTGAGGGTCTGAATCATGCTAACGGTTGGTTGTGAATGCTTGAGCATTTATGTTGAGCCTTACAATCACTCTGTTAAGCAGGCATAAGGATCCCTATTTCAAGCTTCCCAGATGGCTCAGCGGGTAAAGAATCCACCTGCAATGCAGGAGACAGGAGATGTGAGTTCAATCCCTGGGTTGGGAAAATCCACTGGAGTAGGAAGTGGCAACCCATTCCAGTATCTTGCCTGGAAAATTCTATGGACACAGCACTCTGGCGGGCTACAGACCATGGAGTTGCAAAGAGTCAGACACAGCTAAGCATGAACAGGAACAAATATCCCCCATTTCACAGATAAGAAATGGAGATCCAGACAGTTTTCTTGAGGCATTCACCAGCACCAGCTAACAAGGAATAGAGCTGGAATTCAACCCAAATTCCACCTGCTTCCATCCTTAACATTCATAACCATAGTTCTACAAAGCTTCCCAGTGTTAGTACAATATTCAAAACTTAGCAAAATTATTTTGCATGAATGAGTGCTTTTTAAAATAATATATATATATATATATATATATCACTTTATATATCTGTGTTTGAGCTTTTCATAGAAAAATCTAACACAAAAGTAAATTAAACAATGTACCCATCAAATACTGACAGGGATTACTACGAAATAATTTGCAGAAGTAAATTTTGCCCCCCACCAAAAAAAAAAAAAAAAAGTTAGAAAGAAAATAACCAACTAGGGATCTTTTAAGAGCATGGAATTATTTTTCTTAAAAACAACTTGTTTCATTTGATTGAATAAATTTTATCTTGAGTAATGCTGCCATTTGGGGGATTTAGAAATCTATTACTAAAACAGCATTGCTGTAGATTGTCATACAATTATTTTTCAACAATCAAAATATTTCTCTTTTACTGCTCTAGTTTTATTCAATACACTAAATTTTAGTACTCAAATGCCAGATCTGAGCCATGTATGTTCATATTTGGTACATAGAATGGAATGTAAGTGTAATAGATAAAGTCTGTCCTCAGACTAAGTTTTTTCTTAGAAGCCTTAAAAATCAATTGATGACTCATTCCTTATCCCCTTAATTTTTATTACTCACTGAGAACAAAATGTGTCGATAAAATAAAATTAATTTTTATAAAACCAGAAGCTATTCTTTATTTAGTAACCAAAATAGTTTACTAAAGTACTCACTCTAGGCACTTTAGCAAAAGCTAGGGATATCAAGATAAATAAAGTCACACTCTGTCTCTATGAAAAAAAAGTAATGTGATGGTAAGCTGCTAATAAAAAAAGTACAGTCTAATAAGGACTGTCCACAGAATTCTGGAGTAGAAATCAGGATGGTATGTAAAAACAAGACCACGTGACAAGCAGTCAAGTGGGGGAAGCGTCCCAGAGGTACTGTTTGCCTTGGATTTGATCCACAATCGCATAGTTGCTCAGTTGACCAAGAACAGAAGAGTATTTAATGCAGAAGGAAGAGCGGAGGCCCAGAGATGTCAGTGAGTAAATGAACAAATCTAGGAGACTGCTGGTCATTCCATGGCCCTAGTGACCAATGACTTGAGAAGGGACTGACACCAAATGCTGAGATTAGAAGGGTCACATCACTTCTGTTTCTAAGTTTTTCCAGAGTAACCACTAAAATAAGAGAAAAAGACCCTTCTTAGTTGCTTCCACTTCACAACTCTGGGAGACGTATGGGAAGGATAAAGTGAAGGGAGAAAGGGAAAGAGGAGTTCTTTCATTTCATAAAAAATAACATTTTTGTCTCCAGATATAAGGGGGTCCATGGCATCACTACAACACAGTGTCGAGGCTTTGCCTAATGCCTTTCATTTTCAGTTTGGAGAACGTAATGCAGGACATGTAATCTTGTTTGCTGTCAGGAATGTGTGTGTTGGGAGTGGGGGAGGGCTGGAAGCAGTTTCTAGCATTTGCAACCATATTTGATGTTTTCATTCAGTGCCTCAAGAGACATAAATCAAGGTATATTTGAACGCTTCTGGCCCTTTACCTCGAAGGAATTATTTATTTAAGAGGCCTTTGGTCTCATTTCTATTAAGAAACCAAGACTGCAGAGCTCAAGTGAAATTTCAGTTCCATTATCTTCAAGTAGTCAGTACCTCTGAGCACACTTAAAATATCTGAAGAAGAAAAACTTTCTACTCTGCATGCAGTAAGCATGCCTCCTGTAAAGAGGTGGCTGAGCTATAAATACAAGAAATACATTTCAGAAGGCGATTATTCAGTGATTGGGAGGTACGCATCACTTGTGCTGCTGGAAGAACCATGTTGATGATTACCCTGAAAACTGACTTCTATTTCACACCATGTATCACAACACAATGTTTTTATACGTCTTAATTTATTTAGTTCTCATAAGCATCTACAAATGAGGAAACAAGTTCAAAGAGGTTATTTTGCCCAAGGCCTATAGCAACAAGATGTTACATGAGGAGTTAAATATAGATGTTGTTTCCAAGCTCAGGGCTCTTTTCACCAACTTTAAATCCCTTTCTAGATCACAGAAGAGATATTAAAATTCCTCCCACCCCTAATATATACAGTACTCATAGAAAGTACTGGGGGTCCATGATGGCTGAGAGAGACTTTGATTAGGAGGAAACATTGGAACAGAAGCTGTGCAGATGAATTAGCAGAAGCCAGTGGAGCTGAACCCAAGTGCTGCTAGTGGTAAAGAGCTCACCTGCCAATGCAGGAGATGTAAGAAACATGGGTTCAATCCCTGGGTTGGGAAGATACTCTGTAGGAGGCCATGGCAACCCACTCCAGTATTCTTGCCTGGAGAATCCCATGAACAGAGAAGTCTGGCAGGCTATGGTCCACTGTTGCTGTTCAGTTGCTCAGTCATGTCAATTCTTTGTGACCCCATAGACTGCAGGATGCCAGTCTTCCCTGTCCTTCACAATCTCTCAACATTTGCTTAAACTCATACCCACTGAGAAGGTGGCACCATCCAACCACTTCATCCTCTGTTGTCCCCTTGTCCTCCTGCCTCCAATCTTTCCCAGCAATAGGGTACTTTCCAATAAGTATTCTCCTCACATCAGGTGGCCAAATTGGAGCTTGGTTCAGCATCAGTCCTTCCAACGAATATTCAGGATTGATTTCCTTTAGGATGGACTGGTTTGATCTCCTTGCTCTTCAAGGGGTTTTCAAGAGTATTCTCCAACACCACAGTTCAAAAGCATAAATTCTTTGGTGCTCAGTTTCCTTATGGTCCAGCTCTCACATCTATACATGACTATTAGAAAAAGCAGAGCTTTGACTAGAAAGACCTTTGTTGGCAAAGTAATGTCTCTGCTTTCTGATACACTGTATTAGTGAAGTCACTCAGTCATGTCCGACTCTTTGCAATCCCATGGACTATAGCCTACCAGGCTCCTCTGTCCATGGGATTTTCCAGGCAACAGTACTGGAGTGGGTTGCCATTTCCTTCTCCAGAGGATCTTCCCAACCCAGGGATCGAACCTGGGTCTCCCACATTGTAGGCAGACGCTTTACCATCTGAGCTACCAGGGAAGCCTGATACACTATATAGGTCTGTCATAGCTGTTCCTCCAAGGAGCAAGCATCTTTTAATTTCATGGTCTGGTCCACGGGGTTGCAAAATGTCAGACACAACTGAAGCAACTTAGCATGCACACACACAATGGAGCTGAGCACACCAACAGAACATCTGGGCTTGAGAGAACCTAAAGACGTATTATGCAAGAGGGAATCTAGTAGCAAATGTCATGGCACCCAGGGATGAAGAATAACAGCAAGAGATGTGTCATGATATTGAGGGACATTTAACATGAATCATTGAGATATATTAAAATAAATGTGTGCTTAATAAAGAATATCTTCAGTGTGCTGATTTTCTTTGCATCAGTAGTTTCTATCTGCTAAACTGTGGAGCAGAAGCTTGCAAGTACAGAATTGGGATGAGCTAACTGGACAATCCAATGGAACATTTCTTCCAATGTCCAACTGAGAGAACTCAGATACCGCTGTGAACTAAATGCTGTCACTCCAGGCCCAAGAATTTCTGTTCTGAGCTATACATACAAATGCAAAAGCACAAATGGCAGCATTCTTTGCTAAATGAGACACTCTTTTATTTCTAACATGTTAGGATTGTGAATATGACAGAGCTTTCATTTAAATATTAAATTAAAGCGAAATGCCTTTTATCTCACAGATTTTCCTTCAAGACCACACATATTAACATTTTCTTTCATTTCTCCTTCACAAGGTTTATAACAAATCCTCAAGAGTAAAGAAGCTTTCCCTGATAAGGGCTCTCAGATTTGCCCTTTGAAAGGTTTTAGGCAAATTTCCTATTTTCCTGAAAAACTTTCCAAATGCTATCTGCTTTTCATCCTTCTGCTTTCAGAAACTTCTCACTGGACAATTTGTTGAATTATTTGCTCAATTATTATATGTACATGTGAAATATATTATTATCTGAGTGTGTTCATAACAAGGTCTCCTTCCTGTTGCAATTTTACCAATACATTTTCAGAATCTCTTTGCACAATGCAGAGCTTTCAGGGTACTTTTATAACCTGTTTATTGTATTCTGAGGGTTTAAGGATCCCCTGTTTCATTATTTCATGGTAATAAAATCCAAAATATTATATTAGCATATTGGATTTCGCTAGAAAAAATTTTTTAAGTTGTTAGCTTGGATGGGAAAAGTACAATATGAATATAGAGAAAAGAAATGGAAATTGGTTGAATGTCCACTTTGCACACATACTTTTCCTCAGTTCAGTTCAGTTCAGTTCAGTCGCTCAGTCATGTCCAACTCTTTGCAACCCCATGAACCGCAGCACGCCAGGCCTCCCTGTCCATCACCAACTCCTAGAGTTCACCCAAACCCATGTCTATCAAGTTGGTGATGCCATCCAACCATCTCATCCTCTGTCATCCCCTTCTCCTCCTGCCCTCAATCTTTCCCAGCATCAGGGTCTTTTCCAATGAGTCAGCTCTTCGAAACAGATGACCAAAGTCACTTTTCCTCATCTTATACTATTTAATTCTCATATCAATCTAGTGGGGTGTTTCTCTTCATAATGAGAATTTACAATGAGCTCAGAGAAATGAGGTCTTTCCCCAATCAACTAATACATGCCAAAGATGGAATTCAAATCTACATGTATCTAACCCCAAGACTCTTAATATGCCCATGCTGCTACTGATCAGTCTTGTTTGACTCTAGGCGACCCCATGGAATGTAGCCTACCAGGCTCCTCTGTCCATGAGGTTTTTCCAGGCAAGAATACTGGAGTGGATTGCCATATTCTTCTCTAATACATCCACGACACCATGCTAATTTTCAAAATTCAGGTATAATCCTTGTCTTCTATGTATGACATGGTGATCTTTGGTTTTATGTTTTTTTTTCTCACAACATAATTTTTAAACTACTTTATTGAGGTATGATTCACATGTAAAAAACTGTACATATACAAGGTACACAATTTAATGAATTTGGGGATAATTACATACCCATGAAACCATTGCTAGACACGGTGAACTTTGGATTGTGTTGCATAGGTTTGAGAAAGCAAAGTGAAGATTAAAATTATCATAATAATCTTAAATGTCCCCTCTTGGGCTTTCCTGGTGGCTCAGATGGTAAAGAATATGCCTGCAATGCGGGAGACCTGGGTTTGATCCCTGGTTTGGGAAGATCCCCTGGAGAAGGGAATGGCAACCCACTCCAGTATTCTTGCCTGGAGAACTCTATGGACAGAGGAGCCTGAAAGGTTACAATCCATGGGGTCCCAAAGAATCAGACATGACTGAGCAACTTTCACTTCACTTCACTTGGGAAACTGTTTGGATGGCCACACTGTTAGTACAATTAAGGAATGTTAATTGGTACCTTGAATTGGTCAATAGACAATTTTTGTTCGATCAGTTAGTTGGGGGTTGATTTTGACAAGTGGGGCTAATGAGCACTTACTGAACACCTACCATAATTTCATTCACACAACATATATCTAGGTACCTTCACAACATTATGTTATTCAGCCCTCAAATCACTCTACATGCAAGTAAATAAACTGGTAGATATAACAGGTATAATATAATTCTTAATATTAATTCTTAATAACCACATTAGATGAATATTCCCAATGATAGATGCTAGCAAGGAAAAAACTATTTGTACAATAAAATAATCAACTGAATAAATCTCAATAAAATGTAATATTTTGTTAACACTACCTTTACAGTGCATAGTATTTAAGAATCAAATCTTGCCTCAAATTACTGCTCCATCAAGAACTGGGTTCAATTACTGCTCCATGTCTGTAAAATTTCAGAATAGTTAACTTATTTGAGTCTCAGTTTCATCATCTCTAAAATAATAATAATAATCCCTGCTCCACAGAGGGTAGCTGTTAAATAAAATAATGTGTACAAATGCTAGAACAGCCTCTGTATGGGAAGAGACAAGTGGCTGCTTCCTAAGTAGGAGATCAGAAAACTAGAGTCAGCTTCCTCTGCTTACTAAGCTCATTTGCTGAGAAAAAAAACAGCCAAATTACTGAAGAATTATTGGGCTTTTGAAGACCTACAAAATCCTGAAGAGAAAAAAACTGAGGGTTTTTTTTTCCTCTCTTTCTTTCATGAAAATAACAAATATTAACCTAAGAAATAAAAATAACTTTGGAAAACTGTTTAAAAAACAAAGTAGAAAACAGCTAAGACAGGAATATTGTCTGCCAAAATTCATCCAAATTCAGGAAGAGGACACCAAAAATCTAAAACACATCTCCACATCTCAAACAGGGTGCTTTATGTCTCTGAATACAATGATGCCATCCAGAGGGACCAATGATAAAACTCTTAGAATGATGAGAGTTGGGTGAGTGGCTTGACAGAAGAATAATAATTTGGGAATTTGATTCTAGAGCACAGAGCATCAGATGAGAAGCTGAAAAAGAAGTGATGCCAGGAGCACCCCCTTTATGTCTCCAAACATGATTCCCAATATGAAAGGGAAAATCACCTTCCATCTGCTAGCAAAACTGAACTGGGCAGGCCTACAATGTAATCCTGAGAAATCCAGGTGAGGCATGATAGAAACACACTGAACTATCTCTACAGTATCTGCTCCCTCTGGAAGAAAGACTCAATAATGTGTTGCCTCCAGAACACAAGACACAATATATTTATTTGGAAAATATTTTGAGAAAACATTCCAGTTTGGAAGATACTGACCATCTCTGCCCATTACTAGCACAAAGGGTAGACCAGAAAATGATAGCCTCCATTCACACAGAAAGACAGTTATTAAAGATTTTTTAAAAAGATATATTCAGAATTGATTTAAAGCAAACAGGAGGAAAGGAACATAGCAAATAAAAGGCAACTGAGGTGGTAGAGATCAAGAAAGAATTAAAGGTAGCAATATAATCATTATAGAAATGGACAATAGACACATTAAATGTAACAAGACAGAGAAAGGGAAAGAAAGGATTTTAGTGATTATGATCAGCACTTCAAAGGAATTTGCTATAAAACAGAACCCCTAAAACTGGAGTAGCAGCTACAGGTAAAGAGAAAGTAAACAAACAGATAATGCAGGAAAAAGGAGAGAATATGAGGAACCCAAACGTGCTTCATAGGCTTCCCAGGTGGCTTAGTGGGGACACAGGAGATGTAGGTTTGATCCCTGGATCAGGAGGGTCCCCTGGAGGAGGGCATGGCAACCCCGGTACTCTTGCCTGGAGAATCCTATGGACAGAGGAGCCTAGAGGGCTATACTGCATAGAGCAGCAAAGAGTCAGACACTACTGAAGCAACTGAGCATCAGCAGGCACAAAATGTGCCTCAATAGACCGGTCAGATAAGTATGGCACACCACAGAGCGGAACACATAAGTTTTTCTATATCTAACATCCAGTAAAATAAACAATAAATAAAAGAACATACTTAACTCCCATTTGTGTAAAACAATTGAAGCCCACATTCCGTTTCCTGAGAGAAAGTGAGTGTGTAGGGGAACAGGGTAAACAGAGGGGCCTACTTTCTACTCTATGTGTGTTTGTACTCCTAAAAAAACACCTGTTTAAAAAAAAGACTTGCATATGTATGCCTTTTTTATAAATGAAAATAATTCAAAAATTTTAAATGTTAAGAATAAATTCTTGATTCAACTTTTTCAAAAACCAAATTTCCAAAAAGCAAATAAGACAGGATGAAGAGGGAGTAAATTAGGAAACATAGAGCAAAGACTGCATTAAAATGAAAATATATACTAGGATCCCTTAGACACTCACTTGACTTTAAGTACCATTTATGGTGATAGCTCTCCAAGTTACGCCTCTAACCCATACTCTCTAAAAACTTTTCCTGAACTCCAGCTTTTTTAAATAGTCAACTACCCAGATGACATTTTCACTTGTATTTCTAAGTGGTAGCTCCAGTTGAACATGTCACAATGTTCCCTTTCCCTAACCTTTGCCATTCCAATAAAGTGTATCAGATTTCATCATTTGCACAAGCCAGTATCCTAGGATTTATCATTAAAATATTCCCCTCGTTCCCTCATCTCACCACACTCCTATGTTGACTGCTTCTCTAAAACATATACCAATTCTGTTCAATACCATCTGGACAACTGCCACTCTGTTCTAGATATTCTACATTCCCAACTAATTGATGTCCTTACCTCACCCTCACTCTATTATTCACAGTCCCAGAGTCACCACCATCATCGACTTCTGCCTCAATCTTATTACACTTTGATCTATTGCACTTTGCAGATATTATGGTTTTTTACAAATGGAAAGATTGTGGTAATACTGCATTGAGCAAATCTCTTGGTGTCTCTGAGCCAACAATATTTGCTAACTTTATATCTCTGTGTCACAATTTTGTAATTTTCACAATATTTCTAATGTTTTCATTCTTATTGTTGTGATCATCTTTGATCAGTGATCTTTGATATTACTATTAAAATTGTTTGGGGATGCCATGAATGGCACCCATAATCAATGAGTGAATTTGATAGATATGCGCATTGTTTCTCCATCTTTGTCCCTCTCCTTGGGCCTTCTTATTCCCTGAGATACAACAGTATTAAAATTAGCTGAGTAGTAATCCTACTATGGTCTTTAAGTGAAAGGAAGAATTGCATGTCTCTCGCTTTACATCAAAAGCTAGAGATGACAGAGTTTAGTGAGGACAGCATATTTAAACCTGAGATAGACAGAAATTTAGGCCTTTGGCCCAAACAGCTCACATTGTGAATGCAACAGAAAAACTCTTAAAGGAAATTAGTTTGTTACTCCAGTGGAACACACAAATGATAAGAACAAGAAATAGCCATAATACTGATAAGGCAGAAGTCTTTATGGCTTGGATAGAAGATCAAACCAGCCACAGCATTCCCTTAAACTTAAGCCTAATCCAGAGCAAAGCTCTAATGCTCTTCAACTATATAAAGGACAAGCAAGGTGAGGAAGCTGCAGAAGAAAAGTCTGAAACTATTCGAAGTTGGGTCAGGAGGTTAAAGGAAGGAAACCATCTCGATTACAACAAAGTCCAAAGTGAACCAGCAAGTGCTGATACAGAAGCTGCAGCAAGTTACTCAGAAGACATAGCTAAGAAAATTAATGAAATAACGCTAAATAGCAGACTTTCAGCGTAGACAAAACAGTCTTCTATTAGAGTAGATGCCACGTGGGATTTTCATAACTAGAGAGAAGTCAATACCTGGCTTCAAAGCTTCAAAGAATAGGATGACTCTCTTGTCAGGGGCTAACTTCTACCACGTTCTAGTCCCTTAATCTGATTCATCCACTTGGAGCCTTGAATTTGTTTCTTGTTGGTGCTAAGTTTGTTTTTGCCTCAGCTCAATTCATTGTTCTGGAATACTCTGTCCCCATGCCACTGTTCCGAGAGACTTTCCCTGTCCACCAAATTAATGAAACACCATCCCATTCATCATTGCCAGGCTGCCCTGTTTTATTCTCTTTATTGGCTTTATATAACTACCTGTTATTTTCTTCTTTCTTTTTTATCTATCCCCAAGTACAAGAATGAACACTGCCTAGAAAGAGTAGACTCTATCTGCTGAATAAATGAAGGAAAACCATTTGTGTTTTTAAAATGCTAATGTGTCTAAACAGTTCTTGTATAGGGACCAAAAAAAAAAAAAAAATGACTTCAGAGATCAACAAAAAATCTAAGGTTTGTGATTGACCTTGGGAAATTAGATGGCTAACCTGGCCATCTAGTTAGTTAAGGAGACAAAACAGCACTTTTTTTTTTTTTAATTCAAATGCTTTGAAACTAATGTAACTTTGACAATGAAAACTGCATTATTTTTTTCCTGTTTAAGAAACATACAAAGGTTTTATAAGTGGTAAGTCCTGTTCGAGAAAAAAGAAATCTAGACAGAGATTACTGGATATGAGATAAAAGAATTGAGACCCATTTAGCTACAAATTCTTCAAGAGAAAATTGTTCAAGAGTTGGGAACACCAGACCACCTTACCTGCCTCCTGAGAAATCTGTATGCAGGTCAGGAAGCAACAGTTAGAACCGGACATGGAACTACAGACTGGTTCTAAATTGGGAAAGGAGTATGTCAAGGCTGTATATTGCCACCCTGCTTATTTAACTTATATGCAGAGTACATCATGAGAAATGCCAGGATGGATAAAGCACAAGCTGGAACCAAGATTGCTGGGAGAAATATCAACAATCTCAGATATGCAGATGACATACCGTTATGGCAGAAAGCAAAGAAGAACTAAAGAGCCTATTGATGAAAGTGAAAGATGAGAGTGAAAAAGTTGACCAAAAACTCAAGATTCAGAAAACTATGATCATGGCATCCGGTCTCATCACTTCATGGCAAATAGATAGGGAGGCAATAGAAAGAGTGACAGACTTTATTTTGGCTGGGGGAGGGGGGGGGGCGGGCGGGGCGGGGGGAGGGGGGCAAAATCACTGCAGATGGTGACTGCAGCCATGAAATTAAAAGACACTTGCTCCTTGCAAGAAAAGCTATGACCAACCTAGACAGCACATTAAAAACCAGAGACATTACTTTGCCAACAAATGTCAGTCTAGTCAAGGCTATGGTTTTTCCAGCAGTCATGTATGGATGTGAGAGTTGGACTACAAAGAAAGCTGAGCACCAAAGAATTGATGCTTTTGAACCGTGGTGTTGGAGAAGACTCTTGAGAGTCCTTTGGACTACAAGGAGATCAAACCTGACAAAAGGAAATCAGTCCTGAATATTCATTGGAAGGATTGATGCTGAAGCTGAAGCTCCAATACTTTGGCCACCTGATGCAAAGAACTGACTACTTGGAAAAGACCCTGATGCTGGGAAAGACTGAAGGCAGGAGGAGAGGGGAACAACAGAGGATGAGATGGTTGGGTGGCATCACAGACTCAATGGACGTGAATTTGAGCAAGCTCTGGGATTTGGTGATGGACAGGGAAGCCTGGCGTGCTGCAATCCATAGGGTCGCAATGAGTCAAACATGACTGAGTGACTGAATTGACAGCTAAAAATGGCAGGGCAGCATGTGATAATATCTTTGTTAATCACAATATCTTTATTCTAATCCTAACACCCTTCCCTTTAAGCTACAAGCTTAAGATAAAATTTATTTGAGCAATCATATTCATTGTCTTCAAAAGAAGATTGTGAGATTCAAAACCAAGATATAGATTCTATTTTAATATCAGAATCACTAGTTTAACAATATAAATTTAGCTAAATTACATTCAATAATACTGATATGTACACACTGGATAAGAATATATTTTATGAGGTGATATTCTGAATCTATTCTTAACAGAAAATAGAAGCTCTATGCTACTGTAGAGAATAACATGAGAGTGTTTTAAGAAGTGCCTTTATGTGTTACTTGGGTAATATCAGAAATAACTACATTTTAATGCATATTACTGATAACCAATGTTTTGAAATACTATGGCATGTTACAAACCCAATGCAAATCCACAGTAGAGAAAACACTGCATGTTGTTTTTCATATTCTTAGAAGTAGCTGTTTGCCTTCCCTGGTGGCTCAGATGGTAAAGAATCCATGCGGGAGACCTGGGTTCAATCCCTGGCTTGGTAAGATCCCCTGGAGGAAGGCATGGCCACCCACTCCAGTATTCTTGCCTGGAGAATCCCCATGGACAGAGGAGCCTGGTGGGCTACAGTTCATGGGGTCGCAAAGACTCGGACATGACTGAACGACTAAGCACAGCATGCATAAATAGCTGGATGATTTTCACAATTGTTACATTTATTTTTATATTGATCAAGGTGGGCAACTTGTGATTTAGAAATATAAAACCCAAGTTCCTCTCAGAGAGGAAGTCAACAGGCTCTTGGAACTATACTGATCAAATTAAAATATCCAAAAGGTCACCATGGAAGAAGGGATAGACTTTTATCTATCCCACTAGAAATGATAAAACAGGGCTACTGTTAACTCAAAAGGTACCTTTCCAAGAATTTTTAAATGGCACTTGCTCCTTAATTTACTTTGCTTCCACTGGCCAGAAAAAAAAGTTGTAATAGGCAAATCCACAACATTTACAGTCAGAACAATGTTCCATTAATCAGGGCCCTTGTACAGTGCACGACCTATACGTATACACCCAGTGTCTTGGTAATTGAGGAATATTTGGCAGGAGCTTCCAGGAGACATTCCAGTTGCAAATTAGGAAGATACTTCTGACACAGTTTTTACTGTTAAGTAAGTTCTAAATTCCCCATCACTTGAGGAATTAAAATTTTGGCATACTTAAACTCACATATTATGTGGAAGTTATAGATGAGATTTTAAACATCAAGTGGTAGTTGAACTCAATAAACTTTAAGATATTTCTTAATTTTAGAAATTAATATTTTGTTTCAAAAGATTCAGTGAAACCTTAACAAATCATATAAAATATACCTGTGGGTACTAAGGTGTTTCAGTCATGTCCAGCTCTTTGCAACCTTATGGACTGTAGCTCACCAGGCACCTCTGTCCATGGGATTATCCAGGCAAGAATACTGGAGTGGGTTGTCATGCCCTCCTCCAGGGGATCTTCCTGACCCTGGGATCAAACCCTTGTCTCTTGTGTCTCCTACACTGGCAGGCAGGTTCTTTACCTCTAGTGCCACCTGGGAAGCCAGGATGAGATAGTTAGATGGCATCATCCACTCACTCAATGGACATGAGTTTGAGCAAACTCTGGGAGAGAGTAAAGCATAGGCAAACCTGGTGTGCTTCAGTCCATGGGGTCACAAGAGTTGGACACAACTTAGCGACTAAATAGCAGACAATATCCTATATATGGAATAGTGTCACCCATAGCTGTAAGGGAGAAAGAAAATCTGGTGCAATTTATTTCTCTAAGAATGATTCCTTAATGTCTTATAAGTCACTTGTGTTAGCCTTGTGTTGTTGTCCATGTGGTCCCATTGGTTTCTGAAAATAATGAAGAAGGCCAGGTGTTAAGTGAATTCCATGTTGAAATGGAAAGCAGAGGTTCAGAAAAATGGTTTCACACAAGAAAGGTTTCACAAGTAAAAGTTAAAAGGATAGTCAAACTCAGATCATTTATTTCCTGTCCTTTCTCCTTATATCATTCCTCCTCTTGAAGGTTTTAAATTTCCTTCTGGCTTTCTAATCTGCTAAAGAAAACGTGGACATATATTAACCCATGAAACTCTTACTGCCTGATAAAGGAGAAGTTTGGCAGGGCATCAGGTGAGACAAACATTTTTACTATTGTTTGTTGACTGGTTTGTTGTCTCTTTTTCCTACTTGATTGCAAGACTGATTAGGAGAAAGATTCTGCCTCTTCTGCTAGCTAATTTCTACCACTAAGGCACTGAAATTTTAGTTGTTTGAATGATTAATGCTATAACCACAATTATATGGTTCTTTATACAGTAGATTTTAGACAAATATACAAAATAAAAGATTCAATAACAGTTTTATACTTATGTCCACCTTAAATATATAATTTTAAAAACACAGGTTTATAAAATACCACAAATAGGACAGCCTATATATCAAAGTTAAATTTATGTAGACCAGATAATCAGGGGATTGGCTGCATAATCTCCCCTTTTAAAAGGCTGGGGTTTCCCTGGTATCTCAGATGGTTAAGAATCCTCCTGTAATGCAGAAGACCTAGGTTCAGTCCCTGGATCGGCAAGATCCCCTGGAGGAGGGCATGGCAACCCACTCCAGTATTCTTGCCTGGAAAATTCCATGGACAGAGGAACCTGGCAGGCTGCAGTCCATGGGATCACAAAGAGTCGGACACAACTGAGTGACTAACACTTCACTTCAACTTAGATAGTATACAAAAATGGATTTTTGCATCATCAGAATTACACTTTAGCTCCAGATTCCTGGTCCATTACAGTTTCCAGTGGGAATGGTCTCTCCTTTCCTCTATTCCCATATTATTTCCTGTTATTTTTACTAACATTACAGGAGAAGGACTGTCACTCCTTATTGAATTCAAGAAAAGAAATATTTTTGATCAGTTGGAGGTATTTAGTAATACAGAGATGGGGAAAAAATGATATGGAATAGCTCCAAAAGGATAGCATTTAGTGGCCAAATGGGAGAATCAAGAGCGTGCTACCAAAAAATACATTGTCAGTGGGACCTGGCATTGATGCTAAAGTAGACAAACAGAGGGCTCTGATTCTTCCTCACATGACATCAGGGTCTTCTTTCATCTGTGCTTTGAAGAGGATTTCTTTAATTTTCTTTTCTTTTTTGTCAAGACAATTTTTCTAGAAAAGTTTTGGGTTCACTGCAAAGCTGAGCAGGAAGTATAGAGATGCCCCATATATTCCCTGCCCCCACACATGTATAGCCTCCCCCTCTATCAACATTCCCCTCTAAAGTAGTTATTTTTGATTGGCCAACCTACACTGACACATCATAATCACTCCCAACCCATGGTTTACAGTTCATTCTTGGTGCAGTGTTATACAGTCTATGAATTTAGCACAATGTATATGAATTTAGCACATGTATGCATCATTATGGCATCATACAGAGTATTCTCACTGTCCTCAAAATCCTCTGTGCCCTATTTATCTTTTCCCTTGCCCCAACTCCTGGCAACCATTAATCTTTTATTAATGTCTTAATAGTTTTGCCTTTTCCAGAATGTCATATAGTTGGAAACATACAATATATAGTCTCTTCAGGTTGACTTCTTTCATTTAATGATATAAATTTGTGTCCTTTATTTCTTTTCATAGCTTAATAGCACCCTTCTTTTTAGCACTGAATGATATTCCATTATCTGGATGTACCACATTTTATCCATTCATACCCTGAAAGACATATTGGTTTCTTCCAAGTTTTTGGCAGTTAATAATAAAACTCTATAATCTTTTGTGTGCAGGTTTTTGTGTGACCATAGTTTTCAAATTCTTTGTGTAAATACCATGAAGTATGATTGCTGGATCATGTGATAAGAGTATATTTAGTTTTAAAAATCATTTTCCCAAGTGGCTATATCATTTTTCATTCTCATAAGCAATGAATGAGGCTTCCAGATGCTTCACATTCTTGTCAGCATTTGGTGTTGACAGTGTTCCAGGTCTGCGCCACTGTAGTAGATATGCAGTGGTATCTCATTATGGTTTAATTTGCATTTTTTTTTCCCTGATGACATATGACTTGGAACATCTCTTTATTTGCCATTTGCATATTTTATGTGGTGAGGTTTCTACTAAGGTCTTTGGCCCATTTTTCAATCAGGTTGTTTGTTTTCTCAATTTTGAGTTTTAAGAGTTCTTTGTATGTTTGGGTAACAGTCCAATATCAGACTTCCCTTTATCTTTCGTAAAGATTTTCTACAAATCTGTAGCTTATCTTCTAATTCTCTTGGCATTGTCTTTCACAGAGTAGAAGTTTTACATTTTAATGAAGCGCAACAGATCAATTACTTCTTTCATGGATCACCCTTTTCAGGTTTCACTTAAAAAGGCATCACCATAGTCGAGGTAATCTAGGTTTTATAATTCTTTTCAGGAAGTAACTGAAAGGAATTTCCCTGTCTTAGAATTAAGGTGGTGACTTTGCTCTCTTATGAAAAATTACTGATGTTGAAATAAAAGTCTTATATATCAGTAGTATCATTTTTCTTGATAGGAAAAAGCACTCATTCTGTTTTTGAAAATGGAGTTAATTTTCATTTCTGTTACACTCATTTCTTTAAAATTTTGTGTTATGTCTGTTTCACTCTGTATCTGTCCTTGTGATGTATATTTACAACTTAAATTTCTTTTTCTAATTGATGCCATTAAGTAAAAAAGGAGGCTGCTTAAGACAACTGACATTTAAAATAATAAAAATAAAACTAACAAATGTTACATGGCATTGAGAGAGGGAAAGCATGGCAACAGAGACAGAATATCAATTGTAATAATGTGTGAAGTTCAGCAAAACAGAGATGCTAGACATAGGTTATTTGCAATCAGCTGGTATTAAGAAATATGGTGTTCATTTTATTTGGGATGCATAATCATCAATATTCCGACCATAGTTTAAGGTGAATATATTTCATTCTCTGTTGTCACAACACAGCAAGTTCAACTCATTGTGGCAGGGAGATGGGGTTGGGGAGCTAAATGACACAGCAACAGTTTAAGGGAGAAGTCTATGGGAACTTTAGGTAGTAAAGTAATATCATGAACTAGAGTATTATTGGGGAAGGTTTGTCGAGAACAGTAAAACAGACAAAGACATAGGTGAAGGATTGAGGAGGAGCAAAGACACTTCTGCAACTTGTGAGAGGACAGCTGTTTGGTGGTGGTATTTGTAGTCTTTTGATGTAAATAGGAAGCTCCTCCCTCTCTGTCTCATCCAGGATGTCTTAATCTCCTCAGAGGGCAGCCATTCAGCAGTTGTTGGGTAGTTGCTAAGTCATGCCTGACTCTTCCTGACCCCTTGAACTTTAGTCTGCCAGGTTCCTCTGTCCACGGGGTTTCCCAGGCAAGAATACTGGAGTGGGTTGTCATTTCCTACATCAGGGGATCTTCCTGGCCCAGGGATCAAATCCGCATGTGTTCCTCTCAACTCATTTCTTCCTTCCCTCGGCTATCCATTGTTATTCACAATCTCCTTTAATACCAAAGGCTGTGACAGACTTCTACTTGAATTTTTTGACATAAATGCACCAAGGGACATTATAACTAAGAGAATATTGGTCTCTGGAAGAACCCCCTGACACACAACTCTTCAATTATTACTATACAAAGTATTATATCACTTAAAAACACATTGCTACAAAGCAAAAATGTTATAGGAAGAAACATGGAAAAATGGAGGGGAAATTGTTCATAGGAGAATCTTAGCCTTTGTAAGAGTCACACTGAACACTTGTGCAATGTTTACAATGGGTCAGATGTTTTCCCAAACTCTACATATATTAACTCACTCAGTTTTCACATAGTAGATACTATTACTCTGCTCCTTTTACAAATGAAAAAAGTCTATGGTATATTTTTTGTCCTAGAAACCATGAATCTTAGAGGATGAAAGACCTTGTTTTTCAGGATAAAATGAGCACAGATTTCTTTGCAAAAACACCACTAGACCTCAAGGTAGAGTTTTGATGTAAGAGTAGAAGAAATGAATGAAAATCCAACAAAGTTCAAAAAACTTATTTCTTATTTCTTACATGTAAATTATCTAGTCATACTTACAAAAGCAATTTTAGTTTAGTTTATATTTTTTCTCATGTTGACCCTTAACCTAAGGGCACTTCTACTTCTTGTAAGTTTTCTATATTTAAAATAAAATAATAATAGACTTTTTCCCATTTTCTAATATTTCAGACTGAACTGGATTTTGTTCAATAGGAATCAAAATGATAACTTTTGCCAACCACCTGTTGGGGTCCCATGATATAAGATGGTGTTTTGAGTCTTATGGATTTGAAACATTTCTACTTTCCTATTTTACATGTTCCTATTGAAGGCATGCATTTTTAAAGAAATATTTCATTTAGAAGGTTAGGTGTGATGGAGATATAATTAAATGATAACATCGGTAGAAGAGAACATTGACCCAAGATAATGTTCAGCTCTCCTGCTGGAACATAAAAGGAGGGGCAAAGCTGAAGCACTGATTTTCCAAGCAGGAAGCATTTGTTCAGTGACAATGTCTTATTACAGCTAATTTACTCTTAGTATACAAATGACGAATGCAAGAGTAATTGCAGCCCCTGTGGATTGGGAAACATTGTTTTTCTGGTTCCTTTCTTCTAGACCAGAACAAATCGCAGTTGGCAGCTGCCTGCTGCAGTGCTTAATATTTCCTTCTGTCTGAAGTTTATATCTCTTGCTTTTTTTTCCCATTATTAATTTTTTGGCAATGATTTTTCTCCTTCTCTTTCCACACCCTTTCTTTCTCAGCTTCCTCTCTCCCCTTCAGCTTGTTATGTTATTCTTGTACTT
The DNA here is from genome assembly GCF_019320065.1 of Cervus canadensis. Lineage (NCBI taxonomy): Eukaryota > Metazoa > Chordata > Mammalia > Artiodactyla > Cervidae > Cervus > Cervus canadensis. The sequence goes on along the minus strand of NC_057390.1, from coordinate 22,307,071 downwards.
ACTTTTATTTATCTCAGATAGATTAAGAAATGACTTCCAAATCTGACTGTGCATCAGAATCAATGAAATAATTTATTAAAAATAAGTATTTCTGGGCCTTTCCCCAGGGACTGTGACTCCAGAAAGCTTCACTGGGCTATGAAAAGCAGCAGTTTAAAGGGGATTCCCAAGTTTGGTTTTTACTTTTCTTTCTAACATAAAAAAAAAAAAAAAAAAAAATGCTACCAAATGGCAAAAAGCAACAAAAAAGTTTGGTTTTTACTTTTCTTTCTAAAATAAAAAAAAAAAAAAAATGCTACCAAATGGCAAAAAGCAACAATAAAGTTTGGTTTTTACTTTTCTTTCTAACATAAAAAAAAAAAAAAATAAAGGGGATTCCCAGATGATAATTATTTGCAGTCCTATCTGAAGATCCTTAATTGATATTCTTTAAATTACCCCAGTCAGTTTCTTGGGTTTATTTCAAAGCAAGAGAACCTCGAAAATGCAAAAGCAATGCAACATCCCCTTGAGAACAAATGGTCCCACACAGCAGCCTGAGTACACCTGCCCCCTGAGCCTCCAAACGGCATGTGAGTTCAGACTCAGTTTTCACATGGAGTGTTTTGCTGATTCCCTACTGTTTTGATGAAGGTGAGATTAATCAGGCAGTGAGCCTTCTGCCCAGAGAGGCTCTTTGGGGAAAAGTGGACTATGATTGCAGAGCCTCCACTTCGAAACGAGTCGGCAGAAGGGAACACTTTCTGGATGAGGAAGCAGCCAGCTCCTTCCTCTGAGATCCATGACTCGCAGTCTTAGCCTTACCCATGGCTAAGAGAGACAATACACCTGGCAGCTCTCTCTCCCGTGAATTTTCCAAAAAATGTGCAGCCATCTGATAAGCACAGAGAGGCTCTGTCTGCTATTTTTAGGCTAGTTCTTCAGTGAGAACGTCAGAAACTCAAACCTAAAAAGAGCACATGAGCCCTGCAGATGGCTATGCAGCACCTACAATGGTGAATTATTGAATGTCTGAGAGCACTGTAACCACGACACCGACCCTTAACAATGCCTTTGGGAAATTAGATCATCATGATTCATCATAAAAATATATTATTTATGGGAAAATTTAAGGATGTTTCGGAAAGCATCTTAACAATACAGCTTTCAGTACAGTGATAACAACATTGCTAGATGATTTTTCTAGACAAAATGAAGAGTAAATACATATTTCTACAACTCAAGTAGGATCCATTTAAATTTTACAGGGATAGTCCAAGTTCGCTAGCACATCCTTAAAATCCACAAGCTGAGTCAGTCACATTACTTCTACCTAGTGTTAGGATAGCAAATTACCTCACCTATACTAGTTACCCATGATAATTATAACAACAAACATGAGATGTATAGTGGGAAGTCCAGAGGCCTAAAAACATTTCTGAGGCCTATCAGGTACCTTATATTCTTCTAATTAGCTCGTTTCATGGTTGATCACTCTGGATCTTTTGTTTCAACTCTAACCATTGTTATTCTTTTCCTGGCACCAATTCTAACTAGGACTGGACCCTCACTCCCCATTCCCCACAACCCCCTCAATACAGGACTGCTGCATGTAACACAGCTCACCCAAGACAAAACACCAGCACCAGGGAAGGATACAATAGCCAGAACAACAAATAATGTTAAGATTCATAATATCCAGCTCTTATTTTAAAGCTCCTTTTCTCTTGCCAGTTTTGGAAACTCCTTACTGTTCACCTCTTCCTATAAACTACATTCAGCCACGGTCAACTTCTCCCTACTGTTTCTCTTCCCTGGCTGGAGAATTTGAAGTTTCGCCAGAGAGATTTAATTAAATTAAAATGTTGTTATCTGAGCCCCACCCAAACCCAGGAAATTAGAATCTTTGCAGACAGAAACTAAGAAATAAGTATTAGTAAAAAGTTCCTCTTGGTAATTCTTATGTGTAGTTAGTTTGAAATTTTCTGGTCTAGACCCTCCATCCAGCCCTCCTCTTTCCAATTCCTGATTCCTCTAATCCTCTGGCCTACCAACCAAAACCTACAAGTTCTTATGAGCTTTTTGGTTTTTGTGTATCATTTTTCTTTCTTTTTCCCCTCTCTGTACAATGCCCTAAGGCATGACCCCAAACAGGCGATTTCCTAAATAAAAGTGAATGCCTCTCCTAAGGGAAAATCTGCCATTCTTCGAAGGCAGCTGGGTGAAACACCAGCCACTCTCACACTATGGAGTTGTGTGTGTGTGTGTGTGTGTGTTTTCTTTTCCTACTCATCTCTACAATAGCCTTAAACATATTTAGTAACAAATATGTATTTCTACCCCCAAGCAGACCCTGTAACAGTCGTGACATTAATGGTGATAGAAAAAAAAAGCCTACTAAAGTTGAAAAAGCCCAAATAATCACTCGTAGAATCCTTTACTAAGGACCATAGTGTTGTGGCCTCTGCCTTAATCACAGGATGTCAGGTGAAGTGAATGAGAACCAGGATGTGATCATTCAGTCAATGCATCCCTTCCATCATAGTATGCATTATGACAGGAAACTAAACTTAAAACGTTAACCCTTATATGTGTATTGCTGACACGCATCCACTGCATACTCCCTAAAGATGCCACGTGTCTGTCAAGACCATTCATCTCCAAATTTTTTAATGTTTGAGGAAGAGAATACAATTTCAAATTAGGGAACTTTGCAACATATTAAAATTCATAGTTAACATGTTTCCTATTACAAACTATGTATGCTCAGAGGTCAAGCAAGTGTCTTTGGCTCATTCTAAACTTATTTGATTCCCAAGTCAAGGACACTACCTTTGGAAACAAATTTCATTAGGCATTTTTGTAAAATAACAGATGTTTAATAGTGCAGTCATGCCCTAAAAACACACATGAACATCCATCCCTGACAGGAAGGTGCCATGAACTGTCTCCCTTATTTTCATGGTGATGTGAAAGGCCCAATGGAGAAAATGGAGGAAGTTCAAAGCTGGCTTCTTTCAAGTAGAATATATACTGATTGAACACACAGAATATATACTTGACTGTCTGGTCGAGGGTCTTAACCAGAATTTGTATCATTATCAAAAATAAACTCAAAATAGATTAAAGATTTAAACATTAGGCTGGACACTATAAAACTCTTGGAGGAAAACATAGGCAGAACACTCTTTGACATAAATCACAGCAAGATCTTTTTTGATCCATTGAATAGAGTAATGAAAATAAAAACAAAAATAAACAAATGGTATCTAATTAAACATAAAAACTTTTGCACAGCAAAGGAAAACATAAACAAAACAAAAAGACAACCCTCAAAGTGGGAGAAAATATGTGCAAATGAAGCAATTGGTAAGGGATTAGTCTCCAAAATATGTAACACAAACAGCTCATACAGCTCAACAACAAAAAAAAGAAACAATCCAACCAAAAAATGTATGAAAGACCTAAACAGACATTTCTCCAAAGAAGACACAGAGATGGCCAGCAAACACATGAAAACATGCTCAATGTCACTAATTATTGGAGAAATGCAAATCAAAACTATGAGGTACCACCTCAGGCTAGTCAGAATACTGTTGTTGTTCAGTCACTCGGATGTGTCCAACTTTTTGCAACCCCATGGACTGCAGCATGCCAGGCTTCCCTGTCCTTCACTATTTCCCAGAGTTTGCTCAAACTCATGTCTGTTGAGTCGTTCATTCCATCCAACCATCTTATCCTCTATCACCTCCTTCTCCTGTCCTCAATCTTTCCCAGAATCAGGATCTTTTCCAATGAGTCTGTTCTTCGCATCTGGTGGCCAAACTACTAGAGATTCAGCTTCACTCCTTCCAATGAATATTCAGGGTTGATTTCCTTTATGATTGACTGGTTTTAACTCCTCGCTATCCAATGAACTCTCAAGAGTCTTCTCCAGCACCACATTTCAAAAGCATCAATTCTCTGGCACTCAGTCTTCTTTATGGTCCAACACTCACATCCATACATGACTACTGGGAAAACCATAGGTTTGACTATATGGACCTTTGTCCACAAAGTGATGTCTCTGCTTTTTAATACACTGTCTAGGATTGTCATAGCTTTTCTTCCAAAGAGCAAGCATCTTTTAATTTCATGGCTGCAGTTGCCATCTGCAGTGATTTTGGAGCTGAAGAAAACAAAATCTGTCACTGTTTCTATTTTTTCCCATCTTTTTGCCATGAAGTCATGGGACTGGATGCCATAATCTTAGATTTCTGAATGTTGAGTTTTAAGCTAGCTTTTTCACTCTCCTTTCTCCTTCATCAAGAGGTTCTTTAGTTTCTCTTGTTTTCTGCCATTAGCGTGGTGCCATCTGCATATCTGCAGTTGTTGTTAATTTTCTCAGCAATCTTGATTCTAGCATGAGCTTCATTCAGCCCTGCATTTTGCATGAGGTACTCTGCATATAAGTTAAATAAGCAGGGTAACAATACAGCCTTGACTTACTCCTTTCCCAATTTGGAACCAGTCTGTTGTTATATGTCCAGTCCTAACTATTGCTTTTTGACCCACATAAAGGTTTCTTAGGAGACAGATAAGGTGGTCTGATATTTCCATCTCTTTAAGAATTTTACACAGTTGGTTGTGATCCACACGATCAAAGACCTTAAGGTAGTCAATGAAGCAGAAGTAGACATTTCTCTAGAATTCTCTTGCTTTTTCTATTATCCAACGGATGTTAGCAGTTTGATCTCTGGTTCCTCTACCTTTTCTAAACCCAGCTTGTACATCTGGAAGTTCTTGATTCACCTACTATGAAGCCAAGCTTGAAGGATATTGAGTATTACCTTGCTAGCACGTAAAATGAGCACAATTGTGCAGTAGTTTGAACAGTTTTTGACACTGCACTTTTTGAGTTGGAATGAAATCTCACCTTTTCCAATCCTATGGCCATTGCCAAGTTTTCCAAATTTGCTGGCGTACTGAGTGCAGCACTTTCACAGCATCATCTTTTAGGATTTGAAATAGCTCAACTGGAATTCCATCACTTCACTAGCTTTGTTCGTAGATGCTTCCTAAGACCCACCTGACTTCACATTCCAGGATGTCTGGCACTAGATGCACGATCACACCACTGTGGCTATCCGGGTCATGAAGACCTTTTTCATACAGCTCTTCTGTGTATTCTTGCCATCCCTTTTAAATCTCTTCTGCTTCTGTTAGGTCCATACAATTTCTGTTCTTTATTGTACCCATCTTTGCATGAAATGTTCTCTTGCTATTTCCAATTTTCTTGAAGAAATCTCTAGTCTTTCCCATTCTATTGTTTCCCTCTATTTTTTTACATTGTTCACTTAAAGGCTTTCTTATCTCCCCTAGATATTCTTTCAAACTCTGTATTCAGATGGATATATCTTTCCTTTTCTCCTTTGCCTTTCCCTTCTCTTCTTTCCTCAACTATTTGTAATGCCAGTTAGAATGGCTACCATCAAAGAATCTACAAACAATAAACTGGAGAGGGAGGTGGAGGTAGAGAAAAGGGAACCCTCCTACACTGCTGGTGGAAATGTAAATTGGTATAGCCACTACAGAGAGCAGTACAGAGGCTCCTTAAAACACTAAAAAAGAACTACCACATGACACAGCAATATCACTTCTGGGCATATAACCTGAGAAAGTGAAAGTCGCTTAGTTGTGTCTGACTCTTTGCGACCCCATGGACTGTCCATGGGATTCTCTAGGCCAGAATATTGGAGTGGGTAGCCTTTCCCTTCTCTAGGAGACCTTCCCAACCCAGGGATTGAACCCAGGTCTCCTGCATTGCAGGCAGATTCTTTACCAGCTGAGCCACAAGGGAAACCCATCCTGAGAAAACCATAATTCAAAAATATATATGCACCACAATGTTCACTGCAACACTATTTACAATAGCTAGGGCATGGAAGCAATCTAAGTGTCCACTGATAGATGAGCAGATAAAGATGTTGTACATATATACAATGGCATATTACTCAGCCATTAAAAAGAACAAAATAATACCATTTGTAGCAACATGGATGAACCTTGAGATTGTCATACTGAGTGAGGTCAGACACAGAAAGACAAATATTATATTATATTGCTTGTATGTGGAATCTTTAAAAAAAGGCAAAATAAACTTATACACAGAACAGAAGTAGAATCACATATACAAATTTATGGTTACCAGGGGATGGGAGAGAGGAGGAATAAATTGGGAGATTGGGATTTACATATACACAGTATTATATACAAAACAGACAACTAATATGAACATGTTGTACAGTACAGGGAACTCTTCAAACTACATAAGGCCTACATGGGAAAAGAATCTAAATTTTAAAAAATAGTGGGTATGTATATGTATAACTGAATCACTTTGCTATACAGCTGAAACTAATGCAACATTGTAAATCAACTATACTTTAACAAAAAAAAAATTTAAGTTAGTATATCACTCATACCAAAAAAAAAGAAAAAAAACTCCACATTTTAGGACTAGTGTCTTTCAGAGCAAATTCTATGGGCATTTCAATAGAAGTATACACCGACCATTCTTCTCTCTTTTTTCTCTTCCCTGCCTGCCTTCCTCACATCATAAAAGGACCCTCCTGAGAGTTTCTGAACTTTCTCTTAGAAAGTCACAGGATCTGGAGACTTCAACCAGCAAGGTGAATATCTAAATAGTCATGACTGTTAACAGACAGACAGTTCCTCTGTGTCAACCGCATAGAGTAAAAGCTTAGTGGTGCCTGAAATCTCTAAGGTTGTCTGATTTGCTAGCCATTTCTCATATTGTCTCCTATCTGTTTTGCAGAGTTTCATTTCATCTTCCACAATCACATTTCAAAACACGCACTGCAATGTCTGTTGCATTGTAATTATTTGTGAGTGGCTCCAGCACAGGGTGGTCGTTCTGCTGCCCTAAATAACTTATTACATGTTTTAAAAGAAGAAGGATATAAAACTGACAGAAATAATCAGCTGAGAATCTGGGTTCTGAGCAATGGAAAAATATAAGGTACAAATTCATTTCTAACACATCTGAACAACTTGTCTCAATAAATTGTTGATGGTTACTTGAGTTTATTACATGCTTCTATTTTTATGTTCACACACCAATGGAGATTTGGCATCATTTAATTTTTTAAAAAAGATACCTCTCACAGATGAGGGAAGTAGGATATATATGTTGATATGTTGTTTTTGATCAATGAATACAAACATATTTTTATTACTTCTCTTTTACACTCCAACATTTATTTATTTCTATGATACAATGAAAGATATTTGTATGGGAAAGCAAAATTTTTCTGGACCATATTCTTCCTCTAGGCTTTCAAAGTTTGATGTTCACATTCAGAAAGTAAGAAATGAATGCAGAAATAATTAAAGAAGTAGTAAGGAGAGGGTGTAGGAACAAGCTATTTACAACAAAAATCATTCCAAATACTCAAAAACTATATCTAAGCAATTGTTCTCCTTATCTTTTTTCTTCCTTAAGATTCCACCCCCAAATTGTGACTGTGTTGAGGAGGATGTAATTCTTATCTAAAGAAAGACCACTCTTGAAGCAAAGGTATATATATAGGCCTATTTTTTAAGACTTTATTTTTTAGAGCCATTTAAATTCACAACAAAATTAAATGACAGATACAGAGATCTCCCGTATACCCCCTAACTCCATACAAGAATGAAAATGAAAGTGTTCAGTTATTCAGTCATGTCTGACTCTTTGCCACCCCATGGACTGTAGCCCACCAGGCTTCTCTGTCCATTCTCCAGGCAAGAATACTGGAGTGGGTATGTTCTGTATAATATTAAAATGATGGTTTTATATCATTATGAGTGAGTGAATGAAAGTCGCTCAGTCTTGTCCAACTGTTTGCAACCCCATCAATACAGTCCATGGGATTCTCCAGGCCAGAATACTATAGTGGGTAGCCTTTCCCTTCTCCAGGGAATATATCATTATACATCTGTCCAAATCTGTAGAATGTACAACACTAAGAAATGAACCCCCATACCGTGGGTTGGGAAGATCCCCTAGAGAAGGGAATTCTTTAGGGGATATAATACTGGGAACCCACTCTAGTATTCTTGCCTGCAGAATTCCATGGACAAAGGAGCTGGCTGACTACAGTCCATGGGGTCACAAAGAATCAGACACAACTTTGAGACTAACTCCATACATGCAAAGTCTCCTGATTACTAACACCATGCGGCATTGCTACCAAATATGAAGCTACATTGACATACCATAATCACCCAAGGCCCATGGTTTACATTATGGTTCACTACTTGGTGTTGTACATCCTACAGATTTGGACAAATGTATAATGATATATAGCCATCATTTTAACAGCCCTAAAACTTTCTGGGTTTTTCCTTGTTCATCTCTTCTCTCTACCCTCACCCCTGGCAACCAACAGTTGATCAATTTAATGTCTCCATAGTCTTTTCTTTTAATGTCTCCATAGTCTTTTCTTTTCATAGTTTTGTCTTTTCCAGAATGTCATGTAGTTGGAATCACAGAGTATGTTACCTTTTTGCTAAGTAATATGAGGTAAAAATCCCTCTACATCTTCTCATGGCTTGAGAGTTTATTTCTTTTTAGCCATAATATGGATGTACTGGGCTTCCCTGGTGGCTCAGAGGTTAAACCATCTGCCTGAAATGCAGAAGACCTGGGTTCAATCCCTGGATCAGGAAGATCCCCTGGAGAAGGAAATGGCAACCCACTCCAGTATTCTTGCCTGGAGAATCCCATGGACGGAGGAGCCTGGTGGGCCCCAGTCCATGACATCGCATAGAGTCGGACATGACTGAGTGACTTCACTATCTGGATGTACTACAATTTATGTACCTGTTCACCTACCAAAGGACTAATGATTGATTTAAGTTTTAGTAACTATGAATAAAGCTGCTATTAACATCCATATGCATGTGCTTTTGTGGAGATAAGTTTTTACCTCCTTCAGGTAAATACCTAGAAATGACATTCTTAAGTTGTATGGTAAGAGTATGTTCAATTTTGTTAGAAAACACCAAACTGTCTTCCAAAGTGGCTGCACCATTCTGCATTTCCCTCAGCAATGAATGGGAGTTCCTGTTGCTCCATTTCCTTGCCGGTGTTTGTTGTTGTTAGTATTCCAAATTCTGGCTATTCAACAGGTATACATGCAGACCTATTTTTTAAGAGAATTATTCTCTTTACTATGCCCCAAATTAACTAATGGGTCTTTTTCTAAGTCAATGAAATTGAAATTCTCAGAACTCTAAGAGCAAGAGTTAAAAATATCTTTCAGTAAAATCCCTTTTATTTCTAGTCAGTAAAAATTTCAGTAATTCAAAAAGTACCCTTCCAAGTTTCTCTGTTCTTTATCCATGAGCTTATTCTTTTCCTTAATGTCTTTTATAGTCTTCTTTTTTAATTCTTTCAATTGCATGACCTTTTGTTCTTAGGGAGCACTAATAAAGAAGAATCTATAGTTAAGGTCCATGAGCAGAGCTGTGGCTCTTTGTTTTTGAGCTCTACATTTTTAATATAAAAGATAACTTACAATGATGGCAAGAGCTATAATTTTCTATTCTCATTTAGCTTAGTAACAGATACCTAATATATATTACAGTGAAGAGACACAGTCAAAATACTGCCATGTACTTATTTTACTGCCTTAAGATAAATCACATTACCTTTTTTGTAGAATTGGAATGCCCTATACCTTGTTCCACATTCTCCTAGTGACAGTCTTATCGGGTCCCCATGTTCCTATATGAAAGAGGCATTATCTCATGGCAGATTGCCTGGTATGCAGAGAGCTGCTGCTGTGGGACTTTATAAGTTATCTCCTAACCTTGGACATGAACATGGAGTAGCTCCTCTTGGCCCTCCTGCACACGCAGCAGCCACTCTTTGGAGGTGGGGTAGCTCCTCTCAGTCGGCACCCCTGACCTCCAGGGTGGGGCAGTTCCTCTCGGCCGCTGCCCCTGACCTCAGGCGTGTGGTAGCTCTTCTTGACCGCCGCCCCTGACCTCGGACGTGGGGAAGCTCCTCTGGGCCACAGCTCCTGCGCTGTCGCAGCCTGGCGCTCTCGGTCGCTACCCCTGACCTTGGGCGAGGGGTTGCTCCTCACGGCTGCGCTTCTGCGCGGTCCGTCGCAGCCGGCGCGCTTCTGCCGCGGTCCGAAAATGCAAAAAAGGCAAAATGGTTGCCTGAGGAGGCCTTACAAATAGCTGTGAAAAGAAGAGAAGCAAAAAGCAAAGGAGAAAAGGAAAGATATTCCCATTTGAATGCAGAGTTCCAAAGAATAGCCAGGAAAGATAAGAAAGCCTTCCTCAGTGATCAACGCAAAGAAATAGAGGAAAGCAACAGAATGGGAAAGACTAGAGATCTCTTCAAGAAAATTAGAGACACCAAGGGAATATTTCATGCCAAAATGGGCTCAATAAAGGACAAAAATGGTATGGACCTAACAGAAGCAGAAGATATTAAGAAGAGGTGGCAAGAATACACAGAAGAACTGTACAAAAAAGATCTTCATGACCCAGATAATCACAATGGTGTGATCACTCACCTAGAGCCAGACATCCTGGATTGTGAAGTCAAGTCGGCCTTAGAAAGCATCACTGCGAACAAAGCTAGTGGATGTGATGGAATTCCAGTTGATCTATTTCAAGTCCTAAAAGATAATGCTGTGAAAGTGCTGCACTCAATATGCCAGCAAATTTGGAAAACTCAGCAGTGGCCACAGGACTGGAAAAGGTCTGTTTTCCTTCCAATCCCTAAGAAAGGCAATCCCAAAGAATGCTCAAACTACCGCACAATTGCACTCATCTTACACGCTAGTAAAATAATGCTTAAAATTCTCCAAGCCAGGCTTCAGCAATACATGAACCCAGAACTTCCAGATGTTCAAGCTGGTTTTAGAAAAGGCAGAGGAACTAGAGATCAAATTGCTAATATCTGCTGGATTATCAAAAAAGCAAGAAAGTTCCAGAAAAACATCTATTTCTGCTTTATTGACTATGCCAAAGCCTTCGACTGTGTGGATCACAATAAACTGTGGAAAATTCTGAAAGAGATGGGAATACCAGACCACCTGACCTGCCTCTTGAGAAACCTGTATGCAGGTCAGGAAGCAACAGTTAGAACTGGACATGGACCAACAGACTGGTTCCAAATAGGAAAAGGAGTACATCAAGGCTGTATATTGTCACACTGCTTATTTAACTTCTATGCAAAGTACATCATGAGAAACGCTGGGCTGGAAGAAGCACAAGCTGGAATTAAGATTGCCGGGAGAAATATCAATAACCTCAGATACGCAGATGACACCACCCTTATGGCAGAAAGTGTAGAGGAACTAAAAAGTCTCCTGATGAAAGTGAAAGAGGAGAGTGAAAAAGTTGGCTTAAAGCTCAACATTCAGAAAACTAACAGCATGGCATCTGGTCCCATCACCTCGTGGGAAATAGATGGGGAGACAGTGGAAACAGTGTCAGACTTTATTTTGGGGGGCTCCAAAATCACTGCAGATGGTGATTGCAGCCAGGAAATTAAAAGACGATTACTCCTTGGAAGGAAAGTTATAACAAGCCTAGACAGCATATTAAAAAGCAGAGACATTACTTTCCCAACAAAGGTCCAACTGGTCAAGGCTATGGTTTTTCCAGTGGTCATGTATGGATGTGAGAGTTGGACTGTGAAGAAAGCTGAGCACCGAAAAATTGATCCTTTTGAACTGTGGTGTTGGAGAAGACTCTTGAGAGTCCCTTGGACTGAAATGAGATCCAACCAGTCCATCCTGAAGGAGACTAGTCCTGGGTATTCATTGGAAGGACTGACGCTGAAGCTGAAACTCCAATACTTTGGCCACCTCATGAGAAGAGTTGACTCATTGAAAAAGACCCTGATGCTGGGAGGGATTGGGGGCAGGAGGAGAAGGGGTCGACAGAGGATGAGATGGCTGGATGGCATCACCGACTTGATGGGCATGAGTTTGAGTAAACTCCAGGAGTTTGTGATGGACAGGGAGGCCTGGTGTGCTGTGATTCATGGGGTCACAAAGAGTTGGACATGACTGAGCGACTGAACTGAACTGAACCTTGGACATGCCCTGCTAGAACTCTAGTCAAAGTCCAATGGCAGTGAGAAGAGAACAAAGAGAGTTGAAATGAATGTCCTTCGTGGGCAATGAAAGAGATAAAAAGAGTGAGCAGATGCTTATACCAAATACTTTTTAGGAGTATAATTTTACTTAAACAGGAAAACAGAGTAAATTGGAACTATAGACTCAACCAAAACAATTAGGATATTTAAATGTTTTTTGTGTACCTAAAGAATAGATAATGGTATCATACAGCTTAAAGTTCTTTCCAGGATCATTTAAATTAACTGAAAGCAATAAAACTAGAAATAACAAAGACTGTTCCATTTTTCAGTAACAAATTTTTATTTGAAAAGAAACTCCAATGAAATAGCTGTGAGAATGTTTAAGACACAGATTTTCTACCTCCTCCACCTTCCCCTCTCTCCTTTTCTTTATCTTTTCTTTGCTAACACATCTATGTATCTTCTCCCAACAAGCACTCCTAATTTCCTTGAAGAAAAATTAAACTTAAAAATGAATGTCCAATGTAGTCATGGCAGCTCAGAAAAGGTCCAGACACACAACTAGAAAAGCTTACAGCACCAACTAGAGAAAATCCGGTTAAGGAATCATGCCCCACAATCTCTTCCCAGACACAACTAACATTTATTGGTAAAATTATATTTTTATAAAAGTGGAAAATATATTGTATCAGCTGTTGAAGGTGCTGTTTTCATTATTTCTGTAGTGGTGTTAATCTGCCCTTATCTGATAAATTGGCCAACAATTCCATGTATAAAATCAAGTTTGAGTGAGCCCCAAATGCATTTCTAAAGATTGGTTTTCCCAACTTTCAGCTTCCTGATGCTACAGTGGGTAAAAATATAAATAACCAACAGATAAAATGTGGCTGAGTAGAAGAGAGTCCATGGCAAGTTTACTCTATTCATTTTATTTTTCATCCTTTAAAGAGCTTGCTTTCTGTGCCTTGACTAGGGAAATGAGCCAAAGAAAAAGGTAATCACTTACTTTCATCAGTTTCTTTGATGCTACCCCTTATTCCTTAGCAGCTCAAAGTAGCAACATATTTATCATGATAAAAGCAGCATCAGAAAACAAATAACATAAGAAACCAACAAGCAATAAGCAGACAGATAGATACACAAGTAGACAGATACAGATACAAATATATAGGTATATGTGGAGACAGAAACTTTACATTTCAAGACAAGATTTCTTCCGAGGGCTTCTGAACCAGATGTATTCTTATAAGAGTTCACATAAACATAATGTTAACAGTAATGAACAACAAATATTGACAATCTGAAACACGTTAACTTCATACAAGTTCATAACTACCACTTTTTGGCTCTTTGTCACTTCCTTACCTGGGAACCATGGGAGGGAATGTGGAATGTTGCTCCAGGAAGCTTCTTCTTGCTCTTCCCTAAAATCTTGCTCTATCAACTTCAACCCTATGTTCCTTAATTAGGAAACATGTCCTTCGCCTCATTTCTACCTCAATATAAATTGTTTTCCCTGGATTGCATCCCAGAGTTAAAGAAAACTTTTCATCTTTTGTCATCAATGTAGAATTTTTAATCATGGTAGGAAAGGGACAGACTTAACTGAACCTTTTGAGGTAAAAAGATCAAATGATCCTACATTTTTGATAGGTAAGAGAGAAGAAGGAAACCAATAGTGAAGCAAATGTGTTGATTCGATATCTAAGTGGTTGTCTTGGAAGTTTATAATACACACATTTTACTTTTCTGGAAAAGACTCTCTCTGCAATGCAGAGGACCTGGGTTTGATCACTGGGTTGGGAAGATCCCTTGGAGAAGGGAACAGCTAACCACTTCAGAATTCTGGCATGGAGAATTCCATAGACTGTAGAGTCCCATGGGGTCACAAAGAGTCATACGTGACTGAGCAACTTTGACTTCCTTTACTTTTTAAAAATGACTTCAGTCACAATTGTATGCATGCTCAATCACATCCAACTCTTTGTGACCCCATGGTCTATAGTCCACCAGACTCCTCCATCTATGGGAATAGCCAGACAAGAACACTGGAGTGGGTTGCCATTTTCCCCTCCAGGAGATCTTTCCCGCCCAGGGAACGAACATACGTCTCCTGCATCTCTTACACTCACAGGCAGATTCTTTGCCACTGCGCCACCTAGGAGCCACTAAAGAGTTCTTCAAGCAGTCTAGTCTATAGAAGCCACCATTGGATAGGAACAAAATTAAAGAAATATTGGGCAGTATTTCAGTTCCTCTCTAGGCTTTCTCCCACTTCTTTTCTATTTCAGCCTGTAGTATACTACAGATATAACTAAAACTCAGATATAACTAAAAAACTTTATCATAGAATCTTTGATAGAACTAACTGGCTCAATTGTCCTTTATCTTCCTGGACATATATAATTTTATAACTAAAATAAACAAAAATCATAATGATTAACACACATAGTCATCACAATCGCATTTTTTTCTCACTTTTCCATTTTATGGACTACAAAGTATTTGAATGTGTTTAAGCTCATTTAAACAGAAAAATACCACCTTGAATTAGGTGTTTGTGGGGGTGAAAATGAGTGGCCCTGACCCAATGCCTGGAATTTTTCATTTCTCACTATGTGACTCATTATGGTTGTGACCAAAGTCATTTTAATAGCTAGAAGCCAAGCTCAACAAGGACCTGGGGTGCAGATATTTCTATTTGGTGTTCTCTCTATTCTTATTGCTACACTGCTTCGTGGGATTATATATCAGTTCAGTTCAGTCATTCAGGCGTGTCTGACTCTTTGCGACCCAATGGACTGTAGCACACCAGGCGTCCCTGTCCATCACTAACTCCCAGTGATGGAAGGGTGAGTAAACACATGTCCATTGAGTCAGTGATGCCATCCAACCATCTTATCCTCTATTGTCCCATGCTCCTTCCACCTTCAATCTTTTCCAGAATCAGCGTCTTTTCAAATGAGTCAGGTCTTCACATAAGGTGGCCAAAGTATTGGAGTTTCAGCTTCAGAATCACTGTTTCAATGAATATTCAGGACTGATTTCCTTTAGGATGGACTGGTTGGATCTCCTTTCAGTCCAAGGGACTCTCAAGAGTCTTCTCCAATACCACAGTTCAAGAGCATCAGTTTTTTTGGCACTTAGCTTTCTTTATAGCCCAACTCTCACATCCATACATGACTACTGGAAAAACCATAGCTTTGACTAGACAGACCTTTGTTGGCAAAGTAACGTCTCTGCTTTTCAATAGGCTATCTAGGTTGTTATAACTTCTCTTTCAAGGAGTAAGTGTTTTTTTAATTTCATGGCTGCAGTCACCATCTGCAGTGATTTTTGAAAAAATAAAGTAAAGTCTGTCACTGTTTCCACTGTTTCCCCATCTATTTGCCATGAAGTGATGGGACCAGATGCCATGATCTTAGTTTTCTGAAGGTTGAGTTTTAAGCCAACTTTCTCACTCTTCTCTTTCACTTTCATCAAGAGACTCTTCAGTTCTTCTTCACATCTTCCATAAGGGTGATGTCATCTGCATATGAGTTTGTCAATATTTCTCCCAGCAATCTTGATTCCAGCTTGTGCTTCATCCAGCCCCGAGTTTCTCATGATGTACTCTGTATATAAATTAAATAAGTAAGTTGACAATATGCAGCCTTGGCATACTTCTATTCCTATTTGGAACCAGTCTGTTGTTCCATATACAGTTCTAACTGTTGCTTCCTGACCTGCATATAGGTTTCTCAAGAGGCAGGTCAGGTGGTCTGGTATTCCCATCTCTTTCAGAATTTTCCACAGTTTGTTGTGATCCACAGTGTCAAAGGTTTGGCATAGTCAATAAAGCAAAAGTAGATGTTTTTCTGAAACTCTCTTGCTTTTTTGATGATCCAGTGGATGTTGGCAATTTGATCTCTGGTCCTCTGCCTTTTCTGAATCCAGCTTGAACATCTGGAAGTTCTGGATTCACGTATTGCTGAAGCCTGGCTTGGAGAATTTTGAGCATTACTTTGCTGGCATGTGAGATGAGTACAATTGTGCAGTAGTTTGAGCATTCTTTGGCACTGGAATGCCAAAGAATGACCTTTTCCAGTCCTGTGGCAACTACTGAGTTTTCCAAATTTGCTGGCATATTGAGTGTGGCACTTTCACAGCATCACCTTTTAGAATTTGAGATAGCTCAACTGGAATTCTATCACCTCCACTAGCTTTGTTCATAGTGATGGTTCCTAAGGCTCCCTTGACTTCACATTCTAGGATGTCTGGCTCTAGGTGAGTGATCACACCATCATGATTATTTGGGTCATGAAGATCTTTTTTGTATAGTTTTTCTGTGTATTCTTGTCACGTCTTTTAATATCTTCTGCTTCTGTTAGGTCCATACCATCTCTGTCCTTTATTGTGCCTATCTTTGCATGAAATGTTCCCTTGGTATCTTTCATTTTCATGAAGAGATCTCTAGTCTTTCCCATTCTATTGTTTCCTCTATTTCTTTGCACTGATCATTGAGGAAGGCTTTCTTGTCTCTCCTTGCTTTCTTTGGATTTCTGCATTCAAATGGGTATATCTTTCCTTTTCTCCCTTGCTTTTTGCTTCTCTTCTTTTCACAGCTATTTGTAAGTCCTCCTCAGACAGCCATTTTGCTTTTTTGCATTTCTTTTTCTTGGAGATTGTCTTGATCCCTGTCTCCTGTACAATGTCACAAACCTCCATCTGTAGTTCATCAGGCAGTCTGTCTATCATATATACTCCCTTGGATCTATTTATTACTTCCACTGTATAATCATAAGGGATTTGATTTAGGTCATACCTGAATGGTCCAGTGGTTTTCCCCACTTTCTTCAATAAATCTGAATTTGGCAATAAAGAGTTCATGATGTGAGCCACAGTCAGCTCCCAGTCTTGTTTTGCTGACTATATAGAGCTTCTTCATCTTTGGCTGCAAAGAATATAATCAATCTGATTTTGGTATTGACCATCTGGTGAAGTCCATGTGTAGGGTCTTCTCTTGTGTTGTTGGAAGAGGGTGTTTGCTATGACCAGCTCATTCTCTTGGCAAAACTTTATTAGCCTTTGCCCTGTTTCATTCAGTACTCCAAGGCCACACCTCCACCGGAGACTGCTGGACAGTCCTGGGCAAGTCTGGGTCAGTCTTCTGTGCGGTCACTGCTCCTTTCTCCTGGGTCCTGGTACACACAAGTTTCTGTTTGTGCTCTCCAATAGTCTATTTCCCAGTCCCGTGTAAGTTCTGGCAGCTCTTTGGTGGGGTTAATGGCTACCTCCCCCAGGAGGGCTTATGCAAGTCTGCTGCACCCAGCCATACCCAAGTCTGCTGCACCCAGAGCCCCTGCCCCTGCGGCAGTCCACTGCTGACCCGTACCTCCACAGGAGACACTCAAACATAGTTCTGTCTCAGTCTCTGTGGGGTCTCTGGGTCCTGGGGTGCACAAGGTTTGTTTGAGCCCTCTGAGCCTGGGGTTTGATTCTAAATGTGAATTCACTCCTCCTACTGTCTTGCTTTTTTATCATACCATTCATGGGGTTCTCAAGGCAAGAATACTGAGCACAGAAGAATTGATGCTTTTGAACTGTGGTTTTGGAGAAGACTCTTGAGAGTCCCTTGGACTGCAAAGTGATCCAACCTGTCCATCCTAAGGGACATCAGTCCTGGGTGTTCATTGGAAGGACTGATGTTGAAGCTGAAACTCCAATACTTTGGCCACCTCATGCAAAGAGCTGACTTATTTGCAAAGACCCTTTGCTGAGAAAGATTGAGGGCAGGCAGAGAAAGGGATGACAAAGGATAAGATGGTTGGATGGCATCACTGACTCAATGGACACGAGTTTGGTTAAACTCTGGGAGTTAGTGATGGAGAGGGAGGCCTGGCGTGCTGTGGTTCATGGGGTCGCAAAGAGTCGGACACGACTGAGTGACTGAACTGAACTGAACTGTCTTGCTAGGGCTTCTCCTTCGCCCTTGGATGTGGGGTATCTCCTCTGGGATTATATATAATGAAACTAAATTCTTGCTCTGCAAATAGATTCCATTATGTGACCTGCGTCAAATAAATTTACCTAATTTCTTCATTTACAAATGAGCACAATAATATTATTTTCTTAATAGAGTTTTTGTAGGAATGGTTTAACTCACTCACTGGCACATCACAAGTTTTTAATAAAATTTATCAGTATCACCATTACCATTATTCTCTTGGTTGATGATTAGAGTGATGTTTCTTAGTTATCTGATTGCAGTATTTTCTTGTGATCTAATTCCCATAAGGGCAATTCTAAATATAGATCAATTTGTATTGCTCTATCATTAATGTCACTTTTATATTGTTTATCCTTTACTTGTATAACACAAGCTTAAGTCAGTGATAACCATGTCCCAATTATATTTAATGCTCCTACTTTGAAAATATAATCAAAACAAAGACATACATAGTAAGATAGTTATTGCAAGATTTTGTTTATAATAAGAGAAGCAGTAGTTGAAGAATGATTTAAATAATTACCAATAAAAATTAAAGAAACTAATCATGGCTCATTCTCATAATAGAACACAATATAATTTTTAAGAATGATGAAGATGTTCCATGTACTTTGACATGAGGAAAAACATAAAATATTTATTAAAATGTTTGAGAGAAAAATATATATGCTACAATAATGTTGATATTATAAATTAAACAATTAGATGTATCATATATAACTGTGCATATATATACACTTTATCATATATATTACTATATTATATAAGGATAATCTCTAGAGTTTAAGAATATAAAGTACTTCACTGATAGTTCAAATATTTTAATATTTGTACCATATTATTTGTGTTAAGCCATTTTTTAGAAGTTGTAGAACTTAAGGACATTATTCTCACCTTCACATATGGCAGGAAAAATAATTATTAATGTAAACTATCCCCTTTTGGGCCTTTATTTGCTATTGCAATTTTTTCTGTAGAAAGCTGACTAATGAAATCCTCAAGGGAATAATGAATTTAACAGAAGAAATGGCATAAAAAGCAAGAGAAAAAAATATACGTAAAAGCTATAAACAAGATTTTACAGAGGCAAATAAAAAATTATAGTTACAACCATAAAGATTCCTGAGCTGCAGAGGTAATTTTTAAAAACTCCACAAGGAAGAATAAAGCTAGTGAATCCATACTATTTCCCTCATGCTCTTATGGGAAATACCTACTAAACAAGCATCAAATAAGAACTTAGATTTTGTTAGCCCTCTGTTATCTCTCTCTACTTTCAAAGTTTAAATTAATTTAACTACATTGTGCAGATTCATGGATTAACTCAATCCAAGAAATCACATATGTAATCATTTTGATATCTGTTACATTTACTATTACTTATACAGTAACTTTTAAAATACAAAGGGTTTTATTAGGAATGATATTTACATGACAGTCCACAGTCATTGACACTGTGATTGAAAAATTAAAAATTCAAGAAAAATAATATATTTATTCAACCTAAGACAGCCACTATAAACATTTTGTATCATTTTCATGTAAATATTTCTGTATTTCCTAGATCTGGACTTTTTTTCAGTTTTATATTGTTGTCATCATGACAAATGTATAATTTCCTCTTATTATTATGGCTTATGTACCCTGCATATTAAAGGAGACTTATTAACATAATTTAATGACTCTAATATATTCTGTAATGTTTATATATCATGCTTTATTTTAGCATTATTTTTGTTAAGAAGCTCAGATATTCTACATTTTTTACTGTAAAAATCTTTGTGCATAAAGTCTTTAAAAAATTAAAAGCACTTTATTAGCATGTGCATACTAACTTGGCTTCAGTCGTGTCTGACTCTTTGCAACACTATGGACTGTAGTCTGCCAGGCTCCTCTGTCCATGGGGATTCTCTAGACAAGAATACTGGAGTGGGTTGCCATGCCCTCCTCCAGGGGATCTTCCTGACCCTGGATTGAACCCATGTCTCATGTCTCCTGCATTGGCAGGTAGGTCTTTTACCACTAGTACAACCTGGGAAGGCTTTTTTAGCATAATATTCCAGAAATGACTGAGTGAAGTAGGAGCAAGTCACTTAGGCGTCTCCGACTCTTTGCAACCCCATGGACTATACAGCTCATGGAATTCTCCAGGCCAGATTACTGGAGTGGGTTGCCTTTTCCTTCTCCAGGGGATCTTCCTGAGTCAGGAATTGAACCGGGGTCTCCTGCATTGCAGGTGGATTCTTTACCAACCGAGCTAAAAGATCTCAATATATACCTCTAAATTGCTTTCCAAAATGATTTTGCCTATTTAATCTACAACAGATGAGCTTGCCTCTTTCTGTATACTGACTTTCAAGGGCCTCAAAAACTTTTAAAATTTCTCTCAAAAAAGAAATATTCTCATTATTTTTATTGTTGGATATCTAATGTATCTTGCTTTATACATAATTGCATTTTGTCAGTATCATACAGTGATGGACTATCCTGAGAATACATTCAGTTGTTAGAGTATAATTCATAAAACTGATAAAAAGTAAGGAAGCCCTATTGTTGTATGTCTTTGCCTACCACTAACATTTCCCAGTTTTAAAAAATAATTAATAAACGAAAGCAGAGACATAGGCAGAGAATAAAGAGATAAGCCAGAAGTTTGAGAAGAATATATTACACTGATAAATTGCTGTAATTAATGTTTTAAATGCATGGATATAATTAGATTTAAATTATATAGTACCAGAAAAGACTTTAGTGTATTGAATAAAAGCCCCATGTAAGCATGTTTTATAACTTAGGATGAAATGTAAGCTAAATGAAAATCAGAAATATTTAATAGTAGTTGTATAAAGAAGTGTTTATAAAGTGTTTAAAAAGATTAAAATAGCTTTATCTTCATACACAGCCAAACAATAGCATAAACCAGGTGGGAGCTTCAGTTTCAACAATGTTATGCTGTAGATTTTTAGCAAAACCATCACAATGGTAAAGTATTTTATATCATTAACATAGAGATATACAGTCACTATAATAAATAATGGAATAAAAATCTCAAGTAAGAAATAAATAAGATGCAGTTAAGGGGCTTCAGTGGTGACTCAGTGGTAAAGAATCCATCTGCCAATGCAGGATACGTGGGTTTGATGCCTAGTCTGGGAAGATGCCATGCTGAGGGGCAACTAAGCAAGTTGTGGGAGCCACAACTACCGAGCCCGCATGCTGCAACTACTGAATCCTGTGTACCCTGGAGCCCTTGCTGAGAAACGAGAAGCCACAACAATGAGAAGCCTATGCACCACAGCGAAGAGTAGTCCCCACTGGCCCCAACTAGAAAAAAGCCCACACAACAACAAAGACCCAGCACATCCAAACAGAAATAAATAAAATTATTTTTAAAAGAAGATGCAGTTAGAGACACTACAGTAACCAAGCCTTCACAGAATGTAGCACGGGGGTGCTAACAAGTAAAAATGGGATTTACTTGGACAATAATAAAAATCTCATCTATACAAAAGAACTGAACCAATTGAGAAGTGAGAAAAAACAAACCAGCGAAGAATAATGTGAAGATGTGGCTTAAATCTTTAAGGAAGTGAATTCCAAACATTGACTTTCAGAATTAGGGAAGACACACCCAGGACAGAACTAGTACAGTGCACTACACAAGGCAGAAATTGTCTCTGAGACCCTCACAGCATGAAAGAGCAAAGTAGAACTCTTGTTTTATGGACAAGGCTGCTTCCAGGGAACAAAGAAACATTTATGCCAGTTCCATAATCCAAATTTCACCAATTAAAGTATTCTTTTATCCCTGGGACAATTAAATGTGGAGATGAGGGGCACACAGGGGCTCCATCCTAGTGGAACTTTCTCCATCTGGAAGGAAAGGTGTGGGGAAGGAGTATGTTTCCCACTGAGTATTCCCAAATTCTCTGTCCCACTTGTCCTTTAGATTTAACCATTAATATGGTCAGCCAGTGAAATCCAAATCCATCGGTGCAGTCCTGGCCCTGTGCATTCATCACACCTGAAGCCCTAGAGACACTCATCACACCTGAATCCCTAGAGACATCTGTCTCCTATTTTGGGAAATACTATTTCAGACATTGCTGTCTCCCTAAAATATTTAGAAATTCACTCCCTCAGAGCTACACTTACACCTAAAGAGCAGGTTTTTCATTCCCTCTTCACAATGACCACCTTTCCTATGGAATTACTTCAGTCTGTGAAACCTGCCCCAAAGGAAGCTTTGCATCTTTGTTTTTATTTCAACTAGAGAACTCACTTTTACTCTTTTCCTTCACAGGAGCTGCTTAGGAGGCAGCCGAAATGTGTGACCCAAGCCAAATCATGTGAAAACACTAGAAACTCTCAAAGTGCAGAACATTCTGTAAGATATTATCATTATTATTTCCTGTCTTCTCAAAAATGTCAAGGTCAACAAAGAGAGAAAGCCTGGGTTAATGGAGATGACCTAGACATGGTAAGTACATGGAAACTGTGATCTAGTTTAGATGCATTGCTGAGGGGATAAAAACTATAAAATACATCATGGGGACAATTGACAAAACTTAAATATGTACTGTGGATTAGATAACGTATTTTAGCAATGCTCAAGTTCTCAATTTTACAGAAATTTAGGGGTAAAGATATCATGCCTCTCATTGGCTCTCAAATGATTCAGAAAAAATATGCTTATATACGAATGTGGCTACAAATAATTATGCATAAATAGATGTGTATGTATGTGCACACATGTGTGAAGACAGAATATGATACAGCAAATGAGGCAAAATTTAACACTTGCTAAATCTGATTTAAAAGTATCATGAAATATTCTGTACATTTGAATCATAGCAAAGAAAAAATTATAAACAAAGATATAATATTTTGCACAGAAATGAACAAGGTAAATATGCCAAAATACAAATTGTAGTTTGCATTAATACTAGGAGTGTGGTAACTTACTTGCTTCCTCTTCTGATTCTACCCATATCTCTTATTAAAAACATGCTGTGTATACAAAAACACATTGTATATGAAAAACTAATGGATTTTGGAGCATATATCTCTCTTCTAAGCTCTGTTTCAACCTCTAACTTGACTCTTACAGTAAAAAATTGCATTGCCAGATATATTTAAATATTTTCTTTTATTATTTATTTGATTATAACTTTTTGTCCTTTATTGATATAGGTCTTTTTACTACAATATTTCAGATACTCAGCCTTTGGCAGAAACTTTTTTTGCTAACTTACATGAAACATGAATTACAACTTTCTTTTCTTAAGGAGACAAAATCCTTAATTTATTTTAGAGACTGACAACAGAGGACAAAAGATGTCAACAGCAACAATGATTTCAGAGACATACAGTACCTGCACTGAGGCTAATTATTCCTCCATGTCAGTTCAGCCCTGGCTATACACTACATAAAACCACATATACTATATAAAACTACTATACACTACATAAAACAAGCCTGGTCCTTGAACTGCTAGACATGTAAGGTAAAAGCACAATTCTCTTCCTTAGCCCCACCTAGAAAGATCAGAGTCTATGTGCCTAACTCCGTCTCAGAGATACTTAAACTCCATGCTTATCTGTTTTGATCTTCTCAGGAACATATCTGATCCCCAGATACAGCAAGCTGACTATATTACACATTTTATATAAGGGACTTGAGCGCTCAGCTTTTGCTATCTGGGTTTGAGAAGGGAGGAAGTGATGTGGATTGGGGGAAACCAATACCCAGCAGGATACAGAGAGAGAGCTGTATCAAAAACTGGCAAATATTGACAAAGCTTTTACAGCCATTTAGGAAAATGTCCACAAAATAGAAGAAACATCTCTTCTCTTGTATCCATTTTTGACGATGCAATTATTTTAATGGCATTTTGGTGGCAATAGACTGAAGTCCTAGCTCACCTGGGGCAAAAATTGCTTTTAAAAACTCAAGAATTATTTTCAATTCAAAAGGTCTGTAATTGCCTTCTTTGATCAAAGAAACAAAATGACTGGTCCTAATTTCAAAATTAATTCCCTTAGGCAATGTGGAGTGACTGTTAATGGGTGTGGGCTTTCTTGGAGGGATGGTAAAAATATTCTGAAATTAAAATTAAAGTGGTGATGTACTCAACACTGTGGATACACTAAAGTCACTAAAGACATCAATGTTATGGTACATGAATCATATCTCAAAGGAAAAAGAACTGAAAGGATGCCTTTGGAAAACCAAACATGAAAAGGCGGATCTAAGGACCTGAAAATTTTATAGGCACTTTTCATGACTCATACTCCTGTAGTCTGAACACGCTGGAGTCATCATGTTCTTATCCGACAGCATCTCACTAAGAATATAACCAAGGCCATTCTGAATTAAATTTGGGTTATTACAATGTCAATAAAATGGTTTAAATGTATTTACGATTTTTCACATTTAAGGTTAATCCTTTGTCCTTCTTTAAAATGCTCTTGTTTGACTTGAATAGCCTATCGATTTGCTGCTCTCAGAATTTACTCAGTTAAATTCAGTTCAGTCGCTCAGTCATGTCCAACTCTTTGCGACCCCATGAATCGCAGCATGCCAGGCCTCCCTGTCCATCACCAACTCCCAGAGTTTACTCAAAACTCATGTCCATCGAGTCGGTGATGCCATGAAGCCATCTCATCCTCCAGAATTTATTAGCACACTATATAATGGCTTTAATTTCTAAACATTGCTGTTTATTCTAGATAATCTGCATGCACTATATCATGTGAAATTTTAATAATTGAGACATATGTTGTATAATAAATGATGTTGCCTCGAATTGTTCTGTTTGCCACATAAAAATATCTCAATTGACAATCCTCATTCATTGTTAATTAGCTATTTGCCAAAGGGTATTGGCAGAGTTACCATAATCTTAGTAAATAAAATAGTGGAATATAAGGAAATCTAAGAGACTCTGAACTGTCTGCCTCATTCCCAGAACAATTACTTCTGTATTTATATATAAAATCAGTGTATTTGGGGATGCTAGGTCGTCCCCTTAAAAACCAAAGGGAAATCTGCCAACACGCTAAATGCACATCCACCATCAATCAGCAGGAGGGAGGCCCATATGAATAACAACACAATCCAAGCCAGCAGCTTTCTGTAAACACTCAAGCTTTCTAGAGTAAGTGTTTCAGAAAAAGTCTCTTTGTTTTTTTCCCATAGAATATTTTTAAATGAGTCAGAGATATGTGAGGACTTCAAAATGTAATCCTTAGCAATCTCCCTCTTGTCTTTATTAAATACAAAATTACCTGCAAATTTAAGTTTGACAACACATAAAGGGTGATTATTTTAATTTTGAGGTCACTGATAGCCTTCCAAAACTTCTCTTGCTTCACAGTCCTTGAAACATGAATTCCAGGTTTTGCATTTGGCACCTGCTTGTCTTTTTGGAGCTCTAATGGATGTCTTATTGCCACTGTAGAGCATTAGGAAAAGGAGAACAAACCTTGGAATTCTCATTCTTATTGGAGGGCTGGACCTGATCTTAACAATTTAAGACACTGGTTGAATTGTTTTGACTGCTAATTAAAACATGACTTTTTCTTCATTTTATTAAATAATTTTGAAAGCACTCTTTTAGTTGCTTCAAAATATGTTTTATAGATATTGTCATTTACTTCATTATTTCCCTTTCATTGGAGAATGAGGTCATTTTCAATTTGGGACATTATTTTGAAAACTGTCATGAAAATCTGTCATGTAAATATATACTGGCATATCTGATTGATTGATGCTTTCTTTAGAATAAAATACTAGAAGAAATGAACTTACCCAAAATATATGAATATTTAAAAGTCTCAATAAAATGATCAACTTTTTTTCCAAAAAGTTTACATCAACTTAAAATCCCACAAGTAATATGGGACACTACCCCTTTTAACCCACTGTCAACAATCCTAGGCCATGGGAGAAGGCCCTATGTTGCTAAAATTTTAGGTTGCATGTGATATTAAACATATTATGTGTTAATTTTTTCCTATGAAGTGTCTATTTGTACCTATTGCCAAGTTTTATACAAAATTCTTGGTGATTTTCATTTCAGTTTTGAAGGCTCTTTGTTTTTAAGGGTGCTGAGTCCCTACCAAAGTTACTTCAAATATTCTCCCAATATACTATCTTTGGGTTCAGTTGTTTAAGTAATGCAAATGCTTAATGTATACCATTTATTTTGTGCATTATGATTTATTACATTGTTCATCATTTTTTAAATTTGTTTTTATTGCATTATTTTATTAACCATTTATGCATTCTTATTTTCATATTCATATATATTTTACTTAGGTTATGTATATTAATTTTGTGCATGCTATTTATTTTTGTATTATGTCTTATGTATATATTTTATAAGCTTTTAATGTAGTGTAATTTTAGTAGATAATAAACTTTATGCAATGTTTTTGATATATCATTAACTGAGAAATTCTTTTTAATGTAAAATCATTACTGCCATTTCCAACTAGATTATTTCTTGAAAATTAGGACTTAAATAATAACTTTGATATTTATTTTGTTACATACACTGAAGAACAGTAGTTATCCAAAGTTTTTCTCTAAAATAATAAATTATTCATTTCAATTACATTTTCTTTGTCAGTTTCTTGATGAAATGTGAACATATACTCAGTTCTTGCATCATTATCTTTATTACTGAACATTCATTTTGTTGCAATGTGTAATAAGGTCAACTTTACCTCATTAAAGTTGACATTGTACAGCAGACAGGGAGCAAGACCATCCCCAAGAAAAAGAAATGAAAGAAAGCAAATGGCTGTCTGAGGAAGACTTACAAATAGCTGTGAAAAGAAGAGAAGCAAAAGGCAAAGGAGAAAAGGAAAGATATACCCATTTGAATGCAAAGTTCCAAAGAATAGCAAGGAGAGATAAGAAAGACTTCCTCACAGTTCAAAGAAATAGAGGAAAACAATAGAATGGGAAAGACTAGAGATCTCTTTAAGAAAATTAGAGATACCAAGGGAACATTTCATGCAAAGATGGGCACAATAAAGGACAGAGATGGTATAGACCTATCAGAAGCAGAAGATATTAAGAAGAGGTGGCAAGATACACAGAAGAACTGTACAAAAAGGATCTTCACGACCCAGATAATCATGATGGTGTGGTCACTCAGACATCCTGGA
This sequence comes from Cervus canadensis, assembly GCF_019320065.1. Taxonomy (NCBI): domain Eukaryota; kingdom Metazoa; phylum Chordata; class Mammalia; order Artiodactyla; family Cervidae; genus Cervus; species Cervus canadensis. Next base: position 22,279,808 of record NC_057390.1, on the reverse strand, counting down.
ATGTGAAGTTAATTTGGCCTTATGAACAAAGCTACTATAAGTGATGGAATTCCAGTTGAACTGTCTCAAATCTTAAAAGATGATGCCATGAAAGTGCTGCGCTCAATATGCCAGCAAATTTGGAAAACTCAGCAGCGGCCACAGGAATGGAAAAGGTCAGTTTTCATTCCAATTCCAAAGAAAGGCAATCCTAAAGAATGCTCACTACTGCACAATTGCACTCATCTCACATGTTAGTAAAGAAATGCTCAAAATTCTCCAAGCCAGGCTTTAGTAATAGGTGAACCGTGAACTTCCAGATGTTCAAGCTGGATTTAGAAAAATCAGAGGAACCAGAGATCAAACTTCCAACATTCATTGGTCATTGAAAAAGGAAGAGAGTTTCAGAATAACATCTATTTCTGCTTTATTGACTATGCCAAAGCCTTTGACTGTGTGGATCACAATAAACTATGGAAAATTCTGAAAGAGATGGGAATAACAGACTACCTCATCTGCCTCTTGAGAAATCTATATGCAGGTCAGGAAGCAACAGTTAGAACTGGACATGGAACAACAGACTGGTTCCAAATCGGGAAAGGAGTTTGTCAAGGATGTATATTGTCACCCTCCTTCTTTAACAGATGTGCAGAGTACATCATGAGAAGTGCTAGGCTGGATGAAGCACAAGCTGGAATCAAGATTGCTGGGAGAAATATCAATAACCTCAGATACACAGATGGCACCATGCTTATGGCAGAAAGTGAAGAAGAACTAAAGAGTCTCTCGATGAAAGTGAAAGAGGAGAGTGAAAAAGTTGGCTTAAAGTTCAACATTCAGGAAACAAAGATCATGGCATCCGGTCCCATCACTTCATGGAAAATAGATGGGAAAACAGTGGAAACAGTGGCAGACTATTTCTTGGGGCTCCAAAATCACTGCAGATGGTGACTGTAGCCATGAAATTAAAAGATGCTCACTCCTTGGAAGAAAAGTTATGACCAACCTAGATAGCATATTAAAAAGCAGAGACATTACTTTGCCAACAAAGGTCCATCTAGTCAAAGCTATGGTTTTTCCAGTAGTCATGTATGGATATGAGAGTCGGACTATAAAGAAACCTGAGTGCTGAAGAATAGTTGCTTTTGAACTGTGGTGTTAGAGAAGCTGCTTGAGAGTCCCTTGGACTGCAAGGAGATCCAACCAGTCCATCTGAAAGGAAATCAGTCCTGAATATTCACTAGAAGGACTGATGCTGAAGCTGAAACTCTAATACTTTGGTCACCTGATGCGAAGATCTGACTCATTTGAAAAGATCCTGATGCTGGGAAAGATTGAAGGCAGGAGGAAAAGGGGACGACAGAGGATGAGATGGTTGGATGGCATCACTGACTCAATGGACACGAGTTTGAGTAAACTCCAAGAGTTGGGGATGGACAGGGAGGCCTGGTGTGTTGCAGTCCATGGGGTCACAACAATTCAGATACGACTGAGCAACTGAACTGAAACTGAACTACCTCATTAAACATTTTTTCAAAAAAGTATGTTTTTTTGTTTTCACCATTCAGTTCTCTCAGATGAATCATAGAATAGTAGCATATCCTGTGAAGTTTGGTCAAACAAAACAAGCAGCCATCCAAATATCTGCTGAATTTTTTAAACGATAAGAATTTATGACTTATTGTTAATAACTTATCGTAACTTACTGATATCTCCAGTATTTAGTTACTATGCTTTTTGTATATTTTTTATTCTTGTTTTCTTTTGTAATTCTGAAAATGCTTCAATAGTCTTCATCATATATATCAAATACATATCTTTGAAAGGTCTTTTGAAATATATTTAATGATTACTATTACTAGAAATGTAGTATATTGTAATGTTTTAGTTTTCTAAAATTATAATACTGATAAAAGAAAGTTATAAGATTTATATAAAAGAAATCAAAATAATCTATAAAGATGGTACTGATAAATTTATTTTCAAGGCAGCAATGGAGAAACAGACATAGAGAACAGACTTATGGACACAGGGAGAGGGGAGGAGAGGATGAGCTGTATGGAGAGAGTAACATGCAAACTTACATTTCCATATGTAAAATAGATAGCCAATGGGAATTTGCTATATGTTTCAGGGAACTCAAACAGGGGCTCTGTATCAACCTAGAGGGGTGGGATGGGGAGGGAGATGGGAGGGAGTTTCAAGAGGAAGGGGACATATGTACACCTATGGCTGATTCATGTTAATGTTTGACAGAAAACAACAAATTTGTGTAAAGCAATTATCCTTCAATTAAAAATTAATTAATTAAAAAAGATAAAAATAAAGCAACACTGAAATCCTTTCCAATTTTATTTAAAATGGATTCTCTTTTGTTAGGTGGATAATCATACCAAGTTCAAGAGATAAAAAATTTCTTTTCATAATTTTAGAGGCTGTATTTTTATGCTTACAAACATTACCATGTTGATGACATGTGTGAATTCTGAATTAACCTTTATTTGAAATGAATACTCTATCAGATGCTCATTTGAAAACTGCTCTAATTGCTTTTATCAATGGCATCTAAATTTCTGTTAGCAATTAAATTTATTATTATATAAACATACTATGTACTCATCAACTGAAAGTATAAAAGCACCTAATCATGAGGGAATTGGAAAAGTACAACAAAAAATACCACTCTATGATTTTCTTCACTTTATTCTACTATTATTTCTTAGAAATTTACACATTTTTCACACTTTGATTTTGCTAAAAGAATATTCTACCAAGTTCCAAAGAATTTCAATTCAGCATTAGTTTATTGAGGCTTTCTTTGACTTTATATTCTCAATAAAATAATGTGTCTATTTTCTTCTCCTAGAGTAGATTTCTAAGCTTATTAATCTACAATCTTTGAACTGTTTAAAAAATTCAATTGGACAGATTTTGTAGTCCATAAATACTAGCTTTGTGTTTCTCAATCTCTCTCACCCATCTACTTCCTCTTCTTTTCTTTCTTTACAAGTATTAGATGCTGGGCTAAAGTAACTTGAAGGTATGTATGTGGAGGTCATTACATTATATCAAAAGATTTTTTCATACTCTAACAACTAAATGTCAGAAAGAGAAATTAAGAAAACAATCACATTTACCATCACACCAAAGAGAATATAATACCTAGGAATAAACTTATCCAAGGAAGCAAAAGACCTGTACTCTAAAGACACTGATGAAAGAAACTGAAGATGATATAAACAGATGGAAAGAAATATAGTGTTCTTGGATTAGAAGAATCAATATTGTTAAAATGACCAAAATATTCAAGGCAATCTATAGATGTCATGCAGTTTCTATCAAACTACCAATGATATGTTTTTACAGAATTAGAACAACTTATTTTAAAATTAGTATGGAAACACAAAAGACTCTGAATAGCCAAAATAATCTGAGGAAAGAAAAAGAGAGCTGGAGGAATCACTCCATGACTTCAGACTGTGACACAAAGCTACAGTAATCAAAAGAGTATGGTACTAGCACAAAAACAGACACATAGATCTATGGATAGAAAGCCCAGGAATAAATCCACACACTTATGGCCAATTAATCTACAAAAAAGGAAGCAAGATTATACAACGAAGAAAAGACAGTCTTTTAAATAAGTGGTACTGGAAAATCGGACAGTTCAGTTCAGTTCAGTTCAGTCGCTCAGTCGTATCCAACTCTTTGCGACCCCATGAACTGCAGCATGCCAGGCCTCCCTGTCCATCACCAACTCCTGGAGTTTACCCAAACTCGTGTCCATTGAGTCAGTGATGCCATCCAACCATCTCATCCTCTGTCATCCCCTACTCCTCCTGCCTTCAATCTTTCCCAGCATCAGGATCTTTTCAAATGAGTCAGTTCTTTGCATCAGGTGGCCAAAGTATTAGAGTTTCAGCTTCAGCATCAGTCCTTCTAGTGAATATTCAGGACTGATTTCCTTTCAGATGCACTGGCTGGATCTCCTTCCAGCCCAAGGGACTCTCAGGAGTCTTCTCTAACACCACAGTTCAAAAGCAACTATTCTTCAGCACTCAGGTTTCTTTATAGTCCGACTCTCATATCCATACATGACTACTGGAAAAACCATAGCTTTGACTAGACGGACCTTTGTTGGCAAAGTAATGTCTCTGCTTTTTAATATGCTATCTAGGTTGGTCATAACTTTTCTTCCAAGGAACAAGTGTCTTTTAATTTCATGGCTACAGTCACCATCTGCAGTGAATTTGGAGCCCAAAAAATAAAGTCTGTCACTGTTTCCAGTTTCCCCATCTATTTTCCATGAAGTTATGGGACCAGATACCATGATCTTATTTTTCTGTATGTTGAGCTTTAGGCCACCTTTTTCACTCTCCTCTTTCACTTTCATCAAGAGGCTCTTTAGTTCTCCTTCACTTTCTGCCATAAGAATAGCATCATCTGCAAATCTGAGGTTATTGATATTTCTCCTGGCAATCTTGATTCCAGTTTGTGCATCATCCAGCCTAGCATTTCTCATGATGTACTCTGCATATAAGTTAAAGAAGCAGGGTGACAATATACAGCCTTGATGTACTCCTTTCCTGATTTGGAACCAGTCTGTTGTTCCACGTCCAGTTCCAGCTGTTGCTTCTTGACTTGCATACAGATTTCTCAAGAGGCAGGTCAGGTGGTCTGGTATTCCCATCTCTTTAAGAATTTTCCACAGTTTGTTGTGATCCACACAGTCAAAGGCTTTGGCATAGTCAGTAATGCAGATATAGAAGTTTTTCTGGAACTCCCTTGCTTTTTCAATGACCCAACGGATGCTGGCAATTTGATCTCTGGTTTCTCTGCTTTTTCTAAATCCAGCTTGAACATCTGGAAGTTCACGGTTCACCTATTACTAAAGCCTGGCTTGGAGAATTTTGAGCATTACTTTACTAGCATGTGAGATGAGTGCAATTGTGCAGTAGTTTGAGCATTCTTTAGGATTGCCTTTCTTTGGAATTGGAATGAAAACTGACCTTTTCCATTCCTGTGGCCACTGCTGAGTTTTCCAAATTTGCTGACATAGTGACATGTAAAAATATGAAATTAAAACATTTCCTAACACAATATACAAAAATAAACTCAAAATGGATTAAAGGCCTAAATGTAAGACCAAATACTTTAGGAAAACTTAGAGCACCCCATTTTACAAATCACAGCAATATATTTTGGGGTCTGTCTTCTAGAGTAATAGAAATAAAAGTAAAAATAAACATATGTGACCTAATTAAATTGAAACCTTTTGCACAACCATGGAAACCATAAACAAAATGGAAAAAATAACCTATGGTCTGGAGAGAACATATTTGCAAACAATGTGACCAATAAGGAATTAATTTCCAAAATATGCAAACAGCTTCTATAGCTCAATATCAAAATGAAAACAAACAAAAATCCAACCCAATAAAAACATGGGCAGAAGACCTAAATAGACATTTCTTCAAAGAAAACTTGAACAAACACATGAAAAGATACTTAATATCACTCATTACTAGAGAAATGCCAATCAAAAGTACAATGATGTATCACCTCACACTGGTCAGAGCAGCCATTATCAAAATGTCTATAAATAAGAAATGCTATAGAGGGTGTAGAAAAGGGAACCATCCCCATCCTACACTGTTGGTGGGGATGTAAATTGGTGCAGCCACTGTAAAGAAAAATAGGGAAGTTCCTCAAAAACCTAGAAACAGAACTGCCATATGAATCAGCAATCCCACTCCTGGAAATATAACTGGACAAAAATATAATTCAAAAAGTTATATTCACCCCTATGATCACAGCAGTACTATTCACAATAGCCAAGCCATGGAAATAACCTAAATGTCCATTGACAGATGAATAGTAAAGGAGATGTGGTATATATTAATATATATGATGGAATATTAGTCACAAAAAAGAATGAAATAATGCTATTTGCAGCAACATGGATGGGCTGAGAGATTATCATACTAAGTGAAGTAAGTCAGATAGAGAAAGATAAATATTATATAATATCAGTTGTATGTGGAATATAAAAAAGTGATACAAATAAACTAATTTACAAAACAGAAATGGACTCACAGACATAAAAAATGACCTTATGGTTACCAAAGAAGAAAGGAACACAGGGGATAAATTAGGAGTTTGAAACTAGCAGATATACATTACTATATTAAAACAGACAGACAGCAAGGACCTACTACTAGATAGTACAGGGAACTATATTCAGTATTGTGTAATAACCTATACTGGAAAATAATCTGAAAAAAATATATATATACACATACATATATATGTATATAACTGAGTCACATCACTGTATACCTGCCACTAACACAGCATTCTAAATTAACTATATTTCAAGTAAAAAAAAAAAAATTCCAAGTAAGAAATCCAAAGTATCTGAATAAATACACACATATATGTATGTATGTGTATAAATATATATATATACATGTACATAATTAAATATACAGGATGAAGAAAGTAGAGTTGCCAGATAAAATACAAGGAGGCCAGTTAAATTTAATTTCAGATAAACAATGTTTTAATATGAATGTGTCCCACTCAATGCTTGGAACATACTTAAACAAAAAGTTACAAGTTGTTTTTCTAACATTCAAATTTGGCAGGATATCATACATACATACACACACACACATACACATACAATCTGGCAGTTCTATCAGGGAAAGCTGTATTTTACTAAAGATTTATAAATAATTTGTATTATGTTTCTCTAAAACCGTCTCTTCTGTATAAAAATTCATGGCTAAGGTCCAAATTTGTATCTGTCCATAAAGGAATGCTTCCCAGGTGGCGCTAGTGGTAAAGAACCCGCCTACCAATGCAGGTGACACAAGAGACACTGGTTCGATCCCTGGGTTGGGAAGATTCCCTGGAGGAGAGCACGACAACCCAATCCAGTATTCTTGCCTGGAGAATTCCATGGACAGAGGAGCCTGGTGGGCTACAGTCCATAGGGCTGCAAAGAGTCGGACAGGACTGAAGCAAAGCAAGCATAAAGGAATAGATAAAGTAAGCATTCTAATTAATAGTAATTTTCTTTATACTTTTGCTTTGAACACTAATTATTTAAAGACTTTTATTAAGACCTCAATTAAAAATTCAGCTCATATAAGTTAGGTTTGTAAAATAAAACATAAAACTAGCAAATTTTAATTACAGTTGTAAAATACAAACACCATTTTATTTATTAACAGAAAAAGAGAAATAGAACTAAGTGAAAAGAAAGTTATTTTGAATTGAGATATCTACACAAGGAAAAATTTGGCAAGTATTCCTTTCTACTACAAACATTCTTTTATTTAACAGTTACATGTACAAGGAAAACATATAACTTCTATAATCATATGCCTAATCAGGAATAGTAACTATTCCCGAAGTCTCTATTATTTAAGCAATCTTTCTTAGCCAAAGACTATGAAATGCCATGTGTGATTTGCTATTTCTCTTCTTTTTTCTAATAAACAGTATTTTACAGTAATAACTTGACTACTGGAATTATCTTACAGCATTGAATGCATCTATCATCAGTTCAGTTCAGTTCAGTCACTTAGTCATGTCCAACTCTGCGATCCCATGAACTGCAGCACACCAGGCCTCCCTGTCCATCACCAACTCCCGGAGTCTACCTAAACCCGGAGTCTACCTAAACCAAGTCGGTGATGCCATCCAACCAACTCATCCTCTATCATCCCCTTCTCCTCCTGCCCTCAATCTTTCCCAGCATCAGAGTCTTCTCAAATGAGTCAGCTCTTCGCATGAGGTAAGCAAAATATTTGAGTTTCAGCTTCAACATCAGTCCTTTCAATGAACACCCAGGACTGATCTCCTTCAGGATGGACTGGTTGGATCTCCTTGCAGTCCAAGGGACTCTCAAGAGTCTTCTCCAACACCACAGCTCAAAAGCATCAATTCTTCAGCGCTCAGCTTTCTTTATAGTCCAACTCTCACATCCATACATGACTACTGGAAAAACCATAGCCTTGACTAGATGGACCTTTGTTGAGAAAGTAATGTCCCTGCTTTTTAATATGCTGTCTAGGTTGGTCATAAATTTCCTTCCAAGGAGTAAGTGTCTTTTAATTTCATGGCTGCAATCACCATCTGCAGTGATTTTGGAGACAAAAAAATAAAGTCAGTCATTGTTTCCACTGTTTCCCCATCTATTTTCCATGAAGTGATGGGACCATGCCATGATCTTAGTTTTCTGAATGTTGAGCTTTAAGCCAACTTTTTCACTCTCCACTTTCACTTTCATCGAGAGACTCTTTAGTTCTTCTTCACTTTCTGCCATAAGGGTGGTGTCATCTGTGTATCTGAGGTTATTGATATTTCTCCCAGCAATCTTGATTCCAACTTGTGCTTCCTCCAGCCCAGCATTTCTTATGATGTACTCTGAATATAAGTTAAATAAGCACGGTGACAACATACAGCCTTGATGTACTCCTCTTACTATTTGGAACCAGACTGTTGTTCCATGTCCAGTTATAACTGTTGCTTCCTGACCTGCATACAGGTTTCTCAAGAGGCAGGTCAAGTGGTCTGGTATTCCCATCACTTTCAGAATTTTCCACAGTTTGTTGTGCTCCACACAATCAAAGGCTTTAGCATAGTCAATAAAGCAGAAATAGATGTTTTTCTGGAATATTCTTGCTTTTTTGATGATCCAATTGTTGGCAATTTGATCTCTGGTTTCTCTGCCTTTTCTAAAACCAGCTTGAACATCTGGAAGTTCACGGTTCATGTATTGCTGAAGCCTGGCTTGGAGAATTTTGAGCATTACTTTACTAGCATGTGAGATGAGTGCAATTGTGCAGTAGTTTGAGCATTCTTTAGGATTGCCTTTCTTTGGGATTGGAATGAAAACTGACCTTTTCCAGTCCTGTGGCCACTGCTCAGTTTTCCAAATTTGCTGGCATATTGAGTGCAGCACTTTCACAATGTCATCTTTCAGGATTTGAAATAGCTCAACTGGAATTCCATCACCTCCACTAGCTTTGTTCATAGTGATGCTTCCTAAGGCCCACTTGACTTCACATTCCAGGATGTCTGGCTCTAGGTGAGTGATCACACCATCATGATTATCTGGGTCATGAAGATCTTTTTTGTACAGTTCTTCTGTGTATTTTGCCACCTCTTCTTAATATCTTCTGTTTTCTGTTAGTACTATTTATTGAGCCCATGTTTGCATGAAATGTTCCCTTGGTATCTCTAATTTTCTTGAAGAGATCTCTAGTCTTTCCCATTCTATTGTTTTCCTCTATCTCTTTGCATTGATCACTGAGGAAGGCTTTCTTATCTCTCCTGGCTATTCTTTGGAACTCTGCATTCAAATGGGTATATCTTTCCTTTTCTCCTTTGCTTTTCGCTTCCCTTCTTTTCACAGCTATTTGTAAGGCCTCCTCAGACAGTCATTTTGCTTTTTTGCATTTCTTTACCATGGGGATGGTCTTGATCCCTGTCTCCTGTACAATGTCACGAACCTCTGTCCATAGTTCATCAGGCACTCTGTCTATCAGATCTAGTCCCTTAAATCTATTTCTCACTTCCACTGTATAGTCCTAAGGGATTTGATTTACGTCATACCTGAATAGTCTAGTGGTTTTCTCCACTTTCTTCAATTTCAGTCTGAATTTGGCAGTAAGGAGTTCATAATCAGAGCCACAGTCAGCTCCCGGTCTTATTTTGCTGACTGTATAGAGTTTCTTCTTTGGCTGCAAAGAATATAATCAATCTGATTTCGGTGTTGACCATTTGGTGATGTCCATGTGTAGAGTCTTCTCTTGTGTTGTTGGAAGAGGGTGTTTACTATGACCAGTGCATTCTCTTGGCAGAACTCTATTAGCCTTTGTCCTGCTTCATTCTGTACTCCAAGGCCAAATTTGCCTGTTACTCCAGGTGTTTCCTGACTTCCTACTTTTGCATTCCAGTCCCCTATAATGAAAAGGACATCTTTTGGGGGTGTTAGTTCTAGAAGGTCTTGTAGTTCTTCATAGAACTGTTCAACTTAAGCTTCTACAACATTACTGGTCGGGGCATAAACTTGGATTACTGTGATATTGAATGGTTTGCCTTGGAAACGAACAGAGATCATTTTGTCGTTTTTGAAATTGCATCCAAGTACTGCATTTTAGACTCTTGTTGACTATGAGGGCTACTCCATTTCTTCTAAGGGATTCCTGCCCACAGTAGTAGATATAATGGTATCTGAGTTAAATTCACCCATTCCAGTCCATCTTAGTTCACTGATTTCTATTGATAATTTTGACATAAAAACATTTATCTGGCACATACGGAGAAAAAAATAACCCCATTTACACATTTAAATAAAAGCACTAATATTTCTGAAAAACACCAACCTGTTATAAAAAGTGCCAAATGATTTTTCCATATTTTATTTGTAACTTATTTTTCCTAACATTCTTTTCCTTTCTCTCTCTCTTTTTGCCATATACACTGGACCCTTTGCTGATATTCATTAATTTCAAGTAAGTTATAAAATTATGCCATCTTCATAAGAATTTTAAAGACAATGAGGACAGTGATGATGATGATAACATTCAATTAGTCACTAATTTAATCCTCACAACCCTAGGAAATTTGTGTTTTATATCTCCATTTTTACAAATAAAGAAATGGAGTCACTTTAAATAGTTTACTGAAATTCTCAAACATAGTGAGAGGCAGAACACGATATTTGGCTCAGGAAATTGGACTCTAGAGATTTCTCTTGTCTTTTGAACAGTTTTGAAAGTGAAAGGATGCACTGAAAATAATAAAAACTGTTCAATGGTATAATATTTTTCATAGAAAAATAGTTTTATGATGTTGATAGACATACAATGATGCATTTGATAAAATTTTCTAAAGTGAAAGTAACATAAAATGTTATAAATATTCATATAAACAGTAAATACTATAACAAAATACTTATACTAATCAAAAATATATTTTCAAAATATATAATCAGAATAATCTTGGCACTTTGTCACAGTGCTTCTGAGTCAGTTTCTTGGCTCTATCTCTCTTAACACTGTAACATTAGGAATTTTTTCCTAAAGAATTTATTTTTCATATTGTTTTACCATTTTAAATTTTTCATCAAATTGGTATAATCTTTCTCAATGAGTCATTTGTGATTAATGAGTTGAAATTATCTCTTGAGATCTTCAATTGACTCTCTATATAGAGCATAAGAGTTTTTACTGTAAATTCATTCACAATAGGTGCTGAGATATCTGGCAAACACAGAGCAAATTTTGCAAAAAGAATATTCTTAACTCAATTTTTAGTTAAAAATGCATAAAACTTTTAGCTCAAATATTGTCACACATACCTTCATTCAGAGAATTTTTTAAAAATATGTTTACTAGTCTAGAATCATTAAATTATTTTTATTTATGACTAATTTGAATATTTAGCAAAATTTAGTTGCCACAAAAGAAAGGCTTTCTCAGAATAGACATGAATCCAATTAAAACTATGAGCTCTATCATACATTTTCCCCAAAGTCAAGATACATCACAGAGCATAATTATGTAATTTTACTATTAAATGTTATACTTTGCCCCCTGTGCTTGATTCCATTCCTCCTTGTTTTTGTAAGGATATATTTCAATATACTCTTGTTAGTTTTTTCACAATACTTCAATTGACTAAAACTTCAAAGGTTGAAATTTTTTGGCTTCTACTCATTAGTTAAAGTTTCCCAAAATTTCAAAACACAATCAAAATTTAGAAGTTTCAGTTTCAAAACTTAGCAATAGCATCTATATGTGTGTTCCAAGTTGTTTCAGCCATGTCTAACTCTTTGCAACCCTATGGACTATAACCCACCAGTCTCCTCTGTCCATGGGATTCCCCAGGCAAGAATACTGGAGTGGGTTGTCATGCTCTCCTCCAGGGGATCTTCCCGACCCAGGGATTGAACCAGTGTCTCTTGTGTCACCTGCATTGGTAGGCGGGTTCTTTACCATTAGCGCCATCTGGAAAACCCAGCATCTACATAATTGCAACACATTTCACCTTTTATTAAATGAAGTTTTAAAATATTACTTGGACTCTATGAATTGAATTAAAAATTGATTTATTTGGGGAATTTATTTCCTCTTTGGAATCAGATGACTGAAACAATACTGACATCATTTAATGCTGCCAAATATTTCCTCTAATAGAACTAATATGCTAATGCTTTTCAAACACACACAAGAAAACCTAAAATTAAAAATTAGTGACATTTATAAAAACAACTCTTTGATCAAAAAGAAAAGTAATACAGTGATACAAAATGTACCTCATGCAGTTCCATGTGTAAAATTATTCTCTTGGAAATTTTCTTAAAATAATTATTATCTTTTGAAGTAGATGCAAAGGCTTATTCAGCAGATTTGTTTCTTGTGTTCACTGACATCACCACACCCTCAAAGAACAGTAAATGTTGACAAATTATTTGTCAATTTAGCATTAATTGACTTTCTTGAGAAGTACAAATATAGTACTCCTTTTTTATTTTTCCAGCATTTTCAATTTTCAAGCTCATCATTGCTTTAAATAGTATCTTTCAAAAAGATAAAAAACAAATAATGTAGGTTTACATTACAAAACTACTATATTTCATACTGTTGTCTATAAACTCTATGGCTGAACTACTCATCCTCTATATCCTGTACATATTTCACATACAAATAGCCTATAATTTTCCACTGATTCTGCTACCTGGTTGTCTGGAGGCCTCGTGCATCTTGAGACCAATGACACAGGTCACAGCACAACTGGCTTTAGCACAAAGTGGCTGGCATAAGCACAAAGAGTATTTTTTTTCCATTATCAAATAAACCCAGAAAAATATACTGCTCCCTAGTCTTTCCTATCAACACACACTTCAGTTTAACAGCAATTACCTACCAGCCAATAACTCAGAGAAATATGTTTGATTAATTCTGTAAAGGTTTGTGCTAGGAAAGGGTCACTGCTGTTCTTTAAGATTCCATGACCTGTTAAAGCTAAAAATTTTATTTACTATACATGTATATCAAACATTACTAGATGAAACTATGACAGAAGCTAGAAGTATAAAGTCAAAGAATAATAACTTCATTCTGGTTTATTTTGATGCAACTTCTAGTAATAACTTACTATTTTTAATGTGATAAATGAAAAACTAAATAGAATACTGGGGGAGGTGGGGCCAGCATTGGAATTAACTAAAACTATTACATGCCAAACAAGATGTATGACCTTCCCAGCTTATAACTAGTATGCTACAACATTTGGTAAAACAAAATAAAAAATAATAATAGTGCTTCTCTCACCCTTTGAAGCCAAGAAAAATTTAATTCTAAATTATTTGAATATTCAGAAATATGTCTAGAAACTTACATTGGCCCCTAGGGTAGAGTTTAAGCATCCTTCACAAAGAGCTCATCAGTTCTTTCCCAGTAATGGGTCAAGAAATCCCATCTCTGTGAGCACAGGCACTATACTTCATGGTGTCTAACTAATGACAGTTTATTGGCCATTGTGCTAAGCTAGTAGCCAGCATGTCAGATAGCAAGTTGAAAGACACATGGTGTGGTGCTTAGAACTACTTTTTTCTCCACACATTAGGACTGAAGAGTTAAGTGATCTGGGACATATGGGTTAAACGGTAAGCTATCACAGGGACTCTAGTATCTTTCTCATTTAAGACATTAATCTTTCTCACTTAAGATGTTTTCTCTCAAGACTAGGACTCTAACAACAACCTAAAAAGAGCTCACTCCTCCCCACAGATACCGACTCTCTCTCACACGATCCCTTCCTTCAGCACTTCCTGTTAGTGTGCATGCCTATCCTCTTCTCATTGTAGAATAGTAGGATCTAAGTCTGACCTCTGATGTGGAAGTACTTAAACTGACCTTTGAGGCTGCTTTACTTCTAGATCATTCAGGATAACTTGGTCTTGGTAATCTCCATGGAGTCCCAACAGTGCAGGAGACCTAGGTTCAGTCCCTGGGTGGGGAAGATTCCCTGGAGAAGGGAATGGCAACCCATTCCAGTATTCTCGCCTGGAGAATCCCATGGATAGAGGAGTCCGGTAGGCTACAGTCCATAGGGTTGCAAAGAATCAGACACGACTGAGCAACTAACACATAAACACACACACACACACACACACACACACACACGAGGTCCAGCCAAGCTCCCTGTGTCCTCTCTGGAGAACTGGAGTAAAAATCCCATTTTGTCCTTAAGTATGACTTTGTCTTCTTTTCTTTCCTGACTGGCGTCGATTGATCAACAGCAGAATGCAAATAGTTAGTATCATGTCTCTTGGACAAATATTTTTGCTAGCCATCAACATCCTCAATAACTAGAGAAAATATAATTCTAACATTGATCAGATGAATAGACTTTACATATTAACAAAGGTCAAAAGTCGAAATTCTTCAATAAGGTATTAGAGCTCTTCATTGTCTGAGTCTGTCCTGTACTCTTCAACATAGAGGTCATTAACCTCATATGGCTATTAAATTCTTGAATATGACTTGTTCAATTTGAAATGTGCTGTAAATGCTACATACATATGGATTTTGAAGACTCTGTATTGTTACAAGGGCAAGAGATCCCATTATTTATATAAACTACCAAGTTGAAATGGAATTTTTAAATCTCTCTGTGTGATCTCAATTGTGCTCAGCTCCTTGCAACCCATGGACTGTAGCCTGCCAGGCTTCTGCATCTATAGAATTTTCCAGGCAAGAATACTGGATTGTGCTGCTATTTCCTTCTCCAGGGGACCTTCCCAACTCAAGGGTCGAACTCATGTCTCCTGCATTGGCAGGCAGATTCTTTTTTTTTTTTTTTTCATTTATTTTTATTAGTTGGAGGCTAATTACCGTACAATATTGTAGTGGGTTTTGTCATACATTGACATGAATCAGCCATTCTTTACCACTGTGAGACCTGGGAATGTTTTAGATATATTGGCTTAAATAAAATATGTTATAAAATTAATTTTGCTTATCCATATTTTTAATCTAGCTATTATAAAACTTACTTACATATGCGGTTGACATTTTCTAATGGACAGCGCTAGTCTAGATCTTGCCTTTCGACCTGAAGTCTTATGCTTTTTATTGCCCTAGCTATAGATTTTTGCTTTAGCACTTTGGAAATAGAGCACTATGAATACATCACATTTCCTAGAAAATCATGCTTTACAAATGCACTTTCTCTCCAACTTCTACCCACAATACCCTATAAAACAAGTCTAATTATGACATTCAATAGATTAATAGCTAAAAAGCCTAAACTGTATGTCACTCTTCTGCTGAGTTATTTTCATTCCCCAAGATAATGAATTGGGCTAATCCTGTTCCTTATGCCTATATTTAGTAAGACACTATACTGCAATTATATTATTTACACATGTGTTTATTTGCTTGCATACAATCTCCTTGAGGTAAAAAACCATGACAGATGTTTAACACAGTACAGTTTTCAATGAAAGTTTCATGAACTGAGCCAAACAGTATCTCCATATCCTATTGTTAATTTGAGTCAATGATCATTAGTACATACTGTATCAATATTACATCAAAATAAAGTGATATTGACAAGTTATTGCTACTGAAGTAACTGAAATAATGGTTTAAAAGTAATTTAGAGACTGAAACTCAATCTGGTCATCAGTAATTACACACTTATGAATTGTACAGTAGTTTCTTATCTGCTGAGGATTTATCTCAAGACCTCCGATGGATGTCTGAAACAGTGGAGAGTACTGGACCCTGTGTAGACTATGTTTTGCCTATACATACATACCTACAATAATGTTTAACTTATAAATTACACACTGTAAGAGATTAACAATAAATAATAACAAGATATTAATTAAAAAATTATAGCTATATACTGTAACAATCGTAATAAAAATTACTATTACTTTTTGAATATGGTCTCTCTCACACACAAAATATTTTATTGTGAGGCAAGCAGTGGGACCTGAATTGCATGTGTAAGAAGAAATAAGCTTTATGTAGATGAACAGTGAGATGGAGGATATTTTAGGCTGGAATCACAGTGTGAATTGCCAGGATCACAACTCTCATGCTCTGGGGCCATTATTTAGTAAAATAAGGGTAACTTGAACTTGATTGTGATACCATAACACTTGTTCTAATAACCAGATGGTGGCTTCCAAGTAGCTAATGGACAGAGATATGGACAAATGGATGATTCATGTTCCAAGCAGGCTGGAGCCAGACAATGAAAGAGTCTATCACTCTGCTCAAAACTGTGGGAAATTTAAAACTTGTGAATGGTTTGTTTCTGGAATTTTCCATTTAGTATTTTCAGACTGCAGTTATCAGAGGTAACTGAGGCCTTGGAAGCAAAAACCACAAATAAGGGAAACTATGAGAGTTAGTTTCACATTTTAAAAAAATGTTTTTCTGAAAGGTAATAATTGCTAATAATTATTGAGTACTTAATACGGCTCTGTGTGAAGTACTCTATATATGCTATCACATTCAGTTTTCTTAGGACATTTTGCTCATGTCATTTTAGAAATGAGAAAATCCAGAGGTTAAATGACTTGTCCATAGTTACCCATAAAAGAGGGTAAATTTGAGATGGAACACTTTAGAGTTCTTGAATTTCACAAACTCAGAAGTAGATTATAATATGTGTGGCCCAATAGGTTTATAAATCACTTAAAAATAGAATATTTCATAACATTCAGATAGACAGGTCTATTTTCCTTCAGCCAAGCTAGTTTCTTTGTCCTCAGATTGGCTAAGAGATTTACAGGCATCATCACTGGACTAGTTCTTTGTAATGAGAATGAAAGACAAAGAACAATCCTAAAATACATTCATTATCAGAATATCAGGTCAGAATATAAACAGGCATATTGGCAGAAAGAAGGTGGGAAAGCTACCTTTAAAAAGAGCAGACAAATTTTACAAGATAGCTCTCTGCTTGCCTTGAACTGAAAAATCTAAAATCACCATTTAAAACTTTTATCTTTTCCATTCCACCATGCTATTTTTGGTGTGAATCTATTATTGTGCCTGGATTATTGAATATTTTCCTCACTGAGCTTTCTTTTCTTCCTTTTCTAAAGCAATCTGCAAAACATTGTCAGATTAATATTACAAAAAAACTACTTTATATAAAGCAGATGCTTAGCTCAGAAGTCTTTAGAGGCTTAGAACTATCTATAGAATATAGAATGAAATTCAAGATCCAACTTCCCTCCTAGTTTCCAAAAAACATCCATGGACTCTTTCCAATATTCCACTATACTCCTACCTTCTTACACACACACACACACACACACACACACACACATATTTATACATACACGTACTTACATATTCTGCTCCAAGGGAACTAATGCAAACAGCTCTGGCACCCACAATCTTATCACTCTGCTCTCATTCATACTAATTTCCAGCCTAAAAGGTTCTCGACCTTCACCCTCCATCTATACAAAGCTTATCTCTTCTTGCACACGCAATTCAAGTTCTGCTGCTTGCCTCACGAAGTCAGATATAACATAGTTCTTGGTCTGCTCTGTATCTAAACACTGGGCTGCCTTATTGCTATTATCATTGACATTGTTGTTCAGTTGCTCAGTGGGGTTTGATTCTTTGTGACCCCATGCATTGCAGCATTCCAGGCTCCCCTGTCCTTCACCATCTCCCAGACCCTATGTTATATTCCATATTCAATTATTGACATTGCTTATGCTGTATTCTAGATTAATACATTTTCTCTTCTCAAAGAGAACAGCTTCTTCAGACAAAGGCCATACATACCCTTTATATATCATATGATACCTAATATAGATCTGGAAGTATAGTCAGAGCTTAGTATACCTGCATTATATTAACAAAATGCATTATTAATGGGTCATTTCTTAAATTATCAGTTGTAGAATGTAGTCATTCCTTTATCCTTATCTGTCAGAGGGCAGACAGAATGAAAACCACAATCACAGAAAACTAATCAAACTGATCACACGGACCACAGCCTTGTCTAACTCAATGAAACTATGAGCCAGGCTGTGTAGGGCCACCCAAGACAGACAGCTCATGGTAAGAGTTCTGGCAAAATGTGGTCCACTGGAGAAGGAATGGCAAACCACCTCAGTGTTCTCGCCTTGAGAACCCCAAGAGCAGTATGGAAAGGCAAAAAGATAGGACACTGAAAATTGAACTCCCCAGGGCAGTAGGTGCCCAATACGCTACTGGAGAAGAGTGGATAAATAACTCCAGAAAGAATGAAGAGACGGAGATGAAGCAAAAACAATGCCCAGTTATGGATGTGACTGGTGATGGAAGTAAAGTCCGATGCTGTAAAGAACAATATGGCATAGGAACCTGGAATGTTAGGTCCATGAATCAAGGTAAATTGGTAGTGGTCAAACAGAAGATGGCAAGAGTGAACATTGGCATTTTAGGAAATCAGTGAACTAAAATGTACTGGAATGGGTGAATTTAATTCAGATGACCATTAGATCTACTACTGAGGGCAAGAAACCCTTAGAAGAAATGGAGTAGCCCTCATAGTCAACAAAAGAGTCCAAAATGCAGAACTTGGGTGCAATCTCAAAAATGACAAAATGATCTCTGTTCATTTCCAAGGCAAACCATTCAATATCACAGTGATCCAAGTCTATGCCCCAACCACTAATGCTGAAGAAGCTGAAGTTGAATGGTTCTATGAAGACCTACAAGACCTTCTAGAATTAACACCCATAAAAGATGTTCTTATCATCATATGGGACTGGAATGAAAAAGTAGGAAGTCAAGAGCTACCTGGAGTAACAGGCAAATTTGGCCTTGTAGTACAAAACAAAGCAGGACAAAGGCTAATAGAGTTTTGCCGAGAGAACGCACTGGTCATAGCAAATACCCTCTTCCAACAACACAAGAGAAGACTCTACACATGGACATCGCCAGAGGGTCAATACCAAAATCAGACTGATTATTTTCTTTGCAGCCAAAGATGGAGAAGCTCTATACAGTCAGCAAAACCAAGATGGGAAGCTGACTGTGGCTCAGATCATGAACTCCTTATTGCCAAATTCAGACTTCAATTGAAGAAAGTAGGGAAAACCCCTACACCATTCACAAGTGACCTAAATTAAATCCCTTATAATTATACAGCAGAAGTGAGAAATAGACTGAAGGGATTATATCTGATAGACAGAATGTGTGAAGAACTATGGACAGAGGTTCGTGATATTGTACAGGAGGCAGGGATCAAGACAACCCCCAGGAAAAAGAAATGCAAAAAGGAAAAATGTTTATCTGAGGACACCTCACAAATAGCTGAGGAAAAAAGAGAGACTAAAGGCAAAAGAGAAAAGGAAGATATACCTATCTCAATGAAATGTTCCAAAGAATAGCAAGGAGAGATAAGAAAGCTTGCCTCAGTGATCAATGCAAAGAAATAGAGGAGAACAATAGAATGGGAAAGACTAGAGATTTCTTCAAGAAAATTAAAGATACCAAGGGAACATTTCATGCAAAGATGGGCAAAATATAGGACAGAAATGGTATGGACCTAACAGAAGCAGAAAATATTAAGAAGAGGTGGAAAGAATACAAAGAAGACCTATACAAAAAAGATCTTCATGACCCAGATAACCATGATGGTGTGATCAATCACCTAGAGCCAGACATCCTTGAATGTGAAGCCAAGCGGGCCTTAGGAACCATCACTATGAACAAAGCTAGTAGAGGTGATGGAATTCCAATTGAGCTATTTCAAATCCTAAAAGATGATGCTGTGAAAACACTGCACTCAATATGCCAGCAAATATGGAAAACTCAGAAGTGATCACAGGACTGGAAAAGGTCAGTTTTCATTCCAGTCCCAAAGAAAGGCAATGCCAAAGAATGCTCAAACTACCACACAATTGTACTCATCTCACACACTAGCTAAGTAATGCTAAAAATTCTCCAAGCCAATCTCAACAATACATGAACCGAGAACTTCCAGATGTCTAAGCTAGATTTAGAAAAGGCAGAGGGACCAGAGATCAAATTGCCAACATCCACTGGATCATCAAAAAAGCAAGAGAGTTCCAGAAAAATATCTACTTCTGCTTTATTGACTATTGACAAAGCCTTTGCCTGTGTGGATCATAACAAAATGTGGATAATTCTTAAAGAGAAGGGAATATCAGACCACCTGATCTGCCTCCTGAGATATGTGTATGCAGGTCAAGAACCAACAGTTAGAACTGAACATGGAACAATGGACTGGTTCCAAATTGGGAAAGGAGTATGTTAAGGCTGTATATTGTCACCCTGCTTATTTAACTTATATGCAGAGTATATAGTGCAAAATGCCAGTCTGGATGAAGCACAAGCTGGAATCAAGATTGCCAAAAGAAATATCAATAACCTCATATATGCAGATGATACCACCCTTATGGCAGAAAGCGAAGAAGACCTAAAGAGTTTCCTGATGAAAGTTAAAGAGGAGAGTGAAAAAACTGGCTTAGAACTCAACATTCATAAAACTAAGATCATGGCATGCGGTCCCATCACCTCATGGCACATAGATGGGGAAACAATGGAGACAGTGAGAGACTTAATTTTCTTGGGCTCCAAAATCACTGCAGATGATTTTGCAGACATGAAATTAAAAGACACGCTCCTTGGAAGAAAAGCTATGATCAACCTAGACAGCATGTTAAAAAGCAGAGACATTACTCTGCTAACAAACGTCTGTCTAGTCAAAGCTATGTTTTTCCAGTAGTCATGTGTGGCTGTGAGAGTTGGGCTATAAAGAAATCTGAGCACTGAAGAATTGATGCTTTTGAACTGTGGTGTTGGAGAAGACTCTTGAGAGTCCCTTGGACTACAAGGAGATCCAACCAGTTCATCCTCAAGGAAATCAGTCCAGAATATTCATCGGAAGGACTGACGCTGGAGCTGAAACTCCAATACTTTGGCTACCTGATGTGAAGAACTGACTCACTGCAAAGGAACCTGATCTTGGAAAGATAGAAGGCAGGAGGAGAAGGGGCGACCAAGGATGAGATGGTTGGATGGCATCACCAACTCAATGAACATGAGTTTGAGCAAGCTCCAGGAGTTGTTGATGGACAGGGAAGCCTGTTGTGCTGCAGTCCATGGGTCACAAAGAGTCGGACACGACTGAGTGACTGAACTGGCTGAGAATGTGCTCATATATTGCAAGATTGCGACATTTGGTCTTCACACTAGAGTGGATACCAGCACAGTAACATACTTCGTGTCCAGCAATAGCATATATATGAGAGATCTTTGTGGAAAATAAAATACCAAACCAGAAAAAAAAAAAACTCAAGACCTACTTCTGATATTTTTCTGGGGTTTAGTCTATTAACAGGGGTTATTTTTTTTTTTATCAGTTTAATTTACATATTCAAATTTAACACATAAAGTGTTTGAGTTGTTTTTGATGCTACAGATTAGATTAGATAGAGGCTTCTCAATACTAAAATGTGGAAGCTAAGAAACATTAAATACTACTTCTATCTACCTTAATATTGTTCAAATAAGACATGAGAAACCTGCATAGAACTTTGTTCTAAACAGCTGAAGATATAGAAAAAGCATTCCCAAAGAATCAGCTGCAATGACTCATCTCTTTGTCATTTAGACACTCATTAGGGATGGTGCCACTCAGAAGATACTCTCAGCAATTTATAAAATATTACATAAATGCATTTTGATGTATTCATTCACTTCTGTTCAAAGAATCTAATAGTTGTAGCTCCTATGAGAATCTATGGGAGCTTTTAAACATAAAATGAATTAAAAATACTAATGGCATTAATAATGATTATTTTGCAAATGAGGATAAAAAAGAAAGATCTCTGTCAAGCAGACCATACTAAAAGAAAGTGAACAGTTATTTGAGGAAATCATATTATTTTTTAAAAGGTGAAAACAAAATGATGAAGTGCGTTGTGCTTTTAAAAATGTTTAAAATATATAATGTTATGTATTAGAAAAATTAAGTCAGGTACCATTCATTCAAGATATTATTTTTGAGGCTAAATTTCATTGTTAAAAATTTAAAATATCCCTGAATGTTATACAGTGGAGGTTTTGAAGAGATTCAAGGGACTATATGTGGTAGGCACAGTGCCTGAAGAACTATGAACAGAGGTTCATAACATTGCACAGGAGGTGGTGACCAAAACCATCCTCATGAAAAAGAAATGCAAGAAGGGAAAGTGGTTTTCTGAGAAGGCCTTACAAACAGCTGAGAAAAGAAGAGAGACAAAAGGCAAAGGAGAAAAGAAAGGATATACCCATATGAATACAGAGCTCCAGACAACAGCAAGGAGAGATAAGAAAGTCTTCTTAAGCGACCAATGCAAAGAGACAGAGGAAAACAATAGAATGGGAAAGACTAGACATCTCATCAAGAAAACTGGAGATACCAAGGGAATATTTCATGCAAAGACAGGCACAATAAAACACAAAAACAGCAAGAACCTAACAGAAGCAGAAGAGATTAAGAAGAAATGACAAGAATACACAAAAGAACCGTACAAAAAAATCTCTTAATGACCCAGATAACCATGATGGTGTGGTCACTCACCTATAGCCAAACATCTTGGAGTGTGAATTCAAGCAGGCCTTAGGAAGCATTGCTACAAACAAAGTTAGTGGAGGTGATGGAATTCCAGCTGAGCCATTTCAAATCCTAAAAGATGATGCTGTGAAAGTTCTGCACTCAATATGCCAGCACATTTGGAAAACTCGGCAGAGGCCACAGGACTGAAAAAGTTCAGTTTTTATTCCAATTCTAAAGAAAGGCAACACCAAAGAATGTTCAAATTACCATACAATTACATTCATTTTACATGCTAGCATGATTATGCTAAAATCCTTCAAAGTAGGCTTCAGCAGTTCATGAACTGATAACTTCCAGATGTACAAGCTGAATTTAGAAAAGGCAGCGGAACCAGAGATCAAATTGCCAACATCCACAGGATCACAGAAAAAGCAAGGGAATTCCTTAAAAACATGTACTTCTGCTTCATTGACTATGCTAAAGCCTTTGACTGTGTTGATTACAACAAACTGTGGAACATTCTTAAACAGATGGGAATACCAGGCCACCTGAAGTGCCTCCTGAGAAACTCGTATGCAGGACAAGAAGCAACAGTTAGAACTGAACGTGGAACAATGGACTGGTTCAAAATCAGGAAAGGAGTACCTCAGGGCTGTATACTGTCATCCTACTTATTTAACTTATATGCAGAGTACATCACATGCAATGCTGGGCTAAATGACTCATGAGCTGGAATCAAGATAGCCAGGAGAAATATTAACAATCTCAGATATGCATATGATACCACTTTAATGGCAGAAAGTGAAGAGGAACTAAAGAATCTCTTGATGAAGGTGAAAGAGAGTGGAAAAGATGGCTTAAAACTCAACATTCAAAAACCAAGATTATGGTATCTGGTCCCATCACTTCATGGCAAATAGATGGGGGAAAATTGGAAACGGTGTCAGATTTCATTTTCCTGGGCTCCAAAATCACTATGGACAGTGACTGTGGCCATGAAATTAAAAGACACTTGCTCCTTAGAAGAAAAGCTATGAGACACCTGGACAGTGTATTGAAAAGCAGAGACATCACTTTGCGCTCAAAGTTCAATATAGTCCAAGCTATGGTTTTACCACTAGTCATGTATGAATGTGAGAGCTGGACCATGAAAATGGTAGAGTGGCAAAGAACTAATGCTTTCGAACTGTCCTGCTATAGAAGACTCTTGACAGTCTTGGACAGGAAGATCAAACCAGTCAATCTTATAGGAAATCAACCCTAAATATTCACTGGCAGGACAGATGCTGAGGCTGAAGCTCCAGTACTCTGGCCACCTGATGCAAAGAAATGACTCACTGGAAAAAGACCCTAATACTGGGGAAAAGGGAGGGAAAGAGAAGAATAGGGCGACAGAGGATGAGATGGTTGGATGACATCACTGACTCAATGGACATGAGTTTGAACAAACTCTGGGAGATAGTGAAGGACAGGGAAGCCTGGCATGCTGCAGTTCATGGGCCACAAAGAGCTGGACATGATTTAGCGTCTGAAAAACAAAGTCAAAATAGTTTTCTGATTCATTTTATCAAATAATATAAATGAAATGTGAAATAATTTTCAAACTTTTATTTCCTAAAAATTAAAGACAGAGCACAGATTAATTGGAGAAAATCAGTTCTTAACATTTTCCAAGTCTTTCTTTTCAATCAGAAGCCAATTCATAATGAAAAACCCGATGAAATGAATGGAATTAAGATAAGGGACAAATTTGAGGTTTTAAAACTAGAAGAAATCACATTAAATTTTGATCCAGAAAGTGATTACTTAGATTACTGCAATGCCAGACAAATTCAGGGAGGACTCCAAAATTCCTTTAACCATGTTTTTGTCTTCTTGGTACTATGTGTGCTAAGATAAGCATAAATAAGATCTTCAGATTATTCTGTAAGATGCTTATGTATACAACTGGCAGAGCTGAAGAAGCATTAAATCAGAGTAACTAATTAATGTTGTAATTACTGTGTGCTTATGGATTACTTGATCTTCTGGAGAATTTAACTATATTTGATCTCAAATCTGTCCATAATACTGTATGGGCACATCTTTGAGATATCACAGGTTTCATTCCAGACCACAATAAAGCACATATTGTAATCAAGCAACTCACACTAACTTTTTCATTTTTCATTGTACTTAAAATTTATGTTTAGACTATACCATAGTTTATTAACTTTGAGGTTTTTTTTTCATTTATTAAACTTTTTGTTTTGTATTGGGGCATAGCTGAGTAACAATGTTGTGATAGTCTCAGGCAGACAGCAAAGGGACTCACCCACACATATACATGTATCCATTCTCATGCAAACCCCCCTCCCATCCAGGCTGCCACATAACATTGAGCAGAGTTCCTTGGGCTATACAGTAGGTCTTGTTGGTTATCCATTTTTAAATGTAGCAGTGCATTTTGAATTAGCATTATGTCTATTAAAAAGGGACATGGAAATACCTTAATTTAAAAAATGCTCTAGTGCTACAAAAGACAACCATCATCTGATCCTTCAGTGAGTAGTAGTATAACAAATACTAATGATAATCATAACAAGATATAATGAAAAAGTATGTAATAGTGCTAGAATTACCAAAACATAACACGGAGAGGAACAAATTCTATTGGGACAATAGCACCAACAGACTTGCTCATTGCAGGGTTGCCAAAAACACACAAATTGTAAAAAACAGTATTTATTAAAAAAAAAAAAAAAACAGTGTAGGTGAAGCATGATAAAATGAGATATGCCTATATTCAATTATTTTTACCATCATGACTGAGTGCAGGTTAATAACTTCTCTTGAGAAAAGAATAATTTATTTTGACATTTGGCCTCTCAATGATACATACTGTTAAAGAATGCAAATTAGTGATAAAGAGATAATATGGTTCAGAGTGCTTTTAGTGAGATGTGATTTTCTGAACCATAATGAAAGCTTTACAATTTCATTATAAAAAAGAAGGCAATGAAAGGATTTTATTGTTATATAATGAAGAAAATGGAAGTTTTGAAAAGCAAGGAAGTAAAACTATATAAATTAGCAAAATTAAAATTTCTATATTAGAAAAATGAGACAAAGATTTTTATAGTTTTAAGTTGGTTCAAAACTGTATTTCAGAAAATGAGGAAGAAAGTTTCTTTTTTTTAATTTGCAAAGGAGATAAAATAGAAAAGTGGCTTAAATACTCTAACTGAATATGTATGTAGAAGCAAATATATAGACATTAGCAAGATTGGGAGGAAATTTTGGTTAAAGGTATGTCCCTGCACTCTGTAACAACAGAGATGGGTGGGATACAGTAGGAGGTGGGAAGGAGACTCAAGAGGGAGGGGACATATGGATACCTATAGCTGAGTCATGTTGATGTATGGCAGAAACCAACACACTATTGTAAAGCAATTATCCTTCAACTAAAAACAAATTTAAAAAGAAGAAAAAGATATGTCCCTGTTCTATAAAATATATGGATCCAAGTTCAACTTTCCTTTCCCAATATCCTCTTTATGGCCACCTCTACCCACTTTTCTCCTATTAACAACCAAACACAGATTATGTAAAAGAAAGGCATCTACTTCAAAACTGTCAGTTTTGTATATGAGCTTCTGAGCAATTCCAACAACATACATATGAGCCACAGCCACATAGACAGGTGTGTATGGCCTCCGAAATTCATGGCTACACATCTGTACCCCCAAGTTATCCTCACTTAGGGGTCCTGTATGAGTCTTCCAGGATCTTTCTTCCTATTATTGCCTTCCTGCACCTGTCTTTCCCCAAATGTCTATACAAGTGGACTTTTCTGCTCTCTTAAATGTCCTCCTCTCCCTGTACAAATTCTGTGCTTTCTCTTTGATGCTTTGTTTATATTTCCTGACATTGACTAGCAAGTGCAATTTCTTCCCATACCTTTTGCCCAATCGTACAGAAAATATTCTCATCAAACGCAAGACCCTTATTTGGGATAAGCCACAGACTTTGGAATCTTGGGGTCTTGATGCTCTCTTTCCTCTAGAGTTCCAGAAGAACAACTCATTTAGGTCCAATTTTCAAATGAACTTAATAAACATTTCTTAAGTGACTATTATGTGTCAGGCTCCCTGCTGGTTCTGGGTAAACAGAGATCCTACGTCAAATACCATTTGTTTCAGGGGCTTACTGTACACACACTGTACTGTAATGCTTAAGAGGTGCAACAGAAAAACCAGCAGGGCACTCTGGCAACAAAGATTTCTTGCCTTTGTAAGAACCTTGAGTGGATTTTACAGCCCTTTGCAAGACAACATTAAAGACAGCACCTGCCAACCCTTTGATATATACTTGTTAGAAAAAATAAAACCTGCGCCAACTTTTCTGTTCTGTTCCATTCTTCGCTGCATCTCCCTTGGAGCACAGACTTTCACTCTGTGATTACACCCTATGTTGGTATCATGTTGTCACATTTGGACATTCTATCACTGACCTCCCTTTCACTCTCTCTCTCTCTCTCTCTCTGGCAAGAGGAGCAGCTATGAATTAGATTAAGAGATAAAATCACAGTTTCTTGCCTTTTCTTAAAGCAAAAGGAAGAGAAAAAAAAGAAAGGAGATTAGAAATAAAGATAACTATTCCATTTCCAATTAAAATATGAATCAAAGAAAATTTATTTTAGACTCAGAATTACAGCCATTTGCCCATCTACACAGACTCAAGGTCACATGCTGCCATTACCAACAAAGGAAAATAGTCTCTTCAACATTTGCCCTCTCTCCTTGCCATTATTAATCTGGCAACAATAAGATGCTGAAGAAAAGAATGCTCTGCACCTCCATATTAGATCATCCTGACTCTCATTTACAATACTGCACAAACCTTGATTTTTGTCCTTTATATTCAAGACCAATATTCTCTTGTTAAGACACTGATGTTTTCTACTAAGAACCCTTCTATTTAGCAAAGATGTCCCACAGACTCACCTAAAAGTGAATTTTAAATAGAAGCCACTTGTTCCCTGGGGAGGAGTCCAGTATCACTTGTTCATGACAGCAGTGATAACAACCGGCTTCAGTGAACTTCACAGATGTTACCTGAAAAAAAGAAGGAAGAGCTAAGATGATACATTAGGAGGTGTGTGCAAAACTGCTTTTCCCAGGCAGGATTTAGGCAACTGACAGGCATTGTGTTAAATCTGCCATATGGATAATAACATCAACTGAAAATAAAAATACTGCAGATATTGTTAATATCTGGGGGAAAAAATGATAGGTAAAAAAGACATAAGAAAAATCCTTCCATAAGCAAATATCTGTCATCCTAAAAACAGAAGTTAAAAGTCTTTATAGGATTCTCCCCATGCCATTTATAAAGGATTTGCATACTCACCCCACCCCCACCTAGTACCTTCTTTGTGGTTAGACTTTATTTCCACTGTGATAGGTGCAGTGACTGTTAATGTCAGGTGCAAGAACATTTAAATGCCACACCAGCTCCAATAAAAATCAGTTCAGTTCAGTCACTCAGCGGTGTCTGACTCTGCAGCCCCATGGACTGCAGCACGTCAGGACTCCCTGTCCATCACCAACTCCCAGAGTTTACCCAAACTCATGTCCATTGAATTGGTGATGCCATCCAGCCATCTCATCCTCTGCTGTCCCCTTCTCCTCCTGCCTTCAATCCTTCCCAGCATCGCTGTCTTTTCAAATGAGTCAGCTCTTCACATGAGGTGGCCAAAGTATTGGAGTTTCAGCTTCAGCATCAGTCCTTCCAATGAATACTCAAGACTGATTTCCTTGAGGATGGACTGGTTGGATTTTCTTCCCATCCAAGGGACTCTCAAGAGTCTTCTCCAACACCACAGTTTAAAAGCATCAATACTTCGGTGCTCAGCTTTCTTTATAGTCCAGCTCTCTCATCCATACATGACTACTGGAAAAACCATAGCTTTGACTAGATGGATCTTTGTTGGCAAAGTAATGTCTTTGCTTCTTGATATGCTGTCTAGGTTGGTCATAACTTTTCTTCCAAGGAACAAGCATCTTTTAATTTCATGGCTGCAGTCACAACCTGCAGTGATTCTGGAGCCCCAAAAAATAAAGTCTGTCACAGTTTCCACTGTTTCCCCATCTATTTGCCATGAAGTGATGGGACCAGATGCTATGATCTTAGTTTTCTGAATGTTGAGCTTTAAGCCAACTTTTTCACTCTCCTCTTTCACTTTCATCAAGAGAGTCTTTAGTTCTTCTTCACTTTCTGCCATAAGCATGGTGTCATCTGTATATCTGAGTTTATTGGTATTTCTCCCGGCAATCTTGATTCCAGTTTCTGCTTCCTCCAGCCCAGTGCTTCTCATGATGTACTCTGCACATAAGTTAAATAAGCAGGGTGACAATATACAGCCTTGATGTACTCCTTTCCCTATTTGGAACCAGTCTGTTGTTCCATGTTCAGTTCCGACTATTGCTTCCTGACTGGCATACAGATCTCAAGAGTCAGGTCAGGTGGTCGGGTATTCCCATCTCTTGAAGGATTTTCCACAGTTTGTTGTGATCCACACAGTCAAAGGCTTCAGCATAGTCAATAAAACAGAAATAGATGTTTCTCTGGAATTCTCTTCCTTTTTCAATGATCCAATGGATGTTGGCAATTTGATCTCTGGTTCCTCTGCCTTTTCTAAAACCAACTTGAACATCTGGAAGTACACGGTTCACGTATTGCTAAAGCCTGGCTTGGAGAATTTTGAGCATTACATTGCTAGCATGTGAGATAAGTGCAATTGTACAGTAGTTTGAACATTCTTTGGCGTTGCCTTTCTTTGGGATTGGAATGAAAACTGACCTTTTCCAGACCCGTGGCTACTGCTACATTTTCCAAATTTGCTGGCATGTTGAGTGCAGCACTTTTACAGCATCATCCTTTAGGATTTGAAATAGCTCAACTGGAATTCCATCACCTCCACTAGCTTTGTTCATAGTGATGCTTCCTAATGCCCACTTGACTTCACATTCTAGAATGTCTGGCTCTAGGTTGGGGATCACACCATCGTGATTATCTGGGTCATGAAGATATTTTTTGTACAGTTCTGTGTATTCTTGCCACCTCTTCTCAATATCTTCTGCTTCTGTTAGATCCATACCATTTCTGTCCTTCATTGAGCCCATGCTTGCATGAAATGTTCCCTTGGTATCTCTAATTTTCTTGAAGAGATCTTTAGTGTTTCCCATTCTATTGTTTTCCTCTATTTCTTTGCACTGATCACTGAGGAAGGCTTTCTTGTCTCTCCTTGCTATTCTTTGGAACTCTGCATTCCAATGGGTATATCTTTCCTTATCTCCTTTCCCTTTGGCTTCTCTTCTATTCACAGCCATTTGTAAGGCCTCCTCAGACAACCATTTTGCCTTTTTGCTTTTCTTTTTCTTGGGGATGGTCTTGATCCCTACCTCCTGTACAATGTCACATACCTCCATCCATAGTTCTTCAGGCACTCTATCAGATCTAATCCCTTGAATCTATTTGTTACTTCCACTGTATAATCATAAGCGATTTGATTTAGGTCATACCTGAATGGTCTAGTGATTTTCCCTACTTTCTTCAATTTAAGTCTGAATTTTGCAATGACAGACTCTTCAATATCACTGCTAAGGACTAGTATGCTACAAGGACTGCTGCTATTGCTGCTGCTGCTGTCACTTCAGTCGTGTCCGACTCTGTGTGACCCCACAGACAGAAGCCCACCAGACTCCCCTGTTCCTGGGATTCTCCAGGTGAGAATACTGGAATTGGTTGCCATTTCCTTCTCCAATAAAGACTGCTACTTGGCCTCAAATTTCACTTAAATTTATAATGAGCTGATTTGAGAAGGAATATATTATATACTAGAACATAAAGCTGAAAATGACTTTGACTTCTTGGGTATTTTTAAAATGATAGCATATGCGTGTGGGTGTGTGCAGGTGTATATGTTTGTGTGTGTGCGTTTGTAGCCGTAAACACTAATAGATGCACAAAAGCAATTTTGTTTATGGCACTTTTTTTCTGGAGTTCATTGGTATACGTGGCAAATTATGTGACTTCTAAAGAAATTATTTACAATGGATTGAAAATACCCAAGGGCAGGAAAGTGGGAAAAGATGCTGTTTAAGTGTAGCACTGCTTATTGTCTCATAGTTTTCTGACCTTTTCTTCATTTAGTGATGCCAACACCTGGGGCAAGGCAATCAGCTACATGAGAAATATTCTCTCTTCTTACTCAGTGGAAATATACCTGGAAAAATTATACTAATTCACTTCCTATTTCTAACAGTGATGGAGAAAACTAGAGGGTATAATACTATGATTTAGATTCACCTATAAGCATTTATTCAAAGATCCCATCTACATTTTGTTTATTCGTCTCTTTGCTCCATTGCATGTATAATGATATTTAATGATATTTTACAAAAGAAGGGTCTCAAATACTCCAACTTTGCCCCAATACTTCCTTGCTACTGTTGTGGTACAGGAGTAAAAGTGCTCATGGTTGGGGAGACACAAACGTCACAATTTCTCGAGACCAAAGGCTTAGTTCCAGTAGATATTGTATTATTTTGTGTCATCTGTCCATAAACCAATGATAGCTGATTAAAGACTTGCTCACCAATTGGATAAAACTAGGAAGTGTCGTTCCTAAACTCCAGTGGCTTAAGTTCATCACCACCTGAAAGAGCTGCCATCACTGTGGTGTTCCGCCCATAATGACGCCGCCAGCGCCCATATTCAGTCATCAAACGGGACTTCAGGTGATTGAGTCACCTCTATTTCAGTAACAAAATCTCATTCCATCCAGGCAAACGGTCTCTGTGAAGACCAGAGGAAATGTATTCCCTGACAGAAAGTGGAAAGGGCACCAAGAACAAGGACCAGGGGAGCCAGCAGCCGTGGCTCCTAGGCTTTTGTTCTCCGACGACATTCTTGGACGCCCTGAGCAGAGGATCATGGGAGTTTGTGGATAAATCCGGGGCAGAGCCAACGCCAGACTGTTCTTACAGCTCCACCCAGGGCTTGAGGGTCCACACCTGCTCGCTAATCTCACAGAACACCTCACCAAAACTGTTAGAGCAGGCAGGTAGCTAGGTGTGAGCAGAGAAATGGGGGCAGGGGCCGGGTGACAGGAAATCCTGCATCTCGTGAACAGTGTGGTTCCATAGACAGACAAAGGAAAGCGGACACCTTCAGACTGACAGGAAACCACACATTTTGCGTGTTAAGGGTCCCAGTAGCAGACAAAGTAAGGTGCAAAGGCGGGAATCTCGTGAGTCCTAAAGTAACCTTTTGCTGCTTGTGCTCTCATTACAGTAAAATTAGCCTTACAGATAAGAAGTACTCATCATGCGCTGTTGCCTTGACACTTCTGCTCTCTGTCAATAAGGACAAAAATCCCTCCTTCCCTGGAAAAAATGGAGCTGGGGTGAAAATCTGAGAAGATGACCTCCAAAGTCCTCCTTCAGTGAATATTCTGCCCCTTCATTTGTAGGTTCCTCATAACTGTCTTGCCAAAGAAACCCAGGGCATAACTCACCTGTCTGCCGGCTCTCCCTAAGAATGTTGTTGGTGTTCAGTTGCTAAGTCAGACTCTGAGGGCATATCCTTGCTTAAATAAACTCTCACTTTACTTTCCTTAGCTGTTTCATCTCCCAAATCTTTTGAGATGAAGAAAGAACCTTAAATTCACTGGCAACACAACCACTGGCAAAGGCAATGTATGCAGTGCCGCTGGCCTGCGGCATCGACCCTAACAGGTCACCAGCCCCTTTCTCACTGGTTCATTTGGCCCTTCTACCTAAAGCACACAGCAAATGCCACACACAACAGTTGTTACAAGTAGTCACTTCTCTACCACCAGAGGTTTAAAGGATTGAGTAAGAATCTGACTGTACTTTGCTTGGGGTAAAAGCTCATTACAAGGATATGGGTTCTCAGGGCCTCAGTTCTTTGGTAGTCTTTTTGATATACATTCTTCTAGGGCTTATCATTCATTTCCTACTGTTCCCACCTACTCATCAGCTTAAGGTTAGGTTTATCTGAAAGGGATTTTGGCTTATGCATCTATAATTATGCCTGTGCCATTTCTTTGTAAGGATAGAAACAATGTGTTAGCCTTATCAGTGAAAACTCAGCCCTCTTTACCATCAGATTTTCAGCTTCCATTAGGATCATAAGTAAGCAAAGGATGAAAAAAAAATAAACTCTCTTTCTAAAGGTCAGCCTCCTTAATTAAATGAAAACAGGCAGCAGCATTAGAAAATGAAATGACGGTTGCCTGTGCTGTTTCTGAGGAGATCCTACGGAGTATCCAGCTGATCCTTCCATAAGCTAGGCGAGCTGAATTATTCCCAGATGATTAAGAGGCTGAAACATTACAATGGTGGTTCCCTTTCTGCAAAAATATGGAACTGATGTTGTGAGACCATGGCTATAACGGAGCTTTCGAGACTGTAATAGTGCTCCCTGTCTGGCCTACCTCACTTTCACCTCTTTGAATTACCACCACCATGGCTGCCTTTCCCTTGCACTTTCTGCTTTGGCTACCACTATGCTTCACCTGAGGCCAATGTGGTGGAGAAATCAATAAAAGAGGCTCTGAGCTGGGTACTTTTCGCATTCAGGTGTTCACATAAAACCTGGGAAGAAAGTATCACCACCTCCTTTTATAGAAGAGCAAATTGCAATTCAGAAAGCTTAATTATTTTTCCCAAGGTCACAGCTAATGAAGTATCAGGCTAGGTTAGATACAGGTCTGTCTGTAGTGCCCATTCTCTTTCCATAAGAGCTAACTTCTTTGTTGCTCTGGTTCCGTTCCCATTGTCTCCATTTAGGAATGTCCAGGATGGCATCTGAGGATGACAGCACATCGTCCCGACATTACAGCTAGATTATTCTGTCCAGGCTCTCGGCCTACCTCGATCCTAACCCTTCCTTGATTTTGTCATGTTGTTTTCCAGTAGATGCCTAGACCAGTTCTAGTTGGTCAGGAGCTTTGTGAAGTCCTCCCAGGAGTAAATGAAGCTAAAGGTTTTCAAAAGGAATAGGAAACTGTAAGAACTGAGGATGACAGTTTGTTCTAACTCCCCTCCTTCAAAGGCTACATCATTCCTACCTTCCCCCAACAACTGCACCCTGCATAGTAACACCATGGCATTGCTCTCCACTTCAAAAATTAGAGAATTCTGCCTATTTCTGGATCTGTGACTGTACTGATCGATTATACTTATAATCAATCAAATAAATATATTGATGGTAGTAGTTTCTTTTTTGATTGTAGTAATTCTTTTTTTTTTCCATTTATTTTTATTAGTTGGAGGCTAATTACTTTACAATATTGTAGTGGATTTTGTCATACATTGACATGAATCAGCCATGGATTTACAAGTATTATGATAGGTATAGGATCTCTTAAGTTCTTAAAAACTATCACACAATCAAAAAGGAGGTAGAAAACTTTTCCAACTCTGAAAGGCTTTAAGTAAAAGCAGTTCCAGTTAGTTATTCTTATTGAAACTCATGGGTCTGAAGGATTTTTCAGAGGGTGGATGTGTGATGAAGCACCGCACAGCTCCACAGGGCACTAAGTCGGTTGAACTCCAGGGGGAGCCATTCAGATACTAGTGCAATGTGGTGAAGTGAAGTGAAGTGCAGTCGCTCAGTCGTGTCCCACTCTGCGAACCCATGGACTGTAGCCCACCAGGCTCCTCGGTCCATGGGATTTTCCAGGCATTATCTTCCAAAAAAGAGGCAATGAAGTGACAAGGTTTAAAGCACTGGTGTGTATCTCTGGCTGCAATTAGAATTGTCAAGGGAGCTTTTAGGACCAGTGCCTGAGCCTCATTTGAGGCAATTAAGTAAAAACTCTCTGAAGGTGGATCTAGGCATCAGTAATGCTTTAAAACCACCAGTTTAGAGCATGGGGTCTAGAGCTTTGGAACCTGAGTTTGAATTCCAGTTATTAAACTCTCCAAGCTTCATGTACTTCACCTGTAATGTGAGATAATGAATTATTCTTACTTCATAGGACTGCGAATATAATCTCTACTATTGTACCTCGCTTCTAGTGAATATTTTTTAATAATTAAGCAATTTTTAGCATTTTAAAGAAATATTGTTACTGTGCTAATTCATTAATCTTTTTTAAAATAAAAGAGTATAATATATAAATATGCACTCTCAATTTGGGTTCTTCTTTTTCAGAAAGTCAAAAGGGACATAAAATATGATCAATATAGGATGAGTCAGAAGATAATTCATTCAGTCACACCTGCGGAAATCCTACTAAACTCTGAACAAGGAGAGTCTACTAAAGATAACACCTAGCTAATGTCTGGAATGGAAACCTACCATTAGAGCTTTGCCCTTGGCTAACTTAACTTTCCATTTGAACTTTCTGCTTTAGCTCATACATGCACATTATTTCAACTCTCTCAAACACCATGCCTGAATGCATAGTGACCAGTTACCTGTAGTGACCTCACATACTTCAAAGATAACTTTCTCCTATGCAAACCCATTCACAATTTAAAGCAAACCAAAGGCAAATTCAGTCAATTATATTTCATGAAAGTCTCTCAAGTATTAATCCTCTTTTCCATCTTCTTTCCAAGGCTGAGGACATTTCTTTCTTGGGTCTCCTACTAGCTACTAATTAATCCTCTGTGTACTATTAGAAATTCAGCTCAGTTCAGTTCAGTCACTCAGTCGTATCCAACTCTTTGCAACCCCGTGGACTGCAGCATGCCAGGCCTCCCTGTCTGTCCATCACCAACTCCCAGAGTTTACTCAAACTCATGTCCATTGAGTCAGTGATGCCATCCAACCATCTCATCCTCTGTCATCCCCTTCTCCTCCCACCTTCAATCTATCCCAGCATCTGGGTCTTTTCAAATGAGTCAGTTCTACTTCTTGATAAACAAATATTCACAAATCACTCTCTGATTTTAAAATTCCCTTTACTGCTTTATTGTGTACAGAATTGAGTCCAGTGTCTTTGGTTCAGAATATAAAACCCTTCAAAATCTGGCTTTTAGTAAATTTTTCAAAATCTCCCCTCATCCCTTTTCTCTTATAAAAACCCTGACTTTGCCATTTGAATTTCATATCTTTGAACATGCCAATATGTCATTGCATATGCTGTTCATTATTTTACTGTCCCCATCTACTTTCCCTAGTAAACTCCTAATTATCAAGGCTGAGATTGGGTGTCATCTCTGTAATGTCTTTTCATGACTCCTCCAAGCAGTATTTGTTATCCACCCCTTCTGTAATTTCTACTACTGCACTTACTACACTTAAATATAATTGATTATGTATGTCTTTTCCCTCTGATACAACATCTTCCACCAAATAATCTGAAGGCTTCTTAAGAAAAAAAATCTATGACTAATTTACTGTTGTATTCCCAGAAACTAACATGTTAACTTTTACCTAACCAGTCAATTAGTAATTGATTAAAGTTTTATCTCAGAAATCAGAATCACTAAACTGTGCTGAAAACTTTAAAAGTTCTAATGGTAAAAAGAACTCAGACTATATATGAATAAATAAACTATTAAGTGCATAGATGTTTCATTCAATGTGGATTGAAAAATGGAGTTGCATACTTAGTAAAAATCTCTATTGAAGTAAAAATATATTCCCCTTTCATGTACAGCTCCAACATGAGCTGGAAGAGTCAAGAGGTGTCTGGAATTGATATTGAGTTTTATTGTTGAGGTAAAGAGAAGAAAAACTGTATCGCTTAGACACTGATATTGACATAAACATAAACATTAAAGGAAGTAAATGTGATTTAGAGCTATTTGTGATCAACTATAATGCATAATGCTTGCATATGAGTACTGAATTTGAACAGATTGGATTACAGGGGAAAGGCTAAAAGTCTATTGTGAAATTTGTTCTCCAAAATGTACTTTACTTTGGACAATGAAGGTTGCTGCTGCTGCTGCTAAGTTGCTTCAGTCATGTCCGACTCTCTGCGACCCCATAGATGGAAGTCAACTAAGCTCCCCCGTCCCTGGGATTCTCCAGGCAAGAACACTGAGGTGGGTTGCCATTTCCTTCTCCAATGCTTGAAAGTGAAAGTGACGTCACTCAACCTTGTCCGACTCTTAGAGACCCCAAGGACTGCAGCCTACCAGGCTCCACAGTCCATGGGATTTTCCAGGCAAGAGTACTGGAGTGGGGTGCCATTGCCTTCTCTGAGTGAAGTTTGAACAAAGCCTTTTAAGATGATCAGAAATCTTTCTCAAACAGTTTTCTTCCTTGGGATTCCAGATTAATAATGTTTTAGAAAGCTGAGTTAATTAATAGAAAATGGTTCTCATCAAGAAGATAAAAAATTAAGCCATTCATGGTATTCTGGGAAGAATGGCAGAATAAGAAGCACCAGGAATCTGTCTCTCCATATAGACAGCGATTGCGCTGGCCAAATCTGTCTGGTGTGACTATTTTTAAATTCTGGAGTCTATTGAAGATATGCAAAACCCAGGAGAAGGCCTGGACGGTAAACTGTGGTTTACTGCAATCTATCTCAGCTCTCGGTACAGTGGCAGCTACTCATCTCCCACTCAGACAGCCACGCACACGTTCCTGGAGCAGCTTGCACACAGCTTGTGGGAACCAGGCTGGGAAAAACAAACCTTGTCCTCCGATCGCTGGGGATCTGTGTTCTGACTGTTGATTGCTGTTTCTGGTCACACAGATGTATAGACAAAGTGATGGTGGCACTTTTGTTGCACTTCCTCCCATTTTTTACAGCTCCTCCCCCTCTAGCTGAAGTGATTCTCCAGGGGATTTAAAGGCCCACTGCCCTCCCCCCTTTTCATTCTTCTCTTTTTTTTTCTCTTTTTGAGAGTCAGATATTAAAGACTTTCTCAAATTAAGGGAGACTTTAAGATATTCCCAGATAAAAGAGAAGTTGAGGGACTCTGTTACCACTAGACCCAACCCACAAGTAAGGCTCAAGGGACGACCTGCAGAGTGAAGTGATGGGACACTGCATAGTAACTCAAAAGTATAAGGCAAAATAAAGATTGCAATGAGGGAAAATAAGGGCAAGTATAAAAGTTTGCGTTATTGTAACAACTGTGAAGTGTAACAACACTTTTTGTTTTCTGCATGTTTTAAGAGACTAACACATTAAAAATTAAAGTCTCAATAGATAGGAAAGATAGATTTTACATAAAATATCTTTTCTGACCAGAATGGAAGACAGAAATAAATAAGAGGTAAATCTGGAAATTTCACAATTTTTGGAAATTCAGCAACACATTAAAGAAGCAGTGGGTCAAAGGAAAACTTATAAGTGAAATTAGAAAATATTTAGAGATGAATGAAAATGAAAATACAATTTGCCAAAACTTAAAGGACATAGCAAAAGCAGTGCTTAATGGGGAAGTTTATAGCTAAAAGTGTTTACACTTTAAAAAATCAAGAAAGGTCTCAAATCAAAAACCTAATTTTAAAACTTAAAGAACTAGATAAAAAAGAATAAACTAAACCCCAATGTAGCAGAACAAAGAAAGTAATGAAAGTTAGAGCAGAGATAGTGAAGGAGTAGAAATCAATGAAGTGAAGAACAGAAAATAATAGAGGAAATTATTGAAACTTAAAGTTGGTTCTTTGAAAAGACCAACAAAATTGACAAATACTTAACTAGATGAACTAAGTAAAAAGAGAACAATTAATAAAATGAGAAATGAAGATGAGGACATTACTACTGATTCTATAGAAATAAAATGATTTTAAGAGATTACTTTGAATAAACATATACCAACACATTGGATAATCACTAAAATTAACCAACTAACATTGGATAAGTTATGACCAACCTAGACAGCATATTAAAAAGCAGAGACATTACTTTGCCAACAGAGGTCCATCTAGTCAAGGCTATGGTTTTTCCAGGGGTCATGTATGGATGTGAGAGTTGGACTGTGAAGAAAGCTGAGCGCCGAAAAATTGATGCTTTTCAACTCTGGTGTTGGAGAAGACTCTTGAGAGTCCCTTGGACTGCAAGGAGATCCAACCAGTCCATCCTAAAGGAGATCAGTCCTGGGTGTTCATTGGAAGGACTGATGCTGAAGCTGAAACTCCAATACTTTGGGCACCTCATGCGAAGAGTCGACTCATTGGAAAAGACCCTGATGCCGGGAGGGGTTGGGGGCAGGAGGAGAAGGGGACGACAGAGGATGAGATGGCTGGATGGCATTACCGACTCGATGGACGTGAGTTTGAGTAAACTCCAGGAGTTGGTGATGGACAGGGAGGCCTGGCATGCTGTGATTCATGGGGTCGCAAAGGGTCGGACATGACTGAGCGACTGAACTGAGCTGAACATTGGATAAGTATTCCTGACACACAGCATTAATACAAAAGCTAAGCTGTACTGTGGTAATCTAGTAATAAAAAAAATCTAAGCCATTCCAAAATGGTTATGGAGCAAAAAATCGAAGTGGAGCTGGTAGAACTTGCCAGCATTACAACAGATGTATGTCCGCTCAGTTTTCTTACACTGAAGCAAGTATGTGTTCTCTGAGAAGAGAAAGTGAAAGAAAAAAGCTAAGGAACACAAATGGGAAACTTAAAAGACACAGAGTAATAAGCAAGGTAAGTAATGAGAAAAGGCAGGAAGGAAAGGATTCAGAGAGACAAGGAAAAAGTAATAGTCATGGACTTGCAGTCAAACACTGAGAAGCCTCTACATTTGTTTCCTCTTTTCAGCTGCAAGGCTTCAGCTCAGACCAGATCTCAAATTACTTTTCCAGGTCACTTACCATTTCAAGGGACATTGCAGGCTGATGTGTCTCTTCAGGCAGATCCTCTTCAGGAAACGGAGGGATTATGAGAAGAAAAAGAAGGGCTTTATCACTGACCCTGAAATAGACACACATCAATCATGGTCATCAAAAGAAAATCTGTGATTAAATTACCTAACACCATTGATGTTACAAACTTACATTTCTCAACTATGACCACAGGTTAGAATCACCTGAAAGTGAAAGTCACTTAGTCATGCAGGACTCTTTGCAACTGCGTGGATATACAGTCCATGGAATTCTCCAGGCCAAAATACTGGAGTGGGTAGCCATTCCATTCTTCAAGGGATCTTCCCAATCCAGGAATCTAAGCAGGGTCTCCAGCATTGCAGGTGGATTTTTTTACCAGCTGAACTACAAGGGAAGCCCTAGAATCACCTGGTCAGCTTAAATATATATATCTCCTGACCTATCCCTAGAAATTCAGATTTAATTGGTCTGAAGCTTTTAGTAAAGCTAAAGTATAGTAAATATAGTAAATATTTACTATATATTTAATATATATATTAAATATATATAGTATAGTATATAAATATATATAGTATACTATACTTTATATACTATATAAAGTATAGTAAAGCTATTAGTAAAATAACTAATTTTGACTGTTGTGATCTATTAACGCTTTTGTTGTTGTTCAGTCACTAAAGTCATGTCTGACTCTTCGTGACCCCATGGACTGCAGCATGCCAGGCTTCCTGGTCCTTCACCATCTCCTGGAGTTTGCTCAAACTCATGTCCATTGAGTTGGTGATGCCATCCTACCATCTCATCCTCTGTCATCCCCTTCTCTTCCTGTCTTCAATCTTCCCCAGCATCAGGGTCTTTTATCCCCCGCCCCCAAATCCAGAAGCATATTCTGAATTCTTTGACCTTGTAAGAAATTTATAAACAAAAACCTCAACTAAAATAGAGTTGAGAGACCAGGAGGGGAAGCTCACACTCTCTGTGATGATAGCAGAGTCCAACAGAAAGAATAAAGTCTCCTCTTCTTTCCCAGCAAGGACTGAACCAATGAAAAGCCATAGACTCTGTTTACTAAAGCCTTCCCAACTTTCTTCTCTCTAAAAAAAATGTTCCCCTTACTTTGCCCTAAGGGAACTGCCATGATTGCAGACCTCAAATTGCAGTTCTCTGCTGATCCTCAATAAACCCATCTTTGCTGGAGAAATAGCTGGCAGTCCGTTTCAGGCCAATAGACTCATTCATCTGACAGCACAGAAACAATTTACTAATTTGTTTTTAGCACATGTTCAATGCACTGTGTAACAACTTTTTTTTTCCTTACTTCATTTAATTTTAGCCACAACCCTACAAATCCCCCTGAATCTAAACTCATTGCATCATTGATCCAAAGTCCAAAATCATACCTCTTTCATTGCACTTCTCAAGGCATTTTAACACCTTGTCTTCCACAGTTGGTACTATACAATTTGTGTGGAATGAAAATCAGTGACAATCTCATCCTTTTATCCTGCATTCTTGGAAGAAAATTTACCTGTCTCAGAAACAGAATGAGCTGATGACCTGTCCACTGCTTTTATTCAACTCATGTTTTCCATAGTGGAAACTTTTGGCAATATTAATCACTCTGCTTTTCAGGTCATACAGTGTGGTTATACATACCTCCCTAAATCCTTGTCTTATTTTAATAGGCTGTTAACATTCTTAGTTGTCATCATAGCAAAGTTTTAAGATCTCTTTCTTTTTTTTTTTTTTTCCATAACCAAAGCATCTCACAAAGTGTCTGAGTGAATGATGGGATTTCCCAAAGACAAGTTCAGACATCACTGATAGTATTCCCAAAATAGATTGTTGGCATGAAGTAGTGGAAAGAATCCTGAAGCTGCATTCAGAAGATACGGACTAAAACTAACTTGGAATGCTTTCAACCTGCATGACCTTACGCAGTCATTTAACCCTTACGAGTCTTAGGTGTCTTTACCATGGAAACGGTAGTTCCTGCCCTAGCCAGACCACAGAGTCATCTAGTAAGCCAATAGGAGGTGGCTCAGATGGTAAAGAATCTGCCTGCATTGTGGGAGACCAGGATTCAATCCCTGGGTTGGGAAGATCCCCTGGAGAAGGGAGTGGCTACCCACTCCAATATTCTTGCCTGGAGAATTCCATGGACAAAGGAACCTGGTGGGCCAGAGTCCCTAGGGTCAAAAAGAGTCAGACATGACTGAGGGACTAACACTCTCACTTCATCATTAGAAGGATTTTTTTTTTTTTTTTTTTACTTTTGAAAAGTACAATGCAAATGGATATGTTTACCCCCCTTCCCTCTGTCTCTTGCCTCAACCTCACTCCATGAGGTACCTGGACTCTTGAAGCACCAGCACAGCAAACACAACTTAGGGGGAGCAGAAGACCCCAGGTGGCTGAGAGACGCACTCAGTACAGACAGACTGAGGCCAGACATGAGCTGGGACGAAGGAACTCGTGAAGACAATGATACAGTGTAGAAGAAGAATCAGAGACAGGTAACACATACTTCCATTATGCTTGCTAGCATTTCTTTGGCAAAATATTGTCTATTTTTTGTAAGGATACATGTTTGATGACATTTTTAAGTTTTCTTTATGGAGAAATCAAGGGTTTCTAAGAAGAAATAGAAATAAGGCTAATTAAAAAGGCTACTATAGAAAGCTCCATTGAAAAGTCTAAATTATTAATCTATGGGGAGAGAAAATCAACACTTGATCCCCAGCTGCTGAAAACATACAACCAATGATGACCAACAATATGGTACCAGAAGCAAAAGGAAAGAAGACAGTCCTGGGAAGCCCAAAATGCTTAATGACATTTGTGTGACTCACTATAAAGGAGAGAGCATGAGATAAAATAAAATGAATGTGTTTCTAACATGCAGTCATAAAATAGCAGGGGCATAGGGAACCCTATTATGTGTAACTGTACTCTGCATATTAAATTAATCATGAAATAGTAGACATTTTTCAATAACTATAACTATGGGTCAAGAGCTGCCTGTTGTTATCTCAAATAATTTTCAGTACATTTCACAAAGTAATCACCATACCATCCATTCCCCACCATCATCTGCTTATTGGAAAATAGAGACTCAAAGTGAAGCACTGAAGTGTACTGGGTCTATTAGGTTATTTGTTTGCTTCTTTTTTTTTTATCCTTACTTCCCCTTGGAATCAAAGATTTGCACTGGCTTAATAATTAACCGTCAAAAGATGCACTTTTTCTTCTAACGAGCTATATTCTTAGCAAATAGTAAAGGCAAAGATAGAAAAAAAATTATCCCATCTCCTTGATTTCAAGTAAATTAAAATTGGGGGAATTCTATGGCCCAAACTACACACTTCTTAGAGCTAGAAAAATCATAAAAACAAAACTTCCAATAGAAAGAAGCAAGTTTCTACATTAATGATAGAGTTAAAATTATTAGTGAGGGAATATTGTTTATTAGAAGAAATGAAACAGCAGTATATTTATTCAATTAATAAGTTAATATGTAGTTCACAGAATTCTTTCTGAATCCATGTTTATTTAGAAAAGGTATGATGCCTTCAACAAAAATACTTATTTTGCAACAAATACTATAAAAATAGAAATGTAAATGAGAAGTTTATGTAATTTCTAATAGTAAAATAGCACTGAACTCTATCACTGATAGTATGGACAACCTTAATTTAAAAGTCACTTAGTGGTAATGTTAACAAACCTGGCATATTTTTTTGAGTCATATTGATACTATTCCAGACACAAGTATAACTGATGTCCCTTTGACAAAATGCAGAGTAGACTCTGGGAAGGAGCATCTGATGTCTATGGTAAAATTAAGGTCAAGGACTTGGCAAAATATGTTATAGACGGTAACAGATGTTCCCAGATTAAGTCACATTTCTATTAAAAACTATGCAGATGCTCAGTGGATAAAATCTAGAAACCCAGAATTGTAGAACTAGAAGGGATTTTTAGAGACTAGTCAATCCCATCATTTTAAAGCTGAGGAAACTGACACCCAGAGAGCATTAAGTGATTGACTAAGGTCCTACAGTTGGTTAGCAGTGTCTGGACCCATGCCCAAGTCCTTTCTACTATTCCAGCTTATTTCTCATTTTGACAAATGAACGGACATTTTAATATTTCACTAAAAGTATATTTAGGGTAAATTATTTTCTGTAAAATTAAATATAGGAATAATAACAAAAGAGACCATTGCATTTTTTGGACCTTCCTGCCCCTGGATACTGCCCAGTCTTTTATACACACACACACACACAGACACACACACACACACATATTTTTGGCTGTGCCACATGGCATGTAGGATCTTAGTTCCCTGACAAGTCACTCAGTCGTGTCCAACTCTTTGCAACCCCATGGACTGTAGCCTACCAGGTTCCTCTGTCCATGGGAATTTACAGGCAAGAATACTGAAATGGATTGCCATTTCCTTCTCCAGGAGATCTTCCCAATCCAAGGAATGAACCCAGGTCTCCTACATTGTAGGCAGACGCTTTACCGTCTGAGACACCAGGGAAGTCTTAGTTCCCTGA
This sequence comes from Cervus canadensis, assembly GCF_019320065.1. Classification (NCBI taxonomy): domain Eukaryota; kingdom Metazoa; phylum Chordata; class Mammalia; order Artiodactyla; family Cervidae; genus Cervus; species Cervus canadensis. Next base: position 22,235,827 of record NC_057390.1, on the reverse strand, counting down.
CCAGGGATCAAATCCATGACCTCTGCCCTGGAAGCCCAGAGTCTTAACCACTGAACCACCAGGGAAGTACCTTACATTTAATATTAAAATACACATAGCAAAGAATGCTACCATTCTCCAGATATTAAAAAAGATCTCAAGTTAGTATTAAATCTGTAACACATTTTTAAAAATTTCAATAGTACCATTAAAAATCAGCAAATATTAATGCTATGCTAATGTGTATGTCATTTTTTTTTTTTGAGATTGCATCCAAGTACTGCATTTCGGACTCTTTTGTTGACCATGATGGCTACTCCATTTCTTCTAAGGGACTCCTGCCCACAGTAGTAGATATAATGGTCATCTGAGTTAAATTCACCCATTCCAGTCCAATTTAGTTTGCTGATTCCTAGAATGTCGACATTCACTCTTGCCATCTTCTGTTTGACCATTTCCAATTTGCCTTGATTCATGGACCTAACATTCCAGGTTCCTATCCAATATTGCTCTTTACAGCATCAGATCTTGCTTCTATCACCAGTTACATCCACAACTGGATATTGTTTTTGCTTTGGCCACATCCCTTCATTCTTTCTGGAGTTATTTCTCCACTGATCTCCAGTAGCATATTGGGCACCTACCGACCTGGGGAGTTCCTCTTTCAGTATCCTATCATTTTGCCTTTTCACGCTGTTCATGGGGTTCTCAAGGCGAGAATGCTGAAGTGGTTTGCTATTCCCTTCTCCAGTGGACCACATTCTTTCAGACCTCTCCACCATGACCCATCTGTCTTGGGTGACCCCACACAGCATGGCTTAGTTTCATTGAGTTAGACAAGACTGAAATAAAATGGATGGGAATGGGTGAATTTAACTCAGATGACCATTGTATCTACTACTGTGGGCAGGAATCCCTTAGAAGAAATGGAGTAGCCATTATGGTCAACAAAAGAGTCCAAAATGCAGTACTTGGATGCAATCTCAAAAATGACAGAATGATCTCTGTTCATTTCCAAGGCAAACCATTCAATATCACGGTAATCCAAGCCTATGCCCCAATCAGTAATGCTGAAGAAGCTGAAGTTGAATGGTTCTATGAAGACCTACAAGACCTTTTAGAACTAACACATAAAAAAGACATCCTTTTCATTATAGGGGACTGGAATGCAAAGGTAGAAAGTCAAGAAGCACCTGGAATAACAGGCAAATTTGGCCTTGGAGTACAGAATGAAGCAGGGCAAAGGCTAATAGAGTTCTGCCAACAGAATGCACTGGTCATAGCAAACACCCTCTTCCAACAACACAAGAGAAGACTCTACACATGGACATCACCAGATGGTCAACACTGAAATCAGATTGATTACATTCTTTGCAGCCAAAGATGGAGAAGCTCTATACAGTCAGCAAAAACAAGACCAGGAGCTGACTGTGGCTCAGATCATGAACTCCTTATTGCCAAATTCAGACTAAAATTGAAGAAAGTGGAGAAAACCACTATACTATTCAGGTATGACCTAAATCAAATCCCTTATGACTATACAGTGGAAGTGAGAAATAGCTTTAACGGACTAGATCTGATAGAATGCCTGATGAACTATGGACAGAAGTTTGTGACATTGTACAGGAGGCAGAGATCAAGACCATCCCCATGGAAAAGAAATGCAGGCAAAATGGCTGTCTGAGGAGGCCTTACAAATAGCTGTGAAAAGAAGAGAAGCAAAAAGCAGAGGAAAAAAGGAAAGATATTCCCATTTGAATGCAGAGTTCCAAAGAACAGCAAGGAGAGATAAGAAAGCCTTCCTCAGTGATCAATGCAAAGAGATAGAGGAAAACAATAGAATGGGAAAGACTAGACACCTCTTCAAGAAAATTAGAGATACCAAGGGATCATTTCATGCAAAAATGGGTTCCATAAAGGACAGAAATGGTATGGACCTAACAGAAGCAGGACCTAAGAAGAGGTGGCAAGAATACACAGAAGGACTGTACAAAAAAGATCTTCACAACCCAGATAATCACAATGGTGTGATCACTCACCTAGAGCCAGGCTTCCTGGAGTGCAAAGTCAGGTGGGCCTTAGAAAGCATCACTATGAACAAAGCTAGTGGAGGTGATGAAACTCCAGTTGAGCTATTTCAAATCCTAAAAGATGATGCTGTGAAAGTGCTGCACTCAATATGCCAGCAAATCTGGAAAACTCAGCAGTGGCCACAGGACTGGAAAAGGTCAGTTTTCATTCCAATCCCAAAGAATGCTCAAACTACCGCACAATTGCACTCATCTCACACGCTAGTAAAGTAATGCTTAAAATTCTCCAAGCCAGGCTTCAGCAACACGTGAACTGTGATGTTCAAGTTGGTTTTAGAAAAGGCAGAGGAACCAGAGATCAAATTGCCAACATCCACTGGGTCATCGAAAAAGCAAGAGAGTTCCAGAAAAACATCTATTTCTGCTTTATTGCCTATGCTAAAGCCTTCGACTGTGTGGATCACAATAAACTGTGGAAAATTCTTAAAGAAATGGGAATACCCGACCACCTGACCTGACTCTTGAGAAACCTATATGCAGGTCAGGAAGCAACAGTTAGAACTTGACATGGACCAACAGACTGGTTCCAAATAGGAAAAGGAGTATGTCAAGGCTGTATGTTGTCACCGTGCTTATTTAACTTATATGCAGAGTACATCATGAGAAATGCTGGACTGGAAGAAGCACAAGCTGAAATCAAGACTGCCGGGAGAAATATCAATAACCTCAGATATGCAGATTACACCACCCTTATGGCAGAAAGTGTATAGGAAATAAAAAGTCTCTTGATGAAATTGAAAGAGGAGAGTGAAAAAGTTGGCTTAAAGCTCAACATTCAGAAAACTAAGATCATGGCATCTGGTCCCATCACTTCATGGAAATAGATGGGGAAACAGTGGAAACAGTGTCTGACTTTATTTTCTGGGTTCCAAAATCACTGCAGATGGTAACTGCAGCCATGAAATGAAAAGACACTTACCCCTTGGAAGGAAAGTTATGACCAACCTAGACAGCATATTAAAAAGCAGAGACATTACTTTGCCAACAAAGGTCTGTCTAGTCAAGGCTATGGTTTTTCCAGTGGTCATGTATGGATGTTACAGTTGGACTGTGAAGAAAGCTGAGCGCCGAAAAATTGATGCTTTTCAACTGTGGTGTCGGAGAAGACTCTTGAGAATCCCTTGGACTGCAAGGAGATCCAACCAGTCCATCCCTAGGAGATCAGTCCTGGGTGTTCATTGGAAGGACTGATGCTGAAGCTGAAACTCTAATACTTTGGGCACCTCATGCGAAGAGTTGACTCACTGGAAAAGACCCTGATGCTGGGAGCGATTGGGAGCAGGAGGAGAAGGGAACGACAGAGGATGAGATGGCTGGATGGCATCACCAACTTGATGGACATGAGTTTGAGTAAACTCTGGGAGTTGGTGATGGACAGCGAGGCCTGGTGTGCTGCGATTCATGGGGTCACAAAGAGTTGGACACAACTGAGCGACTGAACTGAACTGAGTGTGTATGTGGTACCTCTTTAAAATCAGATGAGGAACTAACATTTAATACTATCCAGAGTTTGGGTGTTAATACTAAACTTGAATCATGAAAGATTTGACAACAAATGGGCAAATAGTTAGACTATCAAAATAAGAAATCACTATAGTGAATTTAGCATGCTTTCTTTCATGGTTAAATCAAGCTGAGAGTGGAGAAACAATAAACATAGAGGGAAATATATATAAATATATACAATATAAGATGCATATAAATTATCACCTGTGATCTATGAGACTGTATCATGGACTAGACATTAGAAAATCTAAAGTTCTAACCTTATCTCTTCTGTCATGGCAGGAGCTATTCTAACCCCAACTTTTCACTAATCAATTGGGATAGACTTTGCAGTTGACAGACACTAATAAAATGAGAAGAGTACGGTGGACTTTCATTCCAATAATAAAGATGCAGAGCTAAAAATCTCTCCTCATCTTAGCCAATGACAGAAATGGCCATCAGAGCCAATGACATGAAAGTTAATATGAATTCCTCACTTGTACCCATCCCCAGTCTCTAATCATTCAACTTTATCAAGGCTTCATCTTACTGCTTTCTCTTTTCTTCAGTGGTTCTCAGATAAATGGGTATTAGTTGAAAAGTGTGTTTGGTAATGTAGCCATAGTACTTTTTTCAAAGTGGGGCTATCATCTTGTTAACTCATCTGGGATTAAGCATGTTGTTTAGTTGCTAAGTCATGCCTGTCTCTTTGCAACCCCATGGACTGTAGCCCTCCAGGCTCCTCTTTCGATGGGATTTCCCAGGCAAGGAAAAACTGGATGGGGTTGCCATTTCCTTCTTCAGGGGATCTTCCTGACCCAGGGACAGAACCACATTTCCTGCTTGATAGGCAGATTCTTTACCACTGAGCCATCTGGGAAGCCCATGAACACATCAGTAAAAACCTTCAAAAAGTTTTTTTTTTTTTAAATTGTCTGTGTGTGTGTGTGCGTGCGTGAATGCATGCTAAGTTGCTTCAGTCATGTCTGACTCTTTCTGACCCTATGGCTTGTAGCTCACAGGCTCCTCTGGGATTCTTCAGGCAATAAAACTGGAGGGAGTTGCCATGCTCCCCTCCAGGAGATCTTATTTTTATTTCTTTCTTGCAAACAACATATGGTTAAATTATTATTTTTTTAACCAATTTTACAGCATCTTTTATTTTTTAAATTGAAATAAAGTTAATTTATATAGCTTTTTTATATAACTAAAAAAAGTTGCAAATTTTTTTGTTTGTTTACTTTGATCATTAGTGTATTCTAATTTAATTTAGCAACTTTCTTCAATAAGCATCCTGGCAGTATATCAAAAAGACCATCTCATGTGCTGTTTCATTTTATAGATTCTTAAAAATGGGTGAGAATGTGTGTAGATCCACTTCACATATAAGGATTCTGAAGCTTAGAAGTCTGAATCCGACTGGGAGCAAGAGGGAAGAAACACTCACTTTGGACTTTGAAGAAGCACAAAAGAGGAGAGAACTAAACCACCTTCTTGGCCCCCTTCCCCCATTCTTACAAGGAAAAGCAATAGTAAATTGATCAGCAAGGGGGGAAGTGTATGCGTATCAGAAATCCCTGGGGAAATTTGTATTGGTAAAAATACAAAGGATAATGCCCTGTCCCATTTCAAGGAGCCTGGGCCTCTGTGGGATTTATTAGCTATCCAGGTCATTAAGATTTGCAGCAAACTTGAGAAATACTACTTCAGTATATGCTCTTATTTTTTCTCTGCCAGATAAATGCATTTGCCCCTTAATTAGTCTGTTTGACTCCAGCTTCCCTCTACAACAATCATTCTTCAGCCAGTCAACAAACCTGAAAAAGTCCAAGCTTAAAAATAAAAAAGGCTGCTTATCACACTTAACAGTAAATCCAAATTTATTATGCATTTAAGGCCCTTCAGGACTTGGCTTTTGTAAATGAGGCTCCAGCCTCATGTTTCATCACTCCAAATTACATGCATATTTCTCTAATGCACAATACTTTCTCAGAATTCACACTTTCTTCATAATCATTCACATAGTCATTCAAAAATTACTTACTGATCAATGATGCTAAGAGTAACTATAGGGTGTCAGGAAAGCATAAAATGGGGGCCTAACATGGCCGGGAAATTTCCTGGGGTATCTTCCTCAAGGAAATGATTTTCTACCTAAGGCTTGAAGTTTGAAGAGAAATTCCCAGATAAATAACAGGAAGTTCAGAGGAGCTTGGGATCAGAATGTGTATGTCTTGTGATGGGAGAATAAAATTTTCAAGGAACTAAAATAAGGTTGTATAGATTAAAACAATAAGAGAGAAGTGGGTAGCCAGAGATGAAGTTGGTGACAGGAATAGAAACTTATTAGAAAAGACACCGATGCTGGGAAAGATTGAGGGCAAGAGGAGAAAGGAGCAACAGAGGATGAGATGGTTGGATGGCATCACCGACTCAACGGACATGAATTTGAGCAAACTCCAGGAGACCGTGAAGGACAAGGAGGCCTGGCATGCTGCAGTGTATGGGGTTGCAAAGAGTCAGACATGACTTATCGACTAAACAACAGAAACTAGACAGAACAGGAACAAGACTAAACAGAAACAAGTCAATGTAAGCATTTCTTTATCACACCTTTTCGTTACTTTAACTCTCAGAAAACTGAGAATTATTGCCTACTTTTAAGCAGAGAATTGTCCCAGATTTGCATTTTGAAAAATTATGCAGAGCACAATATAGAGAATGGATTAAAAGACAGAAAGCATGGATTATATGCTGCTTTACAGTAGGCCTTACCACGGTTCAGAAGAAAATTAATGAGGCTTGGAATAGACTCTAATCACCAGAGCTGCAACAAGAAAAAAGGTGAGAAAAGACAAACTGATGGCTTGCTTTACATTCTACTCAAATAACCATCTTTTTTCCCCCACCTCATCTTTTGGTTTCATCTGCAAAACCTAGATTAAATTGGGTTTTCCTATTCCAATTATCTTAGTTTAGCTTTGCTATATTTTAAATATTGGGTTATCCATCTCTCTCCTATACTAAAATGCAAGTCATTAAGGGTAGGGGCTATGTTTTATCTTTATCTCCACTGCCTGACTAATTTTAGGTTTTGATAAATATTTGGAAGAACTGACTATGCATTGACCAACATGTGATCTTGGGCAAGTATTTAACTTGCTCAATAATTTAACTCCTATAGACCTCAATCTCATCACTAAACAAATAATCTCATCTCCTCACCCATTGTGAGCCTTCAGAGCCAAATTCCGGCAAGCAAATATCTTTTTCCTGGCACAGAGGATATGCTGAAACTGAATCAGGCAGATCCCAGCAGGAAGGATGTAACTGAAAAGGATTTCATGAAGGGACTTTTTATAGATGTTGGGACAGGCTTCAGGGACCACAAAGAATATATGAGGTACCCAGGAATTATAATATCAAGAAGGCTCTTTGATGCCTGCACATAAAATAATAAGGCAAAGAGTTAAGTGTTAATGAAGCCTCATAGAGATGGAGCTGTGTATGTGTGTCTGTCCAACAGGAGGTGCGGCCAGAAGAGCTGCCCCTGCCAGGACTCTGGCCAGTCAGGGAGTGAGCTGGTATGGCAGAAGGAATGTGGTACATCAGTTTACCTCCTCTGCCAGTCTTCAATATGTTTCCAATGCCTCTCATTGACTAAGCCCATCTGAAAGCCAGAGCGCAAGAAAATCCAGCTGATTCTGTTCTTAAGATTGATCTCCTAGGCTACTGACCAGGATACAGAAAGGGACAGAATGGATCTAAAGAGACAAATAGAAAACCATGAGCACAAGAGGAAAAGGTTTGCACAAGTAGCCTTTAAGAAAACCATGGGAGATTGAATATATTAAGCCAGAGATGTGAATTCAATAAAGCCTTCTAAATAATGAAGTGGGGTAGATATGAGCAAAAATAAGAACACTGAATACTCAAGCAGGAGAAATAATGGCAAGAACCATGGAAATAATGGCAAGAAAGGATGAAGTAAATGGGCAAACGGAAGGACAATATAGGAAAACAAGTCTGAATTTTTTTGCTATCTTTCATATTTACATCCACATCTATGTTTGAAGGGTCATAATAAAAACCTTCCCAATCAAGAAAGCAAGTGACCTCAACATTCACACATCAATGTATGTAATGTCACTGTAACTGAAATAAAATTTTTTCTCTTGTTTAGAACTCAGAACCTTCTGTCTCACATGCTCTTTTCAGTTCAGTTCAGTTCAGTCACTCGGTCGTGTCTGACACTTTGCGACCCCACGGACTGCAGCATGCCAGGCTTCCCTGTCCATCACCAACTCCCAGAGCTTACTCAAACTCATGTCCTTCGGGTCGGTGATGCCATCCAACCAACTCGTCCTCTGTTGTCCCAGTCTCCTCCCATTTTCAACCTTTCCTAGCATCAGGGTCTTTTCAAATCAGTCAGTTCTTCACATCAGATGGCCAAAGTATTGGAGTTCAGCTTCAACATCAGTCCTTCCAATGAATTTTCAAGATTGGTTTCCTTTAGGAAGGACTGGTTGGATCTCCTTGCAGTCCAAGAGACTCTCAAGTGTCTTCTCCAATATCACGGTTCAAAAGCATCAATTCTTTGGCACTCAGCTTTCATTATAGTCCGACTCTCACATCCATACATGACTACTGAAAAAACAATAGCTTTGGCTAGACAGACCTTTATTGGCAAAGTAATGTCTCTGCTTTTTAATATGCTGTCTAGGTTGGCCATAGCTTCCCTTCCAAGGAGGAAGCATCTTTTAATTTCACATCTGCAGTGATTTTGGAGCCCAAGAAAATAAAGTCTGTCACTGTTTCCAATATTTCCCCATCTATTTGCCATGAAGTGATGGGACCAGATGCCATGATCTTAGTTTTCTGAATGTTGAGTTTTAAGCCGACTTTTTCACTCTCCTCTTACACTTTCATCAAGAGGCTCTTTAGTTCTTCTTCACTTTCTGCCATAAGTGTGGTGTCATCTGCATATCTTGAGTTTATTGATATTTCTGCCAGGAAACTTGATTTCATCTTGTGCTTCCTCCAGCCCAGCGTTTCTCATGATGTACACTGCACATAAGTTAAAGAAGCAGGGTGACAATATACAGCCTTGACGTACTCCTTTCCCAATTGGAACCAGTCTGTTGTTCCATGTACAGTTCTAATGCTGTTTTTAATTTGCTTTAAAATATTGAATGACCTAGGAGTGTGAAACCCAGTGAAATTCAGTATAACTGATACCAGTGGAAAGATTATTTGTATTAACATACATAATTACTATCAATCTACAGAGAAACTACTATGTGTTAGGTAGGGATCTCATGCTTCAGATCTCATCCTTCAGAACTGCTTATGGAAGATATTGTAATCCCCAGCTTTTCTGAAAAGAGCCTGTGGCTTAAAGGGAAATGAAACAATACCCTACCTGCATGACATAGATAGAAAGTCAGAAGACTGAAGTTCACACTTTAGCCTCTGGATCTATAGCTATGATTCTGCCCTCCATATGCTGTAGCCTAAGAAAATGATGTAGCTACCCAGAGTTCAAGTAAAAGTGGTTGATAAGTTGTGTGTTTAGGTCCAGAAATACGAATGGGAATTTACTTCCGTTTCTATTTAATAGAAAAACAAACAGAAGAGATGAAAATGTGGAGCTAATTGATTCAGGGAAGTGAAATAGCTTGGTTAAGCAACAGTACATGATACCCAATACTAGATGTTTATTACAAGAGGGAAATGAGCCTCACCTAGAGTCCTAGGGAGAGTGAGCAGGCTGGGCTTGAAAAAATGCAGTTTTAGCAAGATGGAAAGATTGGAGATTGCAAAAGGAGATAATTAGCCAGGAGGAATTGTTTGTGGTAAACTGTACTTTGCAAGTCTGCCTTCCTGGCTGACTTACATTTCTCTATATCATCTATCTACTTGCTTTATTAACTCTTTCAATTTCTCCTTTAATTCCCAAAGCAAATTTGATTGCTTTCTATATTCTGTGCACACAACTAGGTACTGGGGCATGTAAAGACAAAGTGACACACACTTTTCCCTCCTAGAGTTTCACATCCAGTGGAAGACCCAGAGCTGTAAATCAGCAATGTAATCTTTATTTACTTATTTATTTTGGCCATGCCATGCTGTGTGAAGAATCTTAGTTCCCTGACCAGGGATTGAACCCATGACCCCTGCATTGGAACTGCAGAGTCTTAACCACTGGACCACCAGGAAAGTCCCCAACAATGTAATCTTATGTGACAGGTGCTAAAATATTTGCTGAGGATGATTTGAAGACACAGAGGAAAACACACCTTTATTGTTAAGAGATCAGAAGGGTTCCTTTTCAAAACTTGGTCTTGAAGAACAAAAATGTAATGGATAGATAAAAAGTAGTAAGAATGTTTTGAAGTAGAGAGAATGACATCTATGAAATCCTTGAGGACAGAGGCAAATAGTTTAATATGACCAGAGAGAAAGGTGCTTATGAGATAGTGCTGGAAGATAAGCTGAAAGAAACAAGCAGATGCCAAATCAGGAAGGAACTTGTATAGCAAGCTGGGGAAGTTGAGAGTAACCACAAAGCTCTTGGAAGCCACAGTAAGACTTAGATCAGAAGAACGATAAAATCAGATCCAGAGTAAAGATCACATTGTACAAAGGAGAAAAAACAGTCTCTTCAATAAGTGGTGCTGGGAAAACTGGGCAGCCACACGTAAAAGAATGAAGTTAGAACATTCTCAAATACCATACATAAAAATAAACTCAAAATGGATTAAAGACCTAAATGTAAGACCAGATACTCTACAACTCCCAGGGGAAAACATGGGCAGGACACTTTTTGACATATATCATAGCAATATCTTTTTGGATCTGTCTCCTAGAGTAATGGAAACAAAAACAAAAATAAACAAATGGGACCTAATTAAACTTAAAAGATTTTGCACAGCAAAGGCAACCACAAACAAAATTTAAAAAAATATCCTATGGACTAGAGAAAATATTTGCAAATAATGTGACCAACAAGGGCTTAACTTCCAAAATATACAATCAACTTAAATAGCTCAATATCAAAAAAAATCAAAAAATGGGCAGAAGACCTAAACAGAAATTTCTCCAAAAAAGACATACAGATGGCCAACAGGTACATGAGAAGATGCTCAGTATCGCTAATTGTTAGAGAAATGCAAATGAAAACTACAAAGATATACCACCTCACACCAGTCAGAATGGCTATCATTAAAAAGTCTACAAATAACAAATGCTGGATAATGTGTGGAGAAAAGGGAACCCTCCTATACTGTTTGTGGGAATGTAAATTGGTACAACCACTGCAAAAAAGCCATATGGAAGTTCCTTAAAAAACTAAATATAGAGTTTCTGTATGATTCAGCAATTCCATTCGTGGGCATATATCTGGAAAATATGAACACTCTTTAGAAAAGATACATCCACCCAATTCATTCATTGCAGCGCAATTTACAGTAGCCAAGACATGGAAGCAACCTAACTGCCCATTGCAAACAAGCGAAGATCATACTGGATACAATGTGAAAGAGTAAGAACTCCAGATAGGAGGCACAGTAACCAGTCGGAAAGCTTGGTTCCCAACCTGGGTCACTGTGCAAATGATTGTGATCATGACTGACATAGGGACACAGGAGGACTGGATTTAATGGAAAAATGAAAAATAGGAAGTTTTCAACATATTTTCTCATAAGTTCTCATCATTCCTCCTTTAAAGATGTTAAGAAGGAGAAGCGATAAAGAGTGGATATGATGATGCTTGTGTTTATTTCTAGCCCTGAACTAAATATAGGCTTCCTAGAAACTGAATTTGCTGGAAATATACAAAACTGGGAAAGATAAGATCAACTGAGCTTTCACTTCTAGGGACACTCAGAATGAGAACCACCCATTGTCACCCTTTCCCCACTAGTCTTCATTCCTTGTGATTTCAAAATTTTGGAAGGCATCTCTTCACAGTCACCTAATGATGATCTTTGAGGGGGGAATACTAATACTCTATCAGGAGCAAAGGAGCTCAGCAAGGACGTGGCTCTCACTTTAGTACACTTACCTTTTGCCAGTAGCATCTGTTATGCTAAGACTTACATCAGTAGGCGGGCATGCAGGAGAGAAAAGCAGCTCATCCACCACCTGGGAATGGATTTCTTACCTGCCTCACTGCAGATAAGGGATGGTATTGATCTGACCGGAGTAGTTCAATTAGCAGAGCAAACAGATTCCTAGGCTGGAGAAAAGAGAAACAACTTTTGTCTTTGACCTAGAGATTTACCTAGGCAACCAGAACTTCAGTTTCTCTGTCTCCTAAGTGAGCCTGGTTAAGTGGTGTTTTACCCAAATGAGTAAATCTCAAATCCAGATGGTACAGTTTGGGACCCATAGCTCCAAATAATAAAGATTGTAGGGAGCTTTGATAAACAGGTACATTTCACTGGGGCTCCCTCCCCCTAAAATGGGTTATGAAAAAACATTCTGAGATTCAAGCAAAAGGCACAGTATCTCAGTAAATGAATGTTAGTAATTTAAGAAAACTATAATATTGTTGTAATAAATATAGCTCAGTGACGAAAATAGTGGGTTATTTTACTGTATTGCTCAAATAGAGAAAGCACTCGTTGAAATACTTACTTTTTATCTTCTACAGCAAGCAGGATTCTCTGGTTGCAAACATAAGAAACTAACTCTACTATTTAAGGAGAGAATTAAGATTGTGGAAAGTTATGGGGGTTGCTCATAGAAGTAAAGGGTAAGATAATAAGGAAGACAGTAGAGACATGAAGCATTTAACTCCAGGGACCTGGGTAGCAGGAACCAGCAGATGCCTCTCCTGTGGAGCAAGTGAGAAAAATGAGTCCCTTATCAAGTCGAGTGACAGGTTTCAAAAATGATGTTCAGAGAAGGATGAGCCTGCATGAAAGAGAGTGATGTTTGAGTAGAGGAAAGCATGTACTTTAAAACTCCTGAAGCAGAGTCCATCAATATGCATACACTTTAGTTCTTTAGCTTGTGTTGACCCCTTGATGAATTACGCTCATTTAAAACTGGAAATAGCCCTATAAATACTCTATATAAAGCACATACCTTAAAGGAAGACAGCATGAGGAATAATAACAATAATATTTTAAACCTGGCTGTGCTAGCTTGACATCCACCAAAGTATTACCCCCAAATAGGTTAAGTTGTACAATGATAAACTTACTAAGGCTGACAAGCCACAGAGGTCATTGGGATAAACAGAAAAGAAGGGAAAGGAAACTCACCTTCTGAGTAGGAAAATAAAATTTGATTGGGGTAGAGTTTATAAAAAAACTGAAAATTAGTTACTTTCAGTTCAGTTCAGTTCAGTCACTCAGTCGTGTCTGACTCTTTGAGACCCCATGGACTGCAGCACGCCAGGCCTTCCTATCCATCGCCAACTCCCAGAGTTTATTCAAACTCATGTCCATTGAGCCGGTGATGCCATCCAACCACCTCATCCTCTGTCATCCCCTTCTCCTCCTGCCTTCAATCTTTCCCAGCATCAGGGTCTTTTCAAATGAGTCAGTTCTTCGCATCAGGTGGCCAAAGTATTGGAGTTTCAGCTTCAGCCCTTCCAATGGATATTCAGGACTGATTTCCTTTAGATTGACTGGTTGGATCTCCTTGCAGTCCAAGGGACTGTCAAGAGTCTTCTCCAAGACCACAGTTCAAAAGCAACAGTGCTTCGGTGCTCAGCTTTCTTTTTCGTCCAACTCTCACATCCGTACATGACTACTGGAAAAACCATAGCTTTGACTAGACGGATCTTTGTTGGCAAAGTAATGTCTCTGATTTTTAATATGCTGTCTAGGTTGGTCATAACTTTTCTTCCAAGGAACAAGTGTCTTTTAATTTCATGGCTGGGAGGAGGGAACTAAGATGGCGGAGGAATAGGACAGGGAAACCACTTTCTCCCCTACAAATTCATCGAAAGAACATTTGAACACTGAGCAAACTCCACAAAACAACTTCTGATCGCTAGGAGAAGACATCAGACACCCAGAAAAGCAGCCCATTGTCTTTGAAAGGAGGTAGGACAAAAAATAAAAGATAAAAAGAGAGACAATAGAGTTAGGGACAGAGATTCATCCCGGGAAGGGAGTCCTAAAGAGGAAGTTTCCAAACACCAGGAAACACTCTCACTGGCGGGTCTGGGGGAAGTTTTCGAATCTCGGAGGGCAACATAACTGGAGGAAAAATAAATAAACCCCACAGATTACATGCCTAAAAGCAACTCCCAGCAGAAAAGTACCCCAGATGCTTGCATCCGCCACCAGCAAGTAGGGGCGGAACGGAGAGGAGCCGGCGGCATTGCTTAGGGTAAGGATCGGACCTGAGTGCCCTGAGGGCAATCGGAGGGAGCTAACGTGAGATAGCAACTTAGACTGTGGGATAGCGAGAGAGAGAGAATTAAGTTGGGAAAAGCCCTAAACTTAGGCACTACCCGCCGGTAGTGGGTAGTGAATACCAGAGCGAATACCAGGAAGAGCTAGCCGGTGGCGGACCAGCCCATCCCCCACCTGAGGCAGGAGGCAGGGGGGAGGAGAAAGGAGCAAACTCGGCCCCAGAGACGGCATCCCCTACCAAACTGCAAACAGGCTCCCGGCTTCTAACCAAAGACTTCCTTGAGATTCTGGATGATCGACATCCGCCGGGAGGGTCGCAGCTGGAGTCCAGCTCCCCAGAACTGATACAAGGCGCACCGGACTGAGTGCATGGAAACTGAGGCTGGGACCACGGAGGGGAAAGGCGCCCTGCACCCGGGGAGAGTGCGCTCGTCAGTGCGCTCCTCAAGCTCCTGGCTGCCTGAGCTGCTCGGAAGGGGAAGGCACAAAACGCAGGCCCAACCGAGTCTGCGCCTTTGTGGAGTACCTGAAAACCTGAACCTGAGCGGCTTAGGCCTGGGAAGTGCAGCAACTCAGGGCCCGCTCCCTATAGAGCAGCCGGGAGCCTGAACAGTGTAGATGGGGAAAGCACACACGCCGTGAGCAGGGGCAAACCCAGTGTGGCCAGAACACTGCGAGTGCTCCCCACACACGCCAGTGACATTTGTCTGCAGCGCCCCTCCCTCCCTGCCGCACGACTGAACAAGCGAACCTAAACAAGAGACCACCTCCGCCGGCCTGTGTCAGGGCGGAAATTAGACACTGAAGAGACCTGCAAACAGAAGCCAAATAAACAAAGGGAACCGCTTCAGAAGTGACAGGGGCAACAGATTAAAATCCCTGTAGTTAACACCAACTACACCGGAAGGGGCCTATAGATATGGAGAAGTGTAAGCTGGAATGAGGAGCTATCTGAAACTGAACCGAACCCACACTGCCTGCAACAGCTCAAGAGAAATTCCTAGATATATTTTTACTATTATTATTTTTTATTACAAAAAAAATTTTTTTCTCTTTTTTTAAAAAAGTCCTCTATTACTCCTTAATTTTCATTTTTATAACCCACTATAACCTGGCCAAAAAAAAAAAAAAGGACCCTATTTTTAAAGTGAACTCCATATATATTTCTTAAAATTTTTTTGTGTTGTTGTGGTTTCTACTATTGTATTTTTAAGAGTCTAACCTCTACTCTAGATTTTTAATCTTTGTTTTTCATTATTTGATATCAATGTTGGACATTTAAGAATCCAACCTTCAGTACCCATTTTTACTCAGGAGTGTATCACTGGTTTGATCACTCTCTCCCCCTTTTGATTCTCCTTTTTCTCCCCTAGATCACCGCTATTTCCTCCCTCCCCCTTCTCTTCTCAATCCAATTTCTGTGAATTTCTGTGGGTATTCTGGGCTGCGGAGAACACTTAGGGAACAGAGTACAACCTAGATCTGTCTCTCCTCTCTTGAATCCCCCTTTTTCTCCTCCTGCTCACCTCTATCTCCTCCCTCCCTCTCCTCTTCTTCATGTAACTCTGTGAACCTCTCTGAGTGTCCCTCACTGTGGAGAAGCCTTTCACCATTAACCTAGAAGTTTTATTATCAGTGCTGTATAGAGGGAGAAGTCTTGAGGCTACTGAAAGAATAAGACTGAAATCCAGAGGCAAGAGGCTTAAGCCCAAAACCTGAGAACACCAGAGAACTCCTGAATACAGGGAACATTAATTAATAAGAGATCATCCAAAAGCCTTCATACCTACACTGAAACCAACCACACCACTCAAGAGCCAATAAGTTCCAGAGCAAGACATACCACGCAACTTCTCCAGCAATGCAGGAACATAGCCCTGAGCGTCAATATACAGGCTACCCAAAGTCACACCAAACCCATAGACCCATCTCAAAACTCACTACTGGACACTCCAGTGCACTCCAGAGAGAAGAAATCCAGCTCCACCCACCAGAACACCGACACAAGCTTCTCCAACCAGCAAACCTCGACAAGCCAAACACCCAGCCCAACCCACTGGGAGAAACTTCCATAATAAAAAGGAACCACAGACTACCAGAATACAAAAAGGCCACCCCAAACCCAGCAATTTAAATAAGATGAAAAGGCAGAGAAATACCCAGCAGGTAAAGGAATATGAAAAATGCCCACCAAGCCAAACAAAAGAGGAGGAGATAGGGAATCTACCTGAAAAAGAATTTAGAATAATGATAATAAAAATGATCCAAAATCTTGAAAACAAAATGGAGTTACAGATAAATAACCTGGAGACAAAGATTGAGAAGATGCAAGAAATGTTTAACAAGGACCTAGATGAAATAAAAAAGAGCCAATTAAAAATGAATAATGCAATAAATGAGATCAAAAACACTGGAGGGAACCAATAGTAGAATAACGGAGGCAGAAGATAGGATAAGTGAAGTAGAAGATAAAATGGTGGAAATAAATGAAGCAGAGAGGAAAAAGGAAAAAAGAATCAAAAGAAATGAGGACAATCTCAGTGACCTCTGGGACAGTATGAAATGCCCCAACATTTGAATCATAGGAGTCCCAGAAGAGAAGACAAAAAGAAAGGCCATGAGAAGATACCTGAGGAGATAATAGCTGAAAACTTACCCAAAATGCGGAAGGAAATAGCCACCCAAGTCCAAGAAACCCAGAGAGTCCCAAACAGGATAAACCCAAGGCGAAAAACCCCAAGACACATATTGTTCAAATTAACAAAGATCAAACACAAAGAACAAATATTAAAAGCAGCAAAGGAGAAACAACAAATAACACACAAGGGGATTCCCATAAGGATAACAGACATTTGTTATCTTTTGATAGCAACTCTTCAGGCCAGAAGGGAATGGCAGGACATACTTAAAGTTATGAAAGAGAATAAACTACAACCCAGATTACTGTACCCAGCAAGGATCTCATTCAGATATGAAGGAGAATTTAAAAGCTTTACAGACAAGCAAAAGCTGAGAGAATTCAGCACCACCAAACTAACTCTTCAACAAATGCTAAAGGATCTTCTCTAGACAGGAAACACAGAAAGGTTGTATGAACGTGAACCCAAAACAACAAAGCAAATGGCAACGGGACCATTCTTATCAATAATTACCTTAAATGTAAATGGGTTGAATGCCCCAACTAAAAGACAAAGACTGGCTGAATGGATACAAAAGCAAGACCCCTATATATGCTGTCTACAAGAGACCCACCTCAAAACAAGGGACACATACAGACTGAAAGTGAAGGGCTGGAAAAAAAATATTCCACACAAACGGAGAACAAGAGAAAGCAGGAGTCGCAATACTTATATCAGATAAAATAGACTTCAAAATAAAGTCTGTGAAAAGAGACAAAGAAGGACACTACATAAGGATCAAAGGATCAATCCAAGAAGAAGATATAACAATTATAAATATATATTCACCCAACATAGGAACACCGCAATATGTAAGGCAAATGCTAACAAGAATGAAGGCGGAAATTAACAATAACACAATAATACTGGGAGACTTTAATACCCCACTCACACTTATGGATAGATCAACTAAACAGAAAATTAACAAGGAAACACAAACTTTAAACGACACAATGGACCAGCTAGACCTAAATGATATCTATAGGACATTTCACCCCAAAACAATCAATTTCACCTTTTTCTCAAGTGCACACGGAACCTTCTCCAGAATAGATCACATCCTGGGCCATAAAGCTAGCCTTGGTAAATCAAAAAAATTGAAATCATTCCAGTCATCTTTTCTGACCACAATGCAGTAAGATTAGATCTCAATTACAGGAAAAAAACTATTAAAAATTCAAACATATGGAGGCTAAATAACACGCTTCTGAATAATGAACAAATCATAGAAGAAATCAAAAAAGAAATCAAAATATGCATAGAAATGAATGAAAATGAAAACACAACAACCCAAAACCTATGGGACACTGTAAAAGCAGTGCTAAGGGGAAGGTTCATAGCAATACAGGCTTACCTCAAAAAACAAGAAAAAAGCCAAATAAATAACCTAACTCTACACCTAAAGCAACTAGAGAAGGAAGAAATGAAGAACCCCAGGGTTAGTAGAAGGAAAGAAATCTTAAAAATTAGGGCAGAAATAAATGCAAAAGAAACAAAAGAGACCATAGCAAAAATCAACAAAGCTAAAAGCTGGGTTTTTTGAAAAGGTAAATAAAACTCACAAGCCGTTAGCCAGACTCATCAAGAAACAAAGGGAGAAGAACCAAATCAACAAAATTAGAAATGAAAATGGAGAGATCACAACAGATAACTGAAATACAAAGGATCATAAGAGATTACTACCAGCAGCTCTATGCCAATAAAATGGACAACTTGCAAGAAATGGACAAATTCTTAGAAAAGTATAACTTTCCAAAACTGAACCAGGAAGAAATAGAAGATCTTAACAGACCCATCACAAGCATGGGAATTGAAACTGTAATCAGAAATCTTCCTGCAAACAAAAGCCCAGGACCAGATGGCTTCACAGCTGAATTCTACCAAAAATTTAGAGAAGAGCTAACACCTATCTTACTCAAACTCTTCCAGAAAATTGCAGAGGAAGGCAAACTTCCAAACTCATTCTATGAGGCCACCATCACCCTAATACTAAAACTAGACAAGGATACCACAAAAAAAGAAAACTACAGGCCAATATCACTGATGAACATAGATGCAAAAATCCT
This sequence comes from Cervus canadensis, assembly GCF_019320065.1. Taxonomy (NCBI): domain Eukaryota; kingdom Metazoa; phylum Chordata; class Mammalia; order Artiodactyla; family Cervidae; genus Cervus; species Cervus canadensis. Next base: position 22,217,150 of record NC_057390.1, on the reverse strand, counting down.
TAACAAAATTCTAGCAAGCAGAATCCAACAACATATTAAAAAGATCATACATCATGACCAAGTGGGCTTTATCCCAGGAATGCAAGGATTCTTTAATATCTGCAAATCAATCAATGTAATACACCACATTAACAAATTGAAAGATAAAAACCATGTGATTATCTCAAGAGATGCAGAAAAAGCCTTTGAAAAAATTCATCATCCATTTATGATAAAAACTCTCCAGAAAGCAGGCATAAAAGGAACATACCTCAACATAATAAAAGCTATATATGACAAACCCACAGCAAACAGTATCCTCAACGGTGAAAAATTGAAAGCATTTCCCTTAAAGTCAGGAACAAGACAAGGGTGTCCACTCTCACCACTACTATTCAACATAGTTTTGGAAGTGTTGACTACAGCAATCAAAGCAGAAAAAGAAATAAAAGGAATCCAGATAGGAAAAGAAGAAGTAAAACTCACTGTTTGCAGACGACATGATCCTCTACATAGAAAACCCTAAAGACTCTACCAGAAAATTACTACAGCTAATCAATGAATACAGTAATGTTGCAGGATATAAAATTAACACAAAGAAATCCCTTGCATTCCTATACGCTAACAGTGAGAAAAAAGAAAGAGAAATTAAGGAAACAATACCATTCACCATTGCAACAAAAAGAGTAAAATACTTAGGAGTATATCTACCTAAAGAAATGAAAGACCTATATATAGAAAACTATAAAACACTGATGAAAGAAATCAAAGAGGACACAAATAGATGGAGAAATATATCGTGTTCATGGATTGGAAGACTCAATATTGTGAAAATGGCTATACTACCCAAAGCAATCTATAGATTCAATGCCATCCCTATCAAGACAAACAGTATTCTTCACAGAACTAGAACAAATAATTTCACAATATGTATGGAAATACAAAAAAACCTCGAATAGCCAAAGCAATCTTGAGAAAGAAGAATGGAACTGGAGGAATCAACCTGCCTGACTTCAGACTATACTACAAAGCCACGGTCATCAAGACAGTATGGTACTGGCACAAAGACAGAAATATAGATCAATGGAACAGAATAGAAAGCCCAGAGATAAATCCACGAACCTATGGACACCTTATCTTTGACAAAGGAGGCAAGGATATACAATGGAAAAAAAGACAACCTCTTTAACAAGTGGTGCTGGGAAAACTGGTCAACCACTTGTAAAAGAATGAAACTAGAACACCTTCTAACACCATACACAAAAATAAACTCAAAATGGATTAAAGATCTAAATGTAAGACCAGAAACTATAAAACTCCTAGAGGAGAACATAGGCAAAACACTCTCCGACATAAATCACAGCAGGATCCTCTATGACCCACCTCCCAGAATATTGGGAATAAAAGCAAAAATACACAAATGGGACCTAATTAAACTTAAAAGATTTTGCACAACAAAGGAAACTATAAGCAAGGTGAAAAGATAGCCCTCAGACTGGGAGAAAATAATAGCAAACGAAGCAACAGACAAAGGATTAATCTCAAAAATATATAAGCAGCACCTGCAACTCAATTCCAGGAAAATAAATGACCCAATCAAAAAATGGGCCAAAGATCTAAACAGACATTTCTCCAAAGAAGACATACAGATGACTAACAAATACATGAAAAGAGGCTCAACATCACTCATTATCAGAGAAATGCAAATCAAAACCACAATGAGGTACCATTACATGCCAGTCAGGATGGCTGCTATCCAAAAGTCTACAAGCGTTAAGTGCTGGAGAGGGTGTGGAGAAAAGGGAACCCTCTTATACTGTTGGTGGGAATGCAAACTAGTACAGCCACTATGGAGAACAGTGTGGAGATTCCTTAAAAAATTGGAAATAGAACTGCCATATGACCCAGCAATTCCACTCCTGGGCATACACACCGAGGAAACTAGATCTGAAAGAGACACGTGTACCCCAATGTTCATTGCAGCACTGTTTATAATTGCCAGGACATGGAAGCAACCTAGATGCCCATCAGCAGACGAATGGATAAGAAAGCTATGGTACATATACACCATGGAATATTACTCAGCCATTAAAAAGAATTCATTTGAATCAGTTCTAATGAGGTGGATGAAACTGGAGCCCATTATACAGAGTGAAGTAAGCCAGAAAGATAAAGACCAATACAGTATACTAACGCATATATATGGAATTTTTAAAGATGGTAACGATAACCCAATATGCAAAACAGAAAAAGAGACACAGATGTACAGAACAGACTTTGGGACTCTGTGGGAGAAGGAGAGGGCGGGATGTTCTGAGAGAATAGCATTGAAACAAGTATAGTATCAAGGGTGAAACAGACCACCAGCCCAGGTTGGATGCATGAGACAAGTGCTCAGGTCTGGTGCACTGGGAAGACCCAGAGGGATGGGATGGGGAGGGAGACGGGAGGGGGGATAGGGATGGGGAACACATGTAAATGCATGGCTGATTCATGTCAATGTATGGCAAAAACCACTACAGTATTGTAAAGTAATTAGCCTCCAACTAATAAAAATAAATGAAAAAAAAATTTCATGGCTGAAGTCACCAACTGCAGTAATTTCTTTCAACGTGTGTCAAATTTTCTTAAAATAAATACCCTAATTTATAGGATGATGTGTAGAATTCCTAGCCCCAGCCAATGGATAATTATAATTCACTGCTATTTAGTTCAACCAAATTTTCAGTATTCAGATAATACTTTAGTGTTATTGTCACAGAATCAAATTCATGTCTTGATGATGTAATGATAGAGTTCATAGGAAATGACTGAATGAGGTGATGTATGTTGTTTTCATAATATTACAGTAGAATAGGGAGAGTGGTTTTCATTTCGGGATCTAGTGCTCAAACTTACTTTTATTTTCCATGTAGCTTTAGGCAAGCAGTTTTATTTCTTTAATCCTGAATCTCACCATACAAAAAGAGACTAGTAACTAATTACCAGCTCTGCCTATCTAAGAAGATGGTGACATACATCAGGCAAAATGCTTGGTGGTAAAATCACTTTGCAAGTTCTATAACCTATATATACACACACAGGTTAATTAAATTTATGTTGACATATTATTTAATAATAAGCTTAAGGGGAAAAAATGCAAGGCTTTGGCTTTTTTGACTAGAGGCCATAAAAGCAATATTAATAGAATTCATGTGCATCACAACGATTTGGAACAGTATTTTGCAAACCAACACAACTTTTTTAAAGGGTTCACTTCAATGTGCTAAGCTTTATATTGTGAAACTTAAAAGGAATAATTTTCTTTTAAGTATATATCTCCATAAACTATTTCTTCTCTAAGACCACATGAAACAACACTAAAAAAAAGCTGCAGTTGCAACACCATCTTTGATACAACCTAGTGTGGACATAATTAATATTGCATACAAATATAATCTCAAAATACTGGCTCATGAGCTCACTGATTAATTGTTCTGAAAATGATAGGGTATGTTTCCTTTAGGCAAAACCATCAGGAAATTTTTTAATTGCCCTTTAATAGAAATCATACAGTATTTTTAGTCTAGAGAAAACAGAGTCTGTGGGAACCACCTTCTTCCACCCATGTCTTGGCAATGGGAACTAGTATCCCAGATCAAGACTATTTACTGATCCCCATGGCAACGATACGCTTTATCTTGCATCAATCCTCAAATCATAAGGACACAACAGTTCTTTAACATGGCATCTTAACCTTAAAATAGCAATCTTGATGTGAAATATAACTGCCTTAAATAGAAAAAAATGTTGTATAAAATGTTGCTGCAATACTAGAAATTCTCAAGTAGCCTCTTCAGCAGATTTTCATTTTTGGAAAAAATCCTCTACCATTTCTGAGTAGAGATACTGAACCTCTCAAAGAAATGATTGAGTTAAAGTTATGCCTTGAAATTTGTTACTTGGCAGCATATTAAATGTAGTGTAACATTGTGGGGGCTTTGAATGGTGTCCTTCATACCACATGTAGCAATACTCTATGGAGATGTTGCCTAGGTGCATGAGTTGCCTTGGTTTAGGGATCATTACTCTCTTATTTCCCAGGTTTGCAACAAAAATTAAATCCCTAAAAACTTCATCTACAGTGAGGCTTGATCATTTTCCAGGTTGCTAGATGTATTAAAGCATACTGGCTAAGATTCCAAATAACACCACCAGAAGATTGAATTATACATGTAAATCACTTTAGGGTCTTCATTAGAAAAATGCTATATGAATACCAACTAGTGGTATTATTATTTTATCTTATGGTCAAACCTGGCACTTTTTAAACCTACAGAGTCACACACATGTTTTAACAAAATGAGTGTTCCATTAGAACGTACTTCCATACAACTACATTATAATTTTTCTTTGAGAGAGTGTAGGTGGTGGTACAGATATTCTACTTCCCTTTGACAGCTTCCCCTCTGATTTTTCAAATGCATTAACACTCAGGAGGTAAAACTGAAATACTTTTTATGTTTCAGAACCATTCTTTTTTAAGATTGCAAATGATTTTTAAATCAAGGTCAAATGAGCTGCAACTAGATGTGTCATTCATTGATATTTTTTAGTAGAGATTTAACATTTCTATGCATTTTAACACCCTCTTTTGGTAATGAAAGCATTGGGAACCAACTCTCTCAGTTCTCTCTTAAAAGCCTGCTGTTCTTTCTCATTTTTCAAGTGTTTCATGAACAAAAAAGTAACTTGGCATTGTCATTGAGAGAAGTGTTTCAATACTCTGGGCCCACTGATTGTGCTCTGAGTCATTTGGCTCTGCCCTTTGCATTATAAAGGCAACCAGATGAAAAAGAGTGTTGTACATCTAGGCAAGGTCAGAACAGTTCCAACAAGTGGAAAATCTGCCCAGGCTCCAGCTTGCCTCCCCAGGTTCTAAAATAGTACCCTTTTTTTCTACTGAAATTGTCTAGTGAAAGTGCTGGTTGGGAAGGATTGGGCAAAGAAAGTAAATGACTTTTAATCTCACTGAAGTAAAGGAATTCATCTTATCCATATTCATATTCCATGTGGTAACTGGCCCAATCAGTGCCTTACATAATTATAAGAACCAAAAAAGGAACAGGGTAAAATTTCTGAATCATCAAATAGGTTTTTTCTGTAATATAAACAGGAGGAGGGTTTTTATTTTTTTTTTTTAATTATAATGATAAGAAAACCCTAAAAGAAAGCAGAAAGCATAAATTTGGGGAATATGGCTTTCATAGGTATGTATTTGTATTTGTCTGTCTCTGTGTCTATGATATGTGGATATGATACATGGAGTATGACTATAAAGTAATGAGGCTTAAAAAAACATATTTTGGCCAATATCTCTATGTTGCAGTGAACTTTAATTTAAATAAGGTATGCTAAAGTGCTTTGCAAACTCCTAAAGTGGTATTCAAATAGAAAATGTTGCAATTTTAGATTGTTCAAAAACAAATAATTAATTGAGCAGTTCATATGGTCTATTGAAATAAAATTGTAACCTTGGTAAAAACCAGGAAAAATGAAATGACTTGGCTCAAAGCTATATAACTACAGAAAAGGGAGAACAACTAATATAAAATTTAATGGCAAAGCCTATTAAAGACCACTTAATGATGAAGCATTCTTACCTGTCCAATACATAATTTGACTTTGGAATATATTGCTTCTTTTATTTGAAAGAGTCATTTTTATCATTATAATTCCAAGTCATGACAGCTCAGAAATTGTCATTAATAAGAAGAATAAACTGAAGAACTTTATTCCTCCTCCACAGACAGGATTGAATGCAGCAGTATGAACACAGTAGCAGAAAAAGAAGGAAAACAAGATACAGTCTCAGTAACTTCATACCTGGAGTCATGATTGATTGTGTACTTATTCTCAGCTGCCATCACTCAGCCTCACAGCTGGACAACACCTCTCATTTAAAATAAACCTTCAGTTCTTGACGGCTCCATATCAGGTTGCTGCCATTGCCAGCTGTTTCTTGATCAGAGCACATTGCTTTAAGATTTGCCTCTTTAGGTCCTTAGAGCAACTTCACAAGCACAGGAATACTTGGAAGCATTTTATGACACTTACCTGTATTTTTGACCCTGTAACAAATTAAAAACACATCACATTGACTAATGCTGTCACTGAAGAGCTATGGTTTCCATCTTGGGCTTCTATGGTAGCTTAGTGATAAAGGATCTGCCTGCAACACAGGAGATGTGGGTTCAATCTGCATGAAGATCCCCTGGGGTAGGAAATGGCGTCCCACTCCAGTATTCTTGCCTGGGAAATCCCATAGACAGAGGAGCGTGGTGGACTAAAGTACACGGGGTCACAAAGAGTAGGATGCAACTGACTAGGAAACAACAACAGTTTCTATTTATCTATATCTGTGGATAAGACATTTGTTTTTTGGGCCAAAGATTTTCTCCGTCCACTATGGTTAAAATTTTACATGCAGTATGAAAAGACAAAGAAAAGTAGAGTGATTTACTGAGCTTGTTTCCTTTAGAAAGTGGTCTCATTAAAGTAACTTGCAGATAGTTCTTACATACCTTAACATAAGTGCTGGTTTGGAAAAATATACATCTTCATGTAACCTCTGTGCATTTTTCTAAACACATGTCTGTGACTTTTTCCTGAGTTAACGAATAGATTAGATGACACATATAATAATCAATGGGATTAGATGGCTCTGATGAGACTCCAGGCAGGATAGATCCTAAGAAAAGTTTTGTAACCTGAAATTTTTGCAAAGTCTCTTCACTTTTTCTTTGGGACCAATGGCCAGGTGTGTTTGAAGAAATGCTTTCCTACCTTTTCAGCCCCATCACCATCACTCACTTACCCCAAGTTAGTATCAGCCTCACTGGATTTAATCTGGTCCCAGCCGACTTGACAGGAGGCCCTCTCATCCATCCCTGCCTGCCTGCCTTTAAATCACCCTCCTTGCAAAAAAAAGGGTGATTTTTTTGTATATATTGTATATATATTATATATATTGTGTGCATGCCAAGTCACTTCAGTTGTGTCCAACTCTGTGACCCTATGGACTGTAGCGCTCTGTCGGTGGGATTCTCCAGACAAGGATACTGGAATGGGTTGCCATGCCCTCCTCCAGCGGATCTTCCTGAACAAGGGATCAAACCTGTGTCTCATGTCTCCTGCATTGACAGGCGGGTTCTTTACAAGTGCCTCCTTGGAATGTGTGTGTATACACATATACACACGCATACATATATATATTCCCTGGGGCCCAACTATGCTACTGAAAGAGAATGTAATAAGGCATTCTCTGCTCAGTTGTCCAACAACTCTAGTCAAAATACCTTGAAATTGCTTACCCTAATTTTAGTTCATCTCTTCAAGCTCTGCCTGCTATAACTCAAAAAAACCTATGTCCAAAAAAACCCACATCTTCATTGTACTTTATTTTAGCATTAATATTGCTGCCTGTTCCACAGAGATAAGCCCATAGACATAATCATGCTTAATGAGGCTGTCTATATAGGAATTTAGAATAGACTTTAAATGATACACTATTATAATTAGTAAAGCTTTTTAACCACTGATTTTTAATAGTATCTGGTGAAAAATAATCTTAATAATAGCAAAATCTGAGTGAACTAAGAGAAGTATACTTAATATTTCTTTACAAAATTATTTATTTCTTTAGGAAGTCATTTATTTAAGAACAGAACACTATGTTAGGTATTATAGATTACAAAGTACATAATGGGCTCAGATTCTGAAGTCAGGAAGATACTAATCCACTTTGAAAAGGAGAATCTACAGTCCCAATAGACAGCAAGAAATAATTGAATGCTGTTTTATTTTCCTTATTTTTTAAATGAAACACAGAACTAAATTGTCTAATAATTATAATGTTCTACCACAGCCACAGGTTTCCCTAGTAGCTCAGACAGTATAGTATCTGCCTGCAATGCAGGAGACCTGGGTTTAAACCCCTGGGTCAGGAAGATCCTCTAGAGAAGGAAATGGCAACTCACTCCAGTATTCTTGCCTAGAGATTCCTCATGCACAGAAGAGCCTGGTGGACTACAGTCCATGGGGTCGCAAAGATTCGGACACAACTGAGCGACCAACACACACACACCATCACCATGGAGGGGACATCCTTGTGTGTCACATGAAGGCAGAGAGTATCATTGGGCATCTGTGGTGGGCTAGACGCCTCGGCACCCCAAAGGAACTTGAGATGACTTCAGGCTTTTTATTCTTTTGTTTGGGGGCTCATAAGTAGAATCTTTGCACTGTTCACTCAAGAAGGCTTTCTTATCTCTCCTTGCTATTCTCTGGAGTTCTGCCTCCAGTTGGGTATATCTTACCCTTTCTCCTTTGCCTTTTGCTTCTCTTCTTTTCTCAGCTTATTTGTAAGCCCTCCTCAGGCAGCCAGTTTGCCTTCTTGCATTTCTTTTTCTTAAGGATGGTTTCGGTCACTACCTCCTCTACAGTGTTATGAACCTCCATCCATAGTTCTTCAGGCACTTTGTCTACCAGATCTCATCACTTGAATCTGTTTATCACCTCCACTGTATACTCATAAGGGATTTATTTGATTTAGATCATAACTGAATGGCCTAGTGGTTTTCCCTACTTTCTTCAACTTGAGCCTGAAGTTTGCAATACAAAGCTGATGATCTGAGCCACAGTCAGCTCTAGGTCTTGATTTGGCTGACTGTATAGAGCTTTTGCATCTTTGGCTTCAAAGAATATAATCAACCTGATTATAGTATTGACTACCTGGTGATATCAATGTGTAGAGTCATCTCTTGTGTTATTGGAAGAGGGTATTTGCTATGATCAGTGTGTTCTCCTGGCAAACTCTGTTAGCCTTTGCCCTGCTTTATTTTGTGTTCCAGGGCCATACTTGCCAGTTACTCCAGGTATTTCTTGACTTCCTACTAAAGTGAACAATGCAAAGAAATAGGGAATAATGATAGAATTGGAAAAACTAGAGATCTCTTTAAAAAAATTGGAGTTACCAAGGGAATTGTTCATGCAAAGATAGGCGCAATAAAGAACAAAAGTGGCAAGGACCTAACAGAAGTAAAGGAGATTAAGAAAAGGTGGCAAGAACACACAGAACTGTACAAAAAATTTCTTAATGACCCAGATAACCACAATTGTGTGGTCACTCAACTAGAGCCAGACATCTTGCAGTGTGAAGTCAAGTGGGCCAAGGGAAGCACTACTGCAAACAAAGCCAGTGGAGGTGATGGAATTCCAACTGAGCTATTTCAAATCCTAAAAGGTTATGCTGTTAAAGGGCTGGATTCAATATGCCAGCACATTTGGAAAACTCAGCAGTGGCCACAGGACTGAAAAAGGTCAGTTTTCATTCCAATCCCTAAGAAAGGCAATGCCAAAGAATGTTCAAATTATAGTACAATTGCACTCATTTCACATGCTAGTAAAATCGTGCTCAAAATCCTTCAAGTTAGTACTTCAGCAGTGAACTGAGAACTTCCAGATGTACAAGCTGGACTTAGAAAAGGCAGAGGAATCAGAGATTAAATTGCCAACATCTGTTGGATCATAGGAAAAGCAAGGGAATTCCAAAAATCCATCTGTTTCTGCTTCATTGACTACTTTAAAGCCGTTGACTGTGTTGATCACGACAAACTGTAGAATATTCTTAAAGAGATGGGAATACCAGACCACCTCACAAGCCTCCTGAGAAACCTGTATGCAGAACAAGAAGCAACAGTTAGAACTGGACATGGAACAACAAATTGGTTCAAAATTGGGAAAGGAGTATGTCAAGAATGTATATAGTCACCCTGTTTATTTAACTTATATGCAGAGTACATCATATGAAATGATGGACTGGATGATTCACAAGCTGGAATCAAGATTGCTGGGAGAAATATCAACAATCTCAGATATGCAGATGATACCACTTTAATGGCAGAAAGTGAAGAAGAACTAAAAAACCTTTTGATGAAAGAGGAGAGTGAAAAAGCTGGCTAAAATTGACCATTCAAAAAAACAAAGATCATGGCATCTGATCCTATCACTTCATGGCAAATAGATGTGGAAAAAGTGGAAACTGACAGATTTCATTTTCTTGGGCTCCGAAATCAATGGGGACAGTGACTGGAACCACAAAATTAAGAGATGCTTACTCCTTGGGAGAATAGCTATAACAAACCTAGACAGTGTATTAAAAAGAAGAGACATCACTTTGCCAACAACGTCCACATAGTCAAAGCTGTGGTTTTTCCAGTAGTCATGAATGGATGTGATAGTTGGACCATAAAGAAGGCTGAGTGCCGAACAATTTATGCTTTCGAACTGTGGTGCTGGAGAAGACTCTAGACAGACCTTGACAGCGAGGAGATTAAACCAGTCAATCCTAAAGGAAATCAACCCTGAATATCTGTTGGAAAAACTGTTGCTGAAGCTCCAATATTTTGGCTACCTGTCAGAAAGTGCCAACTCATTGGAAAAGACCCTGATGCTGGGAAAGATTGAGGCAGGAGAAGGTGGCAGAGGACAAGATGGTTGGATGACATCACTGACTCAATGGACATGAGTTTGAGCAAACTCTGGAAGATAGTGAAGGGACAGGGAAGGCTGGCGTGCTGCAGTTCATGGGGTCACAAAGAGTTGGACATGACTTAGTGACTGACCTACAACAACAAGTAGAACCTTGAACAATAACCTGGCAGAAAACAACAAAATGTTTCTTTTAAATCACAGGACATGAGTTTGGAAAGAAGAGGAGGCAAGAGTGTCAGTCATTTGCAAATGGCACAAAACAGGAAAATCAAGCCCTGCAAAAAGAGCAAAAATGAAATGGATTTACCCAAGATCATCTTCTTGGATACTGCCCGCTCAGTTAGAGTCAAATTCCCAATAACAACTTCAAATCACCAAATCATGTAATCTGAAATACAAGGATGTATAACACAAATAATCAAAGGTTTTAACAATAAATACAGCAAGTAAATTTAATATGCCTGTTGTGTAGGGCTATTAGAATTATTTAAGAGACCTCTTAGATGCAATCTATTATGTTAAATACAATGATTCTGCTTTCCAATGCTCTGGGCAGAATTTACAAAGCCAGAAATCATATTAGCATAGCAGATCAATTTTCAAACCAGCTGAAGCCCCAGAACTTCACTCTGATTTACAGTGTTGGGTTAGCTTCAGGTATACTGCAAAGTGATTCAGTTATGCATGTTCTAAGTTGCTTCAGTCATGTCCGACTCTTTGTGACCCCATAGATTGTAGCCCTCTAGTCTCCTCTGACCATGACTTTCCAGGTAAGAAAAACAGGGTGGGTGGCGATGCCCTCCTCCAGGGTATCTTCCTGACCCGGGGATCGAACCCACACTTCTTACCTCTACCTGCACTGGCAGGTGAGTTCTTTACCACTTGTGCCACCTGGGAAGCCTATCCATATGCCTATCCTCATTCTTTTTCAAATTCTTTTCTCATATTGCTTATCACAGACAATTGAATACAGTTCCCTGTGCTATACAATGGGTCCCTGTTGGCTATCTCTTTTAAATACAGTGTGTATATGTTAGCTCCAATCTCAACAATTTCAACAATGCCATAACTCCTCCATTCAACACATTCAAAATCAAAATGCTGATAAGCTTGCCACTTGAGGGGTTTTGGGTTCCACTATCCCCCACAATCACCCCAAGAATTAGCCAAAGTGGACCCCTCACAACTAGCCAAACATACTCTATACCATGTTGCTTCTCAGCTATTACCCCAACACTTCTGTCTGCCTGATACCCCTGCCTTCTCACCATTATTCACTCAGAGTCTCAGAAAACATGTACTTGGCATGTGATTTATGCTTGTCTCAATCCTATCCCTGCTTCAGAGTGAGGAGTATAGGGCTTCCCTTGTGGCTCAGTAGTAAAAAAAAAATCCACGTGTTCGATCCTTGGTCTGGGAAAATGCCACATACCGTGGAGCAACTAAGCCCATGCACCACATTGAGCCTGTTCTCTAGAGCCTGGATCCACAGCTACTAAGCCCATGCATTGCAACTACTGAAGCCCATACAGCCTTGAGCTCATGCTCCACAACAAGAGAAGCCACTGCAACGAGAAGCCCTTGCACCATAACTAGAGGGTAGCCCCCACTTGCCACAACTAAAGAAAAGCCAGTTCAGGAAAAAAGACCCAGCACGGCCACAAAGACCCAGCACAGCCAAAAACAAATAAAATTTTAAAAAAGAGAGAGGAGTATAATTCAAAGCCAGGCAATTATTCCATGAAATCTTTCTTTATTCTTTGAATTGAGAATAATTTATTCATCGGTCCACTTAGTCCCTTATTCAGTTATATATTGTATTGAACACCTATTGTATGATAAGTTTTAATGATGCAAGTAAAAATGAAATCCATTTTCTGACTATATGAAACTTAAAGCCTAACTGAAAAGCTAACCAACAAAATAATGATTACACTACGGTGGAAATTGAGTGAAATGTCGAGTGGAATGTCAGGGTTGTACAAAGTATGCCTAATATGCCTCAAAAACCTAAACAGAAGAGGAAGAATCTTCTCCCCAGAGAAGAGAACAGTTGATCTGAGCTTTGAAATTCAAGGAGTTAGCTAAATAAAGAAGAGAATGAATGATAGTTTAGGCAAAAGACATGCAGGAAAATAGCATGTGAGGAAAACCAAGTTATGCAACTGGCCAGGATGCACTTGTACACAAAGTCATTTATAATGAAATGAGAGAAACTTTGATGGTGAGTGACCAGAGAAGTAATTAAGATGTGAACAAGTGACTCTCAGAACATTTTCAAAAACTAAGAAATTTATATTTTATCCTGAAAGTTTAGGATAAGTATTGAAAAATGCTGAACAGGGAATGGCAAGTTAAGAATTTGGCTTTAAGTAGTGCCATTATCCACCCAAAACTTAAGCCAGAAATCTAAGAGGCAAACATGCTACAACACTTCCATTTATAATGAGAAGGAGCCAATTCATCAGAGATATATAATAATTATAAGGATAAATTGGCAAACATTTAGCTAGCTTGACCAAGAAGAAAAGAGACTCAAGACATTAAGAGGGGATATTACTGATCTTCAGTTCAATTCAATTGCTCAGTCATGTCCAACTCTTTGTGACCCCATGAACTGCAGCACGCCAGGCCTTCCTGTCCATCACCAACTCCCAGAGTCCACCCAAACCCATGTCCATTGAGTCGGTGATGCCATCCAACCATCTCATCCTGTCGCCCCCTCCTCCTCCTGCCCTCAACCTTTCCCAGCATCAGGGTCTTTTCAAATGAGTCAGCTCTTCACATCAGGTGGCCAAAGTATTGGAGTTTCAGCTTCAACATCAGTCCTTCCCAGGACTGATCTCCTTTGGGATGGACTGGTTGGAGAGTAGGAGAGTCCAAGGGACTCTCAAGAGTCTTCTCCAACACCACAGTTCAAAAGCATACCATGGCCTTGACTAGATGGACCTTTGTTGGCAAAGTAATGTCTCTGCTGTTTAATATGATGTCTAGGTTGTTCATAACTTTTCTTCCAAGGAACAAGCGTCTTTTAATTTCATGGCTGCAATCACCATCTGCAGTGATTTTGGAGCCCAGAAAAATAAAGTCAGCCACTGTTTCCACTGTTTCCCCATCTATTTCCCATGAAGTGATGGGACCGGATGCCATGATCTTAGTTTTCTGACTGTTGAGCTTTAAGCCAACTTTTTCACTCTCCTCTTTCACTTTCATCAAGAGGCTCTTTAGGTCTTCTTCAATTTCTGCCATTAGGGTGGTGCCATCTGCATATCTCAGGTTATTGATATTTCTCCCAGCAATCTTGATTCCAGCTTGTGCTTCATCCAGCCTGGCATTTCACATGATGTACTCTACATATAAGTTAAATAAGCAAGGTGATAATATACAGCCTTGACGTACTCCTTTCCCGATTTGGAACCAGTCTCTTGTTGCGTGTCCAGTTCTAACTGTTGCTTCTTGACCTGCATACAGATTTCTCAGGAAACAGGTCAGGTGGTCTGATATTCCCATCTCTTTTAGAATTTTCCAGTTTGTTGTGATCCACACAGTCAAAGGCTTTGGTGTAGTCAATAAAGCAGAAGTAGATGTTTTTCTGGAACTCTCTTGCTTTTTTGAGAGCAACGACATTTCGAACGGATGTTGGCAATTTGATCTCTGCTTCCTGTGCCTTTCCTAAATCCAGCCTGAACATCTGAAAGTTCATGGTTCATGTATTGTTGAAGGCTGGCTTGAAGAATTTTAAGTATTACTTTACTAGTGTGTGAGATGAGTGCAATTGTGCGGTAGTTTGAGCATTCTTTGGCATTGCCTTTCTTTGGGATTGGAATGGAAACTGACCTTTTCCATTCCTGTGGCCACTGCTGAGTTTTCCTAATTTGCTGGCATATTGAGTGCAGTACTTTCACCTCATCATCTTCCAGGATTACTGATCTTACAGGTATAAAAATGATTGAAAGGACTATTATAAACTATTGTATGCCAATGAATTGATAACTTAGATAAAATGACTAATTCCTCAAAAGACTAATTTAAGAAACTAAACTAATTTTTAAAAAATAGATAATCTGAGTTAAATTATAACAAGTGTAGAGATCAAATTAGTTCTCAAAAAAAAATTACCTGTAAAGAAAACAAATGTCCAGGTGGCTTCATTTTCAGTTTGAAAATGAAAGAAAGAAGACAATTCCTTTCACAATAGCAGCTATTAGAATAAAATATTAAGAAATAAATTTATCCAAAAAGTGTAAAACATACTCTGAAAACTAAAAAACATTGCTAAAAAATTAACAAAGATCTAAATAAATGAAAGCCTCCCGTGTTTATGGATCAGAAGATTGAATACTATTAAGATGGCAGTACTCTCAAAGCTGACCTACAGATTTAACACAACTCCTATTAGAAATTCAGTTGCCTATATTATAAAAACTGACAGTCTGATTCTGAAATTCATATTGAATTGAAAGAAATCCATAACAGGGCTTCCGGGGTGGCTCATATGGTAAAGAAACATATAACAGTCAAAATAATTATGAAAAAAGGAAGAAAAAAGTAGGAGAACTCACTCATAATTTCAAAACTTACTACAATATAATGTAATGAAAACAGTGTCTTATTGGAACAAAGATAGACATATAGATCAACAGGAAAAAGTTGAGACTCCAGAAATAAATCTAAATACAAATCTAAATAAATACATCTAAGGTCAACTGGATGGCATCATCGACTCAATGGGCATGAGTTTGAGTAAACTCCAGGAGTTTGTGATGGACAGGGAGCCCTGGTGTTCTGCAATTCATGGGGTCACAAAGAGTCGGACACGACTGAGCTACTGAACTGAACTGAACTGAAGGTCAACTGACAACCAACAGGATTCAATGAGAAAAAGTATGCTCAACAAATGGTGCTGGGACAAATGGACATCAATTTACAAAAGAATGAAGTCCATTTCATACAGAAAAGTTAACTCAAAATGGATTAAATACCTAAACATAAGAACTAAAACTATAAAACTCTTGGATGAAAGCATAGGCAGAAAACTTCATGTCTTCAGATTTGGCAAAAGATTCTTAGCTGTGATAACAAAAGTATGAGGAACAAAAGAAAAAATAAATTGGTCTTCATCAATATTTAAAACTTGTTCCCCCTAGAGTGCCCCTTTTACTTACTTTTACAAGAAAGTAAAACAAACAAACAAAAAAATCACCACAAAATGCAAGAAAATATTTGCAAATCATGTAGCTGATAAATTTGTACCTGGAATATATAATGGACATTTACAACTAAATTATAAGAAGACCACCCAATAAAGAAATGGGCAAAAAATCCAAACAGGCACATCTTCAAGGAAGATATGCAAATAATCAGCAAGTACATGAAAAACTGCTAAGCATCATTAGTCATCAGTGAATGCAAATCAAAACCACAGTGAGATACCATTATGCAAACACAAGCATAGCTAGAATAAGAAAGTTAGAGAACAAAAAATATAACAATTTTATGGAGATATTGAACCCTCATACACAGCTAACAAGAATATAAAATGCCACAACTGCTTTAGAAAACAATCTGCTAGTTCCTCAAATGATGAAACATAGAATTACCATGCATGCCTGTTTGCTAAGTTGCTTCAGTTGTGTCCAACTCTTTGAGACCCTATGAACCATAGCCTGCCAGACTCCTCTGTCCATGGGATTCTCCAGGTGAGAATACTGTGGTGGGTTGCCATTCCCTCCTCCAGGGGATCTTCCTGATCCAGGGTTTGAACCTGCATTTCTTACATCTCCTGCATTCGCAGGTGGGTTCTTTACCACTAGCGACACCTTGGAAGAGAATTACCATATAACCCAGCAATTACATTCCTGAGTATACATCCAAGAGAAATTACAACATGTTGATATAAAAAGTTTTACACAAATATTTATAGCAGGATCATTCATAATAGCCAACAGGTATAAAACATTGAGATGTTCATTAACAGATGAATGGATAAGCAATATAGGGTATATCTACACAATGAAATATTACTCAGTCAAAAAGAGAAATAAAGTACTAATTTATGCTACAAATGGACGAATGTTGAAAACATGCTAAATGAAGGAAGCCAGTCACAAAAGACAATGCATTAAAGTCCCGAATAGAGAGTTCCATTGAGACAGAAAGTGGATTACTGGTTCCTTAGAGCTGGGGAGGATGGAAGGACAGGAATGAGATGAAAGTGTTTAAAAATTGATTGTGGTGATAGTTGCACATATCTGCAAATATAGTAAAAACCATTGGGTTGTACACTGGCTCAGTGAATGATCTGGCATGTGAATTATATCCCAATAAATGTGTGTATAAGAGAAGTTTGGACATTATGCTGAGAAAAAATTTAATCACTGTGTCAGTGGTGATGCTGGAAACAAGTCAGGTAAATCTATTTAGAAGAAACAATGTTTGAAGTGGTTCTTCAAGGATAAGTAAGAACTGTGTTCAATTGCTTTAACTTATTTCTCATCTTGAAAGATAGACTGGATTTGCTAATAATTTGCCTTGAAACTTTTGAAAACTTGCTAAGTGCCTTAACAAGACTATCATAAAAGATTTCCTCTATGTCCTTAGACAAAAGAAGAAAATATTTTAATCACCAAAAATTGGATATTTCTGCTCTTTTTTAAACATTACAATCCTCATCTCCCTCTTTAATACTACTAATTTGTGTCAGACATCCACTCTATTTTTTTTTCCCAATTATTTTTACTAGTTGAAGGCTAATTACTTTACAATATTGTAGTGGTTTTTGCCATACATTGACATGAATCAGCCATGGATTTACATGTGTTCCCCATCCCGATCCCCCCTCCCACCTCCCTCCCCATCCCTCCCTCTGGGTCTTCCCAGTGCACCAGGCCCGAGCACTTGTCTCATGCATCCCACCTGGGCTGGTGATCTGTTTCACCATAGATAATATACATGCTGTTCTTTTCGAAACATCCCACCCTCACTTCTCCCACAGAGTTCAAAAGTCTGTTCTGTACTTCTGTGTCTCTTTTTCTGTTTTGCATATAGGGTTATCGTTACCATCTTTCTAAATTCCATATATATGTGTTAGTATGCTGTAATGTTCTTTATCTTTCTGGCTTACTTCACTCTGTATAAGGGGCTCCAGTTTCATCCATCTCATTAGGACTGATTCAAATGAATTCTTTTTAATGGCTGAGTAATATTCCATGGTGTATATGTACCACAGCTTCCTTATCCATTCATCTGCTGATGGGCATCTAGGTTGCTTCCATGTCCTGGCTATTATAAACAGTGCTGCGATGAACATTGGGGTGCACGTGTCTCTTTCAGATCTGGTTTCCTCAGTGTGTATGCCCAGAAGTGGGATTGCTGGGTCATATGGCAGTTCCATTTCCAGTTTTTTAAGAAATCTCCACACTGTTCTCCATAGTGGCTGTACTAGTTTGCATTCCCACCAACAGTGTAAGAGGGTTCCCTTTTCTCCACACCCTCTCCAGCATTTATTGCTTGTAGATTTTGGATAGCAGCCATCCTGACTGGCGTGTAATGGTACCTCGTTGTGGTTTTGATTTGCATTTCTCTGATAATGAGTGATGTTGAGCATCTTTTCATGTGTTTGTTAGCCATCTGTATGTCTTCTTTGGAGAAATGTCTGTTTAGTTCTTTGGTCCATTTTTTAATTGGGTCATTTATTTTTCTGGAATTGAGCTGCAGGAGTTGCTTGTATACTTTTTAGATTAATCCTTTGTCTGTTTCTTCATTTGCTATTATTTTCTCCCATTCTGAAGGCTGTCTTTTCACCTTGCTTACAGTTTCCTTTGTTGTGCAAAAGCTTTTAAGTTTAATTAGGTCCCATTTGTGTATTTTTGCTTTTATTCCCAATATTCTGGGAGGTGGGTCATAGAGGATCTTGCTGTGATTTATGTAGGAGAGTGTTTTGCCTATGTTCTCCTCTAGGAGTTTTATAGTTTCTGGTCTTACATTTAGATCTTTAATCCATTTTTAGTTTAATTTTGTGTATGGTGTTAGAAAGTGTTCTAGTTTCATTCTTTTGCAAGTGGTTGACCAGTTTTCCCAGCACCACTTGTTAAAGAGGTCAGACATCCATTCTAAATGATATGTTGTTAACATTGTGGCCTGCTGCTTTAGGTAACTGAAAACATTAGATAATTTGCCCAGATAAACCAAAACAATGTTGATATTTTTTGACACTCTGTTTTTCTGTCTTCTTTGAGTTGGCAGACACTATCCAGATGGTCAGTGAGGGTATTTGAGCTTGTCTCTTTCTTTTTTTTTTTTTTGGCTGTGCAGGGTCTTCACTGTAGCATGTAGGATCTAGTTCCCCAACCAAGGGTTGAACCCTGGACCCCTGCATTGGGAGCATGGAGTCTTAACCACTGGACTAATAGTGAAGTCCCTATTTGAGATTCTTATACCTTAAACAACAGGGAGGGCTGACAGGCTAATAAGCACTGCTGCTGCTGCTGCTGCTGCTAAGTCACTTCAGTCGTGTCCGACTCTGTGCGACCCCATAGACAGCAGCCCACCGGGCTCCACCGTCCCTGGGATTCTCCAGGCAAGAACACTGGAGTGGGTTGCCATTTCCTTCTCCACTAGTTGAGAGTTAATTATCATCTGTCCATTATTCACTCACATATCAATGCATGTAATTATTCAGCAAACTTGTCAAGTTACTGTAGAAGAGACACTGCATTGGATGTTGGGAATACAAGAACGAATAATATGGTGCCCCTGTCTTCCAGGAGCTTACAGTCTAATGGTCAAGGGTGAAGAGATCAGAAGAGGCTAGAGTATGCCATTTATGCCTTGGAATATCTGGTAGTGAGGTCTGGAAAGACTTCAGAAAGGAAGAGACACTGAGCTGAATCTTAAAAGCCTGAGGATACCTTCATCAGGCAGACAAAGGTAAAGCATATGCATGAATGTGCCTCCTTTGGGGGGAAGGTACAGAACTTTCCATTGAAAGGAACAGGCTGTGCAAACCATCCCATAGTGAAAGAGCATGCCCAGATGCACTTCTCTGTGGAGTTAGACAAATTTTTTGATGTCAATACATTAAATCCTGACTTCCTCATTTGCAAGTGTCATGAAGACCAATTTAACCTCTTTCTCTGAAAGTATAATAAGACTTGAACCTCCTTAACAAGAGAATCTTTCCTTATATACATATCCCAAGACAACTTTCAGCATTGAGGAAAATCTCCCCAGCCAAGAGTACTGATTACCCAAGCTAAGCAGGAAGCTGGCCCACTTCCACAGCAAACTTCATCAAGAACATGCCAACTCAGTTTGGCCAACCCAAAACGGGCAAATGCATTTTGGAATACACAAGCTTCTCATACCTTGGATGTTGCTAAAAATTCCAAGAGGTCTTAAGTTAAGCCTATCAAAGTGTCTGTGAGTTCTTTGAACAGAGCAGTCTCCCAGGCCCTGGTATACATAGTCATTGTGGGTCCTAATGTAGTAACTGCTCTGCATATTAACTAAACAATGTCAAACACATTAATTCATAGGATAATTAATTCATAGGATAATAATTCATAGGATAAAGGTCAAGAGTTTTCTTGAGAAACTAACAGAGGAAGAATCAGAACTTTGTGATATGACCAATGTCACAAAGCTAGTAAGTAACAGAGTCAGGACCAGAGCACTGTCTTTTCATTTGAATCCTGAGTTGATCATCTAGAATCCATCTTGTATTCATTATGGTTTTCTTTTTTTCCGCTGATAAGAGGTGGACAGCTTGAGATTGTTATAGCGACTCAAGATTGTTGGCCAGAACTGACATTGTTTTGTCTGTCTGCTTCACTTTCCTTGCTTTCCAGGCCTTTGTCCCTCTGCTTGTCCCCTCCTGGTCACCAAATGGCAGCTGCAATTTCAGGCAGGCCTTGAATTTGCTCTCTCAGAAGGAACAAGATGGAAGGAGTAAAAGGACAAGATGGGTAAAAGCTGAACCTGTCCCTTTTTATTTTTTAATTGGAGGGTACAATACAGTGTTGGTTTCTACCACACATCAACATGAGTCAGCCATAGGCATACATACGTCCCCTTCCTTCTTGAAGGAAGCTCCATCCCACCACCCACCCAGTCCCACTCCTCTAGATTGTCACAGAGCACCCATTCGAGCTTCCTGTGTCATATAGCAAATTCCCACAGGCTATCTATTTTACATATGGTGATGTATATGTTTCTACATTACACTCTCAGTTCATCCCTCTCTTTCCCCTGCTGTGTCCACAAGTCTGTTCTCTGTGTCTGTGTCCCCACTTCTGCCCTGCAAATAGTGAACCTGTCCCTTTTTAACAGATTAAAAAAAAAAAAAAAACCTTTTCTGAAGTCTCACCAAAGGACTCCTGTTTACCCCTGCTTGGCCAAAACAATGTTACATGGTCATCCCTAGCAGCAATGGATGAGAAAAGAAGAGCTTTGCTTTTGAATTTCTACAGTAGAAAAAGGCAAGGGAAGAGAGGGTGCTGAATAACTCCTGGGAAAGGTCATCTTCTACCATGCCCATCATTGGTCAGCTTGTTAAATATCAATCTTAAGTTTCATTAGGTATTATTATTATACAGAATATATATTATTATATAGATACTAGGTAATTGATTATTATGCAGATCTATATAATTTGTTATATAAACATATAAAGAAAAACTTGTATATAAATATATGAAATTTATATATGCAGTATTTATATGCATATACTTATTTACATATATGCAATTGCTAGTAGGGTGGGAGAGGGAGATTGGAATTTCAGAATATTTTGAACAAAAAACAACTTTGCCTCTTATTGTTCTGACCTTCATGTTATTATACAGAGATTACTAAAACCTAGGAGTGCTCTAACTTGCCATAAATATATCAGTTAGGTATCCTTCTCTTTTCTTCTTCTATAGAAATATTAAAACCTACACGAGATAGAGAAGGTAATAATGAACTCTAGTCACAGGTTGATAGGTGTACCTATAGGCTATCTGCAAATATGATCATTTTGTTTGTCATGTTTTGTCTTTTTCCTCAGGAATATTTTAAGCAAACTCATTTCAATATACTAAAATGAATTATGCCTGTGTGTCTCAAATTTCTTTTTTCTAACGAGAGACTCTAAGGAGTTTTAACATGATTTTGAAAAAGTTAACCAATGGGAAAATGTTATTTGAAAGGTCTCTTTCTCTCTCCATATTTTGACCTCTTATTACATAAGCAACAACAAATTGAGAAAAGAGAGAGGCAGATAAACACCTTAAAAGCTAGATTTCAAAAGAACTGGGCATCCTAACGGAGTATGCATCACCTCTCTACCACAAAGAGCAGGATTTGTCCCCCTTGTCCCCCCACCACTTAAAATGTAAGTCACAGTTATGTATCATTTAAAGTACCACTGAAGTTAACAAATGTAATAATTAGTATTCTATTCAGGTTTATATTCTTTAACATTAAAGAAAAAAATGTTTCCTGAATCTCAAACCATATGCTAGATAATCACTTCTTTGGAATTGCCTCAATTATCCTAAGTGAGAAACAATTCCAATAAGAACCTGGCCTTTCCTCCTCTTATTAGAGATTTTGATTACTTTGACCTGCTGCTGCTACCTTATCCTTAAAGACAGGGGTCCTCAACCTCTAGGATCTAATGCCTGATGATCTGAGCTGGAGCTGATGTAATAATAATAGAAATAAAGTGCACAATAAATGTAATGCACATGAATCATCCTGAAATCATTCCTCCCCACAACCCCCACCCCCCCAACCCCAGTCCGTGGAAAAATTGTCTTCCATGAAACTGGTCCCTGGTGCCGGAAAGGCTGGGGGCTGCATCTTTAAGACAAACTATACAGAGTATTAAAAACCATCCCTGGTTAAAGAAATACCTTATGTATTTATTCATCCCTGAACAATGTTATCCATTGTTCAGACATCCATTCATTTCCTAACATTTTTTGGGTCTCATATCTGTTTCTTATCACTGAAATCTTTAAGGATGAAAACCCTGGTAAGGAATTGTAATCATATCTCTCTTTTCACAAAGCTCAGGAAACCTACATCCTGAAAACTCTATGTGAGAATCAGGTTAAAAATTGGTTGTTCTCTAACCATCTAGAGAGTAAAAATGTAGAGAGTAAAAATGCCAATCTGAATGTGTGTTTGTGAAAAGGCATAGTGGCAGGATGGCAGGGTGGGAAATGGGCCTGGCTGGAAGGATCTCTATATGTGTATTTTTATCATCCATGTGTTGGATGAAGCGGAGAGCTGCCAGATAGCTTCTTTTCGACAGCTTGGAGTTACTGTTGGGAACAGATCCATGTATGGAAGCGAAAGCCGAAAGGCACAGATAAGCAGAGATCCAGCTATGCAAACCATGTTTAGAGATACTTAAACGACAAGCATCCCAGGTTCTTTCTTCCTGGTAAATTTGGAGAAGCCATCACCCCGGGTCTTTTTTCACATCCAGCCCATGCGGACTGATCGGCCAGGCTCAACCAGAGGTAGGTGCAGGGCTTTTGTGATGAAATGTTTCTAAAGGGTCATTTGTGAATATTCCCTCCCAAGCTCTTGAGGTCCCTTAAGGGAAGCTGCCAAATAATATTTTGAAAAAAAGAAAGATTTGGTTTGGGGCTGGTGACTAAGAGGTATTTAACAGTTCTGCCTTCACAAGACAGGGCAGCTTGGTTACAGAGGGAAAGTGGCAGCAAAGAACTGCTCCCAAATAGAATTCTTTTCTCTGGGGCCACTTACTGTTTGGATTTCTGTGGATATGAATCTCCCTCAATATTGCCAGCACCTTGGAAACGGGCCCCAGCTTCCCGTGGGTTCCGATACTGTGTATTTTAGGGGAGGGAGGTAAGCTTTGCCTTCTTCCTTGCTTGCTCGTCGGAATCCAGCATAAACTCACATGTGTGGCTAGTTCTTCCTTAGACCTAGGAAGAGCTGCTTGTAAATGACATTATTATTTTTGGCAGCTGAAGTCATTTTTGCAGTGTTTCTCAGGAGATGGGAGGTTGATTACATCCCGTTCAGAGATTCTTGGGTTGTTTTCACAAACATGGGGTCTTGCGCAAGTTGAAATTGCTGCAACCAGCTGTAAGCACTAGACTCTTAGTACCTTCAACGTTTCTCTTTTTGTTGATAATGACTGAAAACTAAGGAGCTTGAGGGGAAAGCTATGTGATGAAGATTTTGCCATCAGTGATGTTCAGGGGATGGTACATTGTGGCAGAATCACAAAAGCTAGATGTCTTGGGGTCCAAAGTAAAAGCAAAAATATGAAGACAAGAACAGTGTCAGAATCACTATGACTTTCATTTCCAGGATGCTGGTTAACTGAGCCAAAGCTTATCAGATGCATGTTGAAATGCTACTCCAGCTAATTACCGAATGGTAATCATTAGATCATTAAGCATTTCTTTTAAAAGTGTCAGCAAAATCTATGAACTTCTGCAAAACACAAACGTGGGGGCAGGGGATTGCAGCTCATAACTATAAAATGTCTGTTTGTTTTCAAGATTGAATTAAAAGCATTTTTACACAAGATAATGGAATTTAAATTCAAAATTTCGCTCATTGAGAATATTGTGTCTATATTTCACGGAAGATTTGAACCAACTCTTCATTTAAGTATGTTTTTAATCTTAAGATAGAACATGAGAAGGAAAAAAGAAAAAGAAAAACTAAGTGTGATTTTTCCTTCTCTGATGACATATATGACATAGAAAATAATTAATAAACAAATGTCAAGAAAATAATAAAAACAGCTTGTAATACTGACCAAGGAGATGGTCTTTGGATAAATTACATATCTGGGGAAAGGATATAGGCAAAGTGACTTAAATTGTGTGTTGGGTTTCTTCAAGTTGTGGATGTTCTCTAAGACCAAAAAATGTGGCAGGGAAAGAAAAAACAACGTTTTATTTCCATAAGAATATGTTATCATTACTAAAATAATTATCATTCTAAATTTTCATCAAATTACTCCTTTTTATGTCTAGTCTATTTAAACTGACAGCATGTTATATTAACAACATATTCAAACTAACCCTTTCTATATCCCTAAAATAAGCTATTTTACTTTATCTAAAAATACTAATATTCTATATCTGCAGGCGAGAGAGAGGAGAGAGAATAAACTATGCCTTCTCTTTTTAAACTAACAGAGCTAACTAAACTGTCATAACTTCAGCTAAAGTGGAACAGGCCTTCAAAAGGATGGAGTTAAAATAATTAAACACTTCATACCAGTCGGCTTCCGAAAGAAATAGCAACCAGCAAGAGTTTTGGCAATTTTCAATATATAAAAGCTTAATCTAAATTATGTCACTAGTGTTTGTGATTGGATGCAATGCATATAAGACATATACTGTTTCTCATTTGCTTATTGCCAAGTGCGTTTCAAGTGTGTACCCTTCGTGAGAAATGTCTGTTCCTGTTTTTCTTTAGTAAACAAATTTATGAAGTATAAGTAATAAAGAATTACTTACTGCTGTCTTTATTTATAGTATGTAATCTATGAAAAAAATTGACCATAAACTACTTGCCCTTTTGACTTATGACTTCTTAAGCATTTGGTGATGACTGTACGTGTTAGAAAATCTTGAGCTCATATTTTGAGAAGAAAATTGGAAGTGTTGATGATCTTATGTGAAAAAAATATGACTTGAATGCTCTATGCTATAGTTAGCTGAGGTAGAAGCAAATTCACAGAGGCCAAGAATGATAGAAAAGTTGAATTTTGTCCTGAAAGCATAGAGCACAGATTTGAGGTGTCTGTCTGTGAAGAGCCAGACCAGATAGCTCTTGAGCCTGGCTGCTGCAAAGAGAGCAGGAGGAACAGATGTTTTTAGGGGCTTTGATGTGAACAATATCCCTGAAAATGTTTGGGGAGAATTTGTATAAAAGTAAGAGTAGAGATTCGCCTTTCCAGAGACATGGAAAATGGTGACCCAGAGGAGAGGCCTTTAATTTTCAAGGAAATGAGAATGACTACTCTAAGGAAAAGAGAATCTATTGGGAACTTCAAATAAAATAAAAATTTCTCTAATGATTAAAACTGGACATTCCATGGCAGATAATTATTAAAGTATCTTTAAGATATAAAAAGTATCAATTTGAAAGTATCAGTTCTTTAGCGCTCAGCCTTCTTTATGGTCCAACTATCACATTCATACATGACTACTGGGAAAACCATAGCTTTGACTGTACAGACCTTTGTCAGCAAAGTGATGTCTTTGCTGTTTAATACACTGTCTTGGTTTTTCATAGCTTTTCTTCCAAGGAGTAAGCACCTTTTAATTTCATGGCTGCTTTTGAACTGTGGTGTTGGAGAAGACTCTTGAGAGTCCCTTGGACAGTAAGGAGACCAAACCAGTCAATCTTAAAGGAAATCAACCCTGAATATTCATTGGAAAGATTGATGCTGAAGTTCCAATGTTTTGGCCACCTGACGTGAAGAGCCAACTCACAGGAAAAGGCCCTGATGCTGGGAAAGATTGAGGGCAGGAGGAGAAGGGAGCGACTGGGGATGAGATGGTTAGAAGGCATCACTGACTCAATGGACATGAGCTTGAGCAAACTCCAGGAGATAGTGAAGAATGGAGGAGCCTGGCGTGCTGCAGTTCATGGGGTCGCAAAGAGTCGGACACAACTTAGCAACTGAACAACAACAAAGAAATGAAAGGGGACAAATTACCATGGCACTTAGTCGGCTGAGGAGAAAATGACCTTTTCCATTCCATTGACACTTTCCCATGAAATGAGCCATGGTTCTCAACTCATGAAAATCACTGGGTGAGGAGTAGAGGAGGAGATGTCCACTATACCCTTGATGAACTAAATATTCTCATGGGAGTCCAGGCAAAGGTAGCTTGTTTTTTTTAATCTACCCCAGGAAATTCTAATGTGCAACCAACACTGAGAACCAGTTTCTTTTTGCAATAAAAAACTGGTCATCAGTCCAGTTTATCTTGTTGGGGGTAGTTAACAGAACAGCTGAAGATAAAAAAACATGCTGTTTCCCTGAAAGGTGATTTCTTGGAAGTTTGATTGAAGTAATATTTTCTTACAGAAAGCACCTATTGAAAAGTTATATTTAAAAAGCTTTCACTAGATATAGACCTATTTCATATCACTCATATCCCCTGGCCTGAATGCTGGCCACAATTATTGAAAAGTAAAAATATATGTATGTATATGTGACATTATGGATCTTAACTACAGCTGCCAAGTGAAATTTCATATTGTTTTTAGCTAATTATCAAACAGCCATCTTGAAAGGGCATATTAATTTTGGATAGCAACAGTTTTCTAAGGATTAGGAAAATCATTGCCTTTTTTTGCCTTTCTAAGTGTCAAGAACTTTGGCGAGAGGGTGAATGATTTTATGCAGATGATATATTAATTTATCATGTATCAATACATATGAATAAGAAACTAATGCCAGCCACAATACTAAGAGGCTGTGTAGGGCCACACAAGACTCCTTGCACTTGTCAGTAAGAAACGAAGACTGGGCTCTCTGAGCCCTGCAAAAATGATTCTGGGTTGAATGCAGATAGAGGATAAATTACTCTTTTAGATTTCAGCTCAGATTACAGAGGACTATTTGAGAAAGGGGGTGGAAGCAGTGATTAGAATGATGACTGCTGAGGATAACTTCAGTCTGACAGCCTAGGTTTCAGGTCTGCCTTCAATGTATTAATGGCTATGTGAATTTGGACAGCTAACATCACCTTTGTAAGCCTCTATTTCCCTCTCTGCAAATTGTGGATAGCAATAACCATATCAAAGGGATTAAGTAGCAAAGAGCAAAAAAAGAGTTTAGCTTAATTGCCTGTAAATGGTGGTACCATCTTTGTAATCAATATTAAAATCAGATGTATTGTTCTTACGAGACTCATTTCCCTGTTATTAGAAATACATGACAAAAGAGTGATCACATTTTAAAGAGAGTATATGAATTCTTGAATTCCTTTCAATTCAGCTTCTAAAGTTAACCCACCACTAATACTGCTCATTTGGGAGATACTGATTAAATACTATTTAATCAGTTGATAACAAACATTGACTTTCCCTCTTACTCCAAATCATATCATGGTGAGTCTGGAAGCTATCATTTAAGATGTCAAAAATAAATACAGATGTATATTCACTCACAAATATGAAAGACATACAAAAACTATATAAAAAAATGAAGTCATATCATAATAGAAGAGAAGGGTACCACTTAAAAAGACATTTCTTTAATCATTTTCTAAACAAGGTCTGTTTTACATAGAGATAGACGAATCCATTGAATATTTACCCTATTCAGAGCAATGCATTATATTCCAATTAATAATATATTATTATAATAAAGTCTCATCAACAGTTTGCTCTCTCAGAGATAAGATGCAATCATATGTAAAATGGCATATGTATACTATTATGCTGTTATTATGCTATTATCAATTGCAAGCTATTGTTGAATTACATGTAAACAAATAGAATATTAACAAACTATTTCTAAATCTTAACTTTACTGCTGCTTTACCCATATAGATAAAATATTATGAAACAAAAATTCTTTTTTTTTTTTTGGTTAAAAGCCTGAGTTCAAGATTCAGACACATCAATAAAATCCCAACTATGCTTCTTATTGTCATTCTAGGCAAGTTACCTAATAACTGTCTTGAGGTGTGTTGAACTCTACTGTTTTCCAAACATACTTCTAAGGAAGTCATATATATTAATTTATAAATTCTAAAAATGACCCTACAAGATTGGCAGTCATTTTGCTAAAGAAGAGTGATTTTAAGTCACATGCCCAAGGTCACACAACAAGTAAACAGAAGAGGAAGAATTTGAAGGCTATTCTTAGCCTCTGTATTTTGCAGTCCCACAACTGTTTCTCTGCCTTTAAAAGATAGAAACAAATATATTAATGCTTAAAAAAATTAATGTACGAAAAATATACAATATAGTGTCTGAAAAGAAGTGAGCGCAAACCATGTTATTCTTCTTAGATTCAGTTTAGTCACTCAGCTGTGTCCTACTCTGCGACCCCATGGACTGCTGGACGCCAGGCTTCTCAGTCCATCACTAACTCCCAGAGCTTACTCAAACTCATGTCCATTGAGTCAGTGATGCCATCCAACCATCTCGTCCTCTGTCGTCCCCTTCTCCTCCCACCTTCAGCATCAGGGTCTTTTCCAATGAGTCAGCTCTTTGCATCAGGTGGCCACGTTATTGGAGTTTCAGCTTCAGCATCAGGCCTTCCGATGAACACCCAGGACTGATCTCCTTTAGGATAGACTGGTTGGATCTCCTTGCAGTCCAAGGGACTCTCAAGAGTCTTCTCCAATGCCACAGTTCAAAAGCATCAATTCTTCGGCTTTCTTTTTAGTCCAACTCTGACATCCATACATGACTACTGGAAAAATCATAGCTTTGACTAGATGGATCTTTGTTGGCAAAGTAATGTCTCTGCTTTTTAATATGCTGCCTAGGTTAGTTGTAGCTTTTCTTCCAAGGAGCAAGAGTCTTTTAATTTCATGGCTGCAGTCACCATTTGCAGTGATTTTGGAGCTGAAGAAAACAAAGTCTCTCACTGTTTCCATTGTTTCCCTATCTATTTGCCATGAAGTGACGGGGCTGGATGCCATGATCTTAGTTTTTTGAATGTTGAATTTTAAGCCAACTTCTTTACTCTCCTCTATCGCTTTCATCAAGAGGCTCTTTAGTTCTTCATTTTCTGCCATAAGAGTGGTGTCATCTGCATATCTGAGGTTATTGATATTTCTCCCAGCAATCTTGATTCCAGCTTGTGCTTCATCCAGCCTTGCATTTCACATGATGTACTCTACATATAAGTTAAATAAGCAAGGTGATAATATACAGCCTTGACGTACTCCTTTTCCTATTTGGAACCAGTCTGTTGTTTCATGTCCAGTTCTAACTGTTGCTTCTTGACCTGCATACAGATTTCTCAGGAAGCAGGTCAGGTGGTCTGATATTCCCATCTCTTTTAGAATTTTTCACAGTTTGTTGTGATCCACACAGTCAAAGGCTTTGGTGTAGTCAATAAAGCAGAAGTAGATGTTTTTCTGGAACTCTCTTGCTTTTTCAAGAGCAACATTTCCAATGGATGTTGGCAATTTGATCTCTGCTTCCTGTGCCTTTTCTAAATCCAGCCGGAACATCTGGATGTTCACGGTTCATGTACTATTGAAGCCTGGCTTGGATAATTTTGAGCATTACTTGGCTAGTGTGTGAGGTGAGCGCAATTGTGCAGTAGTTTGGCATTGCCTTTCTTTGGGATTGGAATGAAAACTGACCTTTTCCAGTCCTGTGGCCCCCTTTGTGTTTTCCAAATTTGCTGGCATATTCACTACAGCACTTTCACAGCATCATCTTTTAGGATTTGAAATCGGTCAACTGGAATTCCATCACCTCCACTAGCTTTGTTCGTAGTGATGCTTACTAAGGCCTGCTTGACTTCGCATCCCAGGATATGTGGTTATTGTCCACTTAATCTGATTAATGAGGAGTCTAATCATTTGAAACAATGTTTCTGAGTACCAACTATATAAGAAATAGTTTGATTGTCCTTTATAAGCTAACATTTATAAATTGTTGGCTAGACACTTTTGAGAAACAGAGGTGAAATGATTATTTTGTGACTGTATTCCATTCTCTTTACATAATCGTCTCTCTGTTTCATAATACCTACTTTTCCAATAAATGTGTCAAAACTTGTATATCCTTACCCCCAAGTCTTCACTGTTATACAGCAGAAATGATTTGTATAAAAATGATAAAGGGAGATAAAAATTCTTTAAATGAAAGTTAGTATTGTATTCAGGGTCCCATCTCACAGACAGATTAAATCACATTTAAATTTCAATTCAAAATTTTAAATGAAGAACAAGAGATATACTCAGCATTCAACCTACATTTTAGATAATGCTTATGAGCATCAGACTTCCAGGAATTCAATATATAATTTTCACCAATATTATAGAGTGATATATTCATTTATGAAAATTATAATTAAAATGTATTTATCTGTGGTAATACAACTTGTACAGAAGTTAGTAGCTTATTTTTTTGCAAATAAAATGGAATGAAATATTACCTTTTTTCCCTCTACTTTTTATCAGGCATGTGCAAAGGATTAGAGTTCAAACCCACCTTCTCTCACTCTATGTTTATGCTATTACACATTCAAGAATATTTATTATACTGTTTCCCCAGAGATAATTTTGCTGCTATTAATTTGAATATTGTTTGCCTTTAAAAGATAAATATCTATTGTGATTCATGTAGGGGATAGGGAAAACAAATAAAAGAATGAGTGATTTAAACAAAAACAAAAAAAAATGAGGTGTAGTTCCCATAAGTCTATAGTCCCTAATAACTTACAATTCTTAAATTATCGCCAATCAACAATGCTACCAACAAACAACCATAATAATTAGTTAACTTAAAGCACATAATTTCTTGAGCAATATAAAACATTGAAAAACTAAAACAAAAGCACAGCATGCTAAAAATCAGACACCCACTATTTCATTATAAAGAAACAAAATTGAAGTAACACTTAGATACTGAGTTTTTGTTCAATATGTGTTTACCAAAGCCACAGTTTAGGATCTTTAGGGTAACACAGACTAAATAAATAACTAGTAGAGAAAATATATGTCCCAAAGCTCTTTTTTTCCCTCAATAATCCATTTGGGCTAAGCTAAAACAAAATGTGCCCAATTTACTGGATCATTTTATGTTTTTCAAAGGGATATCTAATAAATATTCACCGAATAGTTTGAGAACCAGTTCTTCAAAAGTTCACTGAGCTTGTGATCTTCCAAATTACATCTTCCAAAATGCAATCAGAGAAGGAATTATTCTTCAGCATCTTTGGTGCAATAAGCAGTCTTGTTATCTAAAACCAGCGCCTATGATATATTGTATAAAATGAATCACCATCTCAGATAATGAAGACAGGCTTACATGCCACTAGGTCTGAGAAATCTTGCAGATAGATAATATGGGTATGACCTTGTTGTTAAGCTAAATGATGGTTTAGAATCCAGATAAAGTGTAGCCCATCCCTGACCTTGCAGCATCCATGGCAGACATCAGTCATGTCATTGTCATTGACTGAGCCTAGGTTGGTCTCAAAGTCATTCTCACTCAGATTATTGCAGGCAGCCATGGCTAATTGGCCAGAGTTAATACATAGGATGAAATGTGGCTGTCATCCAATCATGCAACCATCTCCTGGAAGTAGTTAACCCTGAAAGAATTGATTAAACCCAGGCCTCTGGTTTTAACACAAAGGACAAGTTATTTAACAGTCTCTATGTGACATAGTAGAAGAGTGCCTAGCTTGTGTGTGTGTGATCAGGGCTTCAGTCATGTCTGACTCTTTGTGACCCCATGAACTGTAGCCCATCAGACTCCCCTGTCCAGGGGATTCTCCAGCAAGAATATTGGAATGGGTTGCCATGCCCTCCTCCAAGGGGTCTTCCTGACCCAAGTATCAAACCCTCATCTCCTGCATCTCCTGCATTGTATGCAGATTCTTTACCACTGAGCCACCAGGAAGCCCTGTATGCTTAGCTTATGGAATTGCCAGTTCAAGTTCCAACTTTAACAACTTCATCCATATATATGCATAGCTATTCTAAAAGCATAGGAAAGTCTTTTGAATATTGTTTTTGTTGTTTTGGGAGGTGATAAAGGTACAAATCACCTAAGGGGCTTCCCAAGTGGCACTGGTGGTAAAGAACCCCGCTGCCAATGCAGGAGCTGTAAGAGACACATGTGTGATCCCCGAGTCAGGAAGACCCCTAGAGAAGGGAATGGCAACCCACTCCAGTATTATTGCCTGGAGAATCCCACGGACAGAGGAGCCAGTCAGATACGACTGAAGAGACTTAACACACAACATTTCACACCAGTGAAATTATGTGACTCTGCTGTTATACTAAACCTGTTGGGTTTCTGGAGCTACATTAAATACCAGGAGACACAATGCTGAAGACCTTGGTCTTGTGGGGCAAAGAATCACAGAAACAGGCTGTCACAAGGCAGTTTCAGAAGAACTATAGGAAAGGGTTAATAGCACAGGCCAGTGGAGACTCAGGGAGGTGGCATCATTTGCAAAAATCTAGAAGGAAGAGAAAAATATGCCACATTAGGGATAGGAAATGACAAATAGTTCAGCATGGCAAGAGGTGGTTTTTGGTTGTTTTGGTTTTGGCTCTTTATGGAAGTATAATATTCCCACAGAAACATGTGGCAATGCATTTCATAAACAGAATCCACTCATGTGTCCATGTACCCAGCACCTAGATCAAGACACAGAATCAGTATTAGCACCTCAGAAGGTCCCCTGATAACATTTTCCAGACATTTTTCCCCTCAAAGGTAATCACCAGACTGATCTCTAAGCAGTGTTTTGCTATTGCTAAGATTTGAGGTGTGGACTAGCCAGAGATGAGGCTGGAGAGGCAAAGGCAGAAAAAAAAATTCTCTTTTATCTTCTGAAGAAGGTGGAACTTTGCTCTGAAGGCAGTGGGAATGGGAGAGCAGCTGGGAGCACAGAAAGGTTCTAGCCAAGACTGACCAGAAACGTGACACCTCTTAATTTTGTATCTCCACTACCATTTTCTGACACAAAATAAATAATTCATTTTGAATAAATTAATTTAGTCAGATGAATAATTGAGTGGATAAATGGATATTTTTATTATTATTATTGTTACTATTATTATTTTGGCTGTGCTGGGTCTTCTTCATTGCTGCACAGGCTTGCTTTAGTTGCAGCGAGCAGGGGCTACTCTTCGTTGCAGTGTGCAGGCTTCTCATTGCAGTGGCTTCTCTTTTTTGCAGAGCATGGGCTCTAGGGCATGTGGCCTCAGGAGACAAACGGGCTCAGTAGTTGCAGTTCCTGGGCTCTAAAGCACAGGCTCCACCGTTGTGGTACATGAGTTTAGTTGCTCCACAGCATCTGGGATCTTCCCGGATCAGGGGTAGAACCTGTGTCTCCTGCATTGGCAGATGGATTCATTACCACTGAGCCACCAGTGAGGCTCCCGAATAGTCTTTATTTACTCTAAGTAATGTATTTATTATTGAAAGATATGTAAAAGCATACACATATTCTAACAAGTCACACGTAAAAGGGATACAAAAAAAAAAGAATTTTAAAATGATTACTTCATTCTTCTTATAAGAACCAATGAGATAAAGCATGTAATACGTTTGGTTCCTAGCACATAATAATTGGTCAATAAATGGTAGCCATTATTGTTATTCATTTAGTAAGCATTTATTAAGCATTTTTCTTTTCAAATACTGTGTTTTGTATATAAAATGATGACTAAGACATAGCCCTTTTTCTCAAATAATGTATTAATAAAGATCCAGGATATAAAGATGAAGAAAAGAAAATTTCCAGACAGGCACAGGTGCTCAGGTTCCCACAGACTCCTTTCTCTGGAAAACTGCAGTGGCGCTCTCCCCCAGGAGAGGCCTTGGCAGGATGCTGGAGGGCCCGGTCTGCCCTGTCTGGTCTCTGGGGCCAGGGCTGGGTTTCCCTCATGTGTGGCAAGAGCCCTACGCATGCTGTGCTTCTTCCCCTTGGCATACAGCTCACAGCTCTTTGGCCAATAGCAGCTGTGGAAATTGACACTCGTGTGCTGGAGGCGGCCGATGGGACAGATGTTCGGCTAAACTGCACTTCCTCCTGCTTTGCTCCTTTGGGTAATGCTCTCATGGTGACCTGGAATTTCAGACCTCGATATGGAGGCCCTAAACAGTTTGTTTTCTACTACCACGTGGAACCCTTCAAACCCATGAGTGGGCATTTCAAGGACTGAGTGGTCTGGGATGTGAACCCAGAGCGGTATGATGTCTCCATCCTCCTCTGGAAGCTGCAGTTTGATGACAATGGGACATACACCTGTCAGGTGAAGAACCCACCTGATGTTGATGGGCTGATCAGGGAGATCCAGCTCAACATTGTGCAAACTGAAAAGAAGAAAAACTCAACCAGGAGGGAAAAAAAAGGCTTCTGTTTCTTTAGAATACACAGACAAATATTCTTATATGGAAGCTGAAGATTTCCCAGAGCAAGAACCCTAAGAGTCAGTGGAAGCTTTTCTTTGGCTTTTTCAGTTGTGATCTGTCTTCCAACCAGCGCTGCAGTATATAGCCACCTAGATGAGCAACGTTCCTCTGGAGCCAGCATAAGGCTCTTCTTGAGCAGATACCACCAGACTCACAAACAGCTCTGCTACTAAGGTTTTATTTAATTTTAGAGTGCAAATATTTTTCAAATGCTCACTAGCTTTTGTATACTAAGAAGCTATATTTTTGCCCTTAAACACTCCTTGTGGACTATGACTTATATACTCATATACTGGCCTCAAATGAGATAAAAACCAAATTGTCACATTTCCTTTGGTATATTAATTTCTTTAGTGCAGCTTTCTAGCCACTAATGTTGACGTGTTTACTCTTCTCACATTCTCAATTAAAAGGTGAACTAATTCTCTCAACAGTTGTGGATTAATTAACAGAAAATCCTACATTCAAACTGTTAAATAACAGTTTGATTTTTATGACTTTCCTTAAGTATGAGACACATCTTATTTTATTGAATTTCTTTCAATACTATAGATGGCAGGTCTTTGTTTTTGTTTGTTTTTGGTCAGTTGATCCAAGGTTTATGGTAGCACAAGCCAGAACCCCAGAGTAACTAGGGAGGTGACATAAATGCTAATAGATAGACAAATGCCACCTCAAGATGAAATGCTTGTCACCTTTTTTTTTGTGCTCTGACAATCAATCAACAGTTCTGATTTTTCACAAGCAGTGAATGACTGTTTAGCTTATATATTCCCCACTTCCAATTCAGTTATTTATAACAGCAGAGGAAAATCTGTGTTCATTTGTAGACTGGAATCATTACGCAGTTAAATGGAAGGATTCTGAAATAATATATTTCAATTTAAAATTTAGGGTTAGTGAAAAAAAATCAATCCTAAGTGATGATAATTTTCTCTAGTGTCATACAAAGCTCTCAGAACTGGAAGAGATTATTTAAATTTTTTTCTTTCTTTTATTTATGTTTTGTTTTAATACAACTTGATACTTTCAGTTTTCACCAACTAGGCTGAAGATGTTATTTCTTTTAACAAACTGGAATTTCAAAATAGTTTATTGTATTTAAAGATGATGAACTTTGATATTTTTTTCCCAATACTAAAAAAAACCCCACCCTGGTATAATTTACACATGAACTTGAAATGCTTTCCATACTTGTCTCATTTTGCCTTTTATGCTGTCTAAAAAAGTAGTTTCAGTACTCAGTTTTGAAACTAAAAATCAGATTCAAAATCCATATTACCTTTCATTCACATTTTCTATTTTTCTCTACAATTCAACCTTTGAAAATATAATAACTGGATATATTTTCAAACAGATGGCCTGGATGAAGTGTAAAGATGTAGTTAAAAACTCATGGAAGGTGTTTCCAGCAAAACTTGTAGTTTCTGTGTCTTGGCTAAATACTCAAGGGTTAATACAGCCACATTGTTCAGTGTCTCCTATCAGTAATAACTATCAGTAATAAAGCATTGCAATTATAAAAAAAAAAAAAAAAAGAAAATTTCCAGAGATTGATAACAAGGCAATAGTCCAGGACAGTCAAAAGGAATGTAAAACTGGGAGGGAAGGTAGAAGCCAAGCAAAAAGTTTTATGCCTTCCTCAGTGGATCAAATTGTGATGTGATAAAAGCGAAGATAAACCACAGAGTGATGAGCAGGAATTGTTCTAAAGAAAATTTTAAGGTGACTACACCTTCAATAATATAGCATTTATTTCTAGAGTTATATCTACCTTGTCTGTTTTTGTCTTTGTATTTATATGCATTAGTCTAGGATGAACTAAATGGAATGGACCAAAATCCTACTAGGGAATGTTTGCTGGGAAAAGAAAGGATTTGAATCCCGAGGAGGCCAGTGTTAGAATGATGTCTAGAGATCATAAACACAATTTTTACTACATCACAGTAAGAGCTTAATATGAGATAGAGAGTAAATCAGAGTGGAGATATAGAAAGAAACCCAGTAGAAAGAAGTTTCTTTGATACTTTAATCTCCTGGTTATAATATTATCTGAAACTCGAGCTATTCACTGCATCCATCGGGGATGATTTATCCTTCTTACTAAGCATTGGGTCAGGTCCGCCCTGTGTAGGAGATGAGATGGGGCCACAGGGAAATTAAAATCCATGCCAGGTGGGCAATGGGCAATTTCCAAAAGGCTTGATGAGGAACAGATCAAAGGTGACAGATGTCCCTATACCTGTTGAAGGTCTTGAAGGAGCACTTCCCTTCTTTAGTGTGCTTCCCTGCCTTATTTGGAGTCTGTACTGGTATATAGAAAGTCTCTGCTTCCAAGTGACTCTGGCTCAATTACAGATCAATTTGGAAAAACAAGGAAACAAAGAAAGTGTTGATAGATTTAATCCATATGTTTCAAAACACTGCATGCATGTCAAAAGAGAACACTTACCAATCAAAATACCTAGAACTGAGGGAGATTAATGAAATCAGCAAATTATTTTTAAAATGTCAGTGTTCTAAAAAGAGCAAGGGGGGCAGTAATTTTTAACTGTTTTGCTAATTTATGTTGAAGCATTTAATACTACAAAAATGGTGTGCAAAGAGGACCTGTATAGTCCAGTGGAGGTTTGGAGCACTATTATAACTGCAGTGTTAGAGAGAGAACTCAAACAATAGCAACACAAACAAAAACCACAGCAAGATAAGGAGACAGAGAAAGAGCCTAGAAAGCACT
The DNA here is from genome assembly GCF_019320065.1 of Cervus canadensis. NCBI lineage: Eukaryota > Metazoa > Chordata > Mammalia > Artiodactyla > Cervidae > Cervus > Cervus canadensis. Next base: position 22,179,769 of record NC_057390.1, on the reverse strand, counting down.
TTTTGATAGGGTGATCAAAGGAAATGAAATGTGAGCAGAAAACTAAAAGCTATGAGGAAACAAGTCAGGTGAATGGGGAGAAGGTTTCCAGACAGAGGGGAAAACCAGCAAGTGAAAAGGCCCTGAAGTAGAGCATACTTTATCTGTTCTAGGAATGATTGAGCCCAATGAGACTCGATAAAAAGTAGAAGAGTGACAAAAAATGACATCAGAGATATAACTGGCAGCTAGTTCACTAGGTCTTTGAAGCCCATAGATTTGGAAGACTCAGTTAAGAGACTAATTCCAAGAGGACCAGGAACCCATTGGAATATTATGAGCTGAGACATGAAATGAACTAATTTACATTTTAACACTTAATTCCAGCTACAGTGGGGAGGATAAACTGTAGAAAGGTAATAAATACATAAATAAACCAAGCAAGCAAGCAGGTGGTAATAATAGACACCTTTATAGGTTGATTGTCTACATAACTGGTCATCAGAATCAGAACATTTTTTAATATAAAAAGGGGGAAGATGAGTTATCACACTGGATCAACAGCAGTGAACTGGGAACGTCACAGACAAACTGGGACATATGCTCGCCCTAATTAAAGGGCTGTTTTTGAGAATAAATTAGTACTGAGTAGGTGTTCAAAGAAAAGCAGCCAAAATCAGTAGCTCCCAAACTCTTTCACCAAATACTAGTGAACTGAGTATTAATGGACTATAAACTAAAAATAATTCTATGAGAGAATAAACCAGGGACTACTAGGTTAAACTCAGGTAAACTGGTTCTTTACTAAAGGAATTCTGGAGTTTTTAAGACACTAAATACCTAAGCACTATTGATCGTATACAGTGTTTATCCATGTTTCCATCATTTGTCTATAGATTTTATTTTTTCAAAGAATTAGTACCTTGTGTCCCCAGTCTTCCATGGAACTCAGTATGGTGAGTAATGGTCCAGGAGAAAGGTACAGTTCAGAAAGAGTGGGATGAATGATGGATGGATATGGTTTAGAGATTTGACCCAGGCGTTTTAGTTATATTGGGCTTTCCTGGTGGCTCAGACAGTAAAGTGTCTGTCTGCTATGTAGGAGACCCAGGTTCGATCCCTGGGTCGGGAAGATCCCCTGGAGAAGGAAAGCGCAACCCAATCCAGTATGCTTGCCTGGGAAATCCCATGGACGGAGAAGTCTGGTAAGCTACAGTCCATGGGGTTGCAAACAGTCAGACACTACTGAGCAACTTCACTTTCTTTTTAGTTAGATTAGTGGGTAGATAACTCAGTGGAATGAGGCACTCCAAACTGTAATTTAAAAGCAATGTCAGGCTGATTAAGTAGCTACCAAAATATCCAGGTTGTTCTTATCCTCTGTAGATGCAAAAAAAGCCTGTTTTCATTGTCCATGAAAATCTATTTGCTGTGTACTTGTGGTTCTATGGACCTAATTTTTTTAAAATTTTAATTAATTAGTTTATTGTTTGGGCTGTGCTGGATTTTTGTTTCTGCACAGGGGCTTTCTCTAAGCTGCGGTGAGAGTGCTGCTCTTCTTGTGATGTGTGGCTTCTCATTGCTGGGGCTTCTCTTGTTGAGGAGCACAGGCTCTAGGGCAGGGGCCTTCAGTAGTTGCGGATCCCTCGCTCTAACGCACAGGTTCAGTAGCTGTGGTCCACAGACTTAGCTGCTCCACAGCATGGGGAATCTTATCAGACCAGGGATTGAACCCATGTCTCCTGCATTGGCAGGCATATTCCTTACTACTAAGCCACCAGGGAGTTCCCTCTATGGACTTAATTTTATGCCTGGGAATTTTTTTAAAGTAAAGACTTCTTGGTGCCCTTTCTCGCTCAGTAAGCACTTGGGGTCAGAGTGAAAGGCAGTGGGCCAGAAAAACAGATTTTGAATTGCCACTGATACACACATGCCAGAGACATGCCTGGAAAACCAAATATGTAAAGTATGAAGGCAAGAAGATGAGTTCAGAAATGAAAGAAGTACCTAACCTTGTCAGATACCCAAGCAGATGGTTTTCCTAGGTCCTAGAATGGAGGCTATTGTTTGCAACTGCTTTTCATACTCTCTGATGGGAGTTGTATGGGTGAGTCAGCAATCAGAGTGCTTGGGAGCTGTCACCAGCTTCTAGATATTGGCTCACGCATGATCCATAAATTCTTAAAAGGTGCTCAGAGAATGCCTCTCTAAACCTTTTTTCCTATTTAATTTTTTCTTTGGAGGGGAGAGGTGGAGGATGGGCTACCCTCTATGTTCCCTTAACGACCACTAACAATGGTAGGTAACAGGTGAAACAACTTCTTTCTGTTTTTTGTTTATCTTTCTTTTTAGCTGCATGATATGTGAGATCTTAGTTCCCCAACCAGGGATTGAACCCACACTGCCTGCACTGGAAGCATGAAGTCTTAACCACTGGGCTTCCAGGGATTTCCACATAAAGCAATTTCTAGGTGCCAGGCACTTTCCTCAGTGCTTTTACATACATTAACTCATTAAATCCTGACAGTAACCTTATAAGCTAGATCCTACTATCATCTTCATTTTCAGGTGAGGAAAATGATACAGAAAGACTAAATAAATCTGCCTAAGGTCACACAACCAAAAAATAGTAGAGCTGAACAAATCTGGTTCCAGAGTCAATGCTATGATTCACTCCACTTTGGGCAAATTCTTCACAGAAATTAATGGAGAAAGTTACCTTTTTAATCTAGTTCTAATCCTTATGAGCAAATAGAACATTTCTCCTATTCCACTGATACCATTAAAGTCTCTAAAGACCCACAGTTATTATATTTCTCTCAAAGTTTATAGCTCTAATTTCTTAGATGCTCTTATGACATGTATGTGAACTCCTACTTAATTTAATGGCCGAAAACTCACCTTTGAATGTGCACTAGCTTTTTCTATTTTGTTATTCATTTAGTTAATGTGTTGACAGGGTTGAGAGCTACAACTCAGTCAAGGAGTACTTGCAGATGATCTGAGAGCTCCAGGTTCAGGACATGAAAACCCACCCTTATTAAGTTGCATTTATTAAGATCTCTGTGAATCCAAAATGTCATCCAGCCTGTTTACATTCTTCAACTTTGACATCTATTGCAAATGTTGTGAGAATGGTTTTTTATGTCTTCATCTGATACTCTGACAAAGTATTTGGCCACAGTTAAGGACAGTGTCATGTAGCACATCACTCCCTTTCTATCCTGCCTGAGTTAGCAATCTTTGAGCATTGTTATTTAGTCAGGGGGCTTCCATGGTGGCTCAGTGGCAAAGAATCTGCCTGCCAATCAGGAGACGTAGATTTAATCCCTGGGGTGGGAAGATACCCTGGAAAGGGAAATGGCAACCCACTCCAGTATTCTTGCCTGGGAAATCCCATGAACAGAAGAGTCTGGCGGACTACCACAAAAGAGCTGTACATGACTTAGTGACTAAACACCACCAATTTAGTAGAAAGTGAAAGTTTAGTCACTCAGTCGTGTCCAACTCTTTGTGACCTCATGGAACTGTAAACTACCAGGCTCCTCCGTCCACGGGATTTTCCAGGCAAGAGTACTGGGGTGGGTTGCCATTTCATTCTCCAGAGGATCTTCCCAACCCAGGGATCAAACACAGGCTTCCCATATTGTAGGCAGACGCTTTACCATCTGAGCCACCAGGAAGGGACTCCACCTAATTGCATTATCAGGCAGTCCATATTCCTCCATTTGGCCCAAAGTGCTTTCGTGTAGTTATGCAAATCATTCTGATGAAAGTCAGAAATCATGTACCAATAGCATTTTTCTCTTCAGTTACTTTAAGATCCCTCAGTGTCATAAGGTTAGTGTGACTTGACTTTGAACATTGAAACTCTTTGTCTCTTTGCACTTCCACGGCTCTTCCTCCAACCTCCAGAGTTGCTATAGAGTATTGATTGGCTCAATGTTCTCTAATAAAAACGTTTCATACACTGGAGTGTAATTTACTTATGCAAAGTATCTGAACAAATTTCAGCAACCAGGTACTTTCTTACCATCACTTTTACCTTTGCCTCTAGTTTCCCATTACCAATATTTGCTGTCCACCCTCCTGTACATACATTCAATTGTCTATTCCACCCATTTCCACAGATCCTCTGACTCAAACTTTGTTGCTTAGTCGCTCAGTCATGTCTGATTCTTTGTGACCCCATGGGCTAAAGCCTGCCAGGCTCCTCTGTCCATGGGGATTCTCTAGGCAAGAATACTGGAGTGGGTAGCCTATCCCTTCTCCAGGGGATCTTCCCAACCCAGGAATTGAACCAGGGTCCCCTGCATTACAGGTGGATTCTTTACCAGCTGAGCTACCAGGGAAGCCCTAGCCACTCCCAATCCTAGCCACTCCCAACTATCCTCCACTTGGTTACCAATGTGATCTTGCAAAACACAATCTTGATCTGGAATACACATGTAAAATCTTTTAATGAATCCATATAACTTCCAGGATGAAATCTAAATTCATTCATTTAGTACCAAAGGGCTTTGAAATTGGAGCCCTGCCTACGTTCCTAAGCTTGGCCCTTTTCATCTGCTAATAAACATTCTTTGTCCTAGCTTTCTTTACCAGACTATTTATCAGTCGGTTCACTGAAATAGCCGAGTGGTTCAGATCTACTTTTTCTGACGTGTTCATTACCTTCTTTCTTCAGTGTTGTTTTTTTTTTTTTCCCTCTTTTCACTTAATAAACCCTGCAGTTCCTTTAAGACTCAATATAAGAACCATTCTCTCTGCGATGCTTCCCTCCCCATTACCTAACTCTGATTTGTATTCTTCCTTTGTGTTCCTGCTGCACTCTGCTCTATCTCTGTGATAATACTTAGTATTGTCAATATCTACTTTCTGGCCTCCTTATTAGACTCTGTGCAACTTGGTGACATATACTTATCTTGCTCTTTATATGTGAAGGACTTCATACATAAAATATCTGACATACTTTAGGTATAATCTATAAATGTTTATTGAATCATGAAATGAGTAGGTCAACATCATTCTCATTGGATGAAGAACTGGAAGAGAATATTCTCTAAGGAGTTACATTTTCCTTTTGTCTTCCACATGCCCCAGCAGGTAGTCTATTCCTTATTTAACTCAAAACTGTTGAGCTAATTTAAAAAATCTTACTTGTCCTTTATGTTCTAAGGTCTACCTGACTAACTTACAAACATATTTTTGTAACATTACTCATTCACGTGATGTGTGGACTTGTGTGGTTGATGAAGTCCAAAATATAGAGTCTGTTTATTGTTACACTACCCAAATTCACCAATCTCAAAAGGAATCAGCCTCAACATGAAAGGATTTACACAGAAGAGAGGGTGATTGAAATCTCTCTCTTTTAGATGACTATTCTTTTAAATTATTTTATCTTCCACTATTCACAGATATTCTGAGAATAGCTTTTCCAAAATAAAGCACTGGTTTATCTAGTTATAAAGGGCAAAAATAACACATGGTGTTAAGGAGAACCTTCCATTAGCATTTGTAGCAACGTTATCCAGATCTTGACCAAACTGTTTGAAGCACTTGTCATGAGCAGTATTTTCTGTCTTCACCAATTCTGAAATTCTTTTGGATAATATTTTGAAAAATGGATTTTAATCAAACAAAACTGGACAAAACTTGGGTAATACCTCGACTTGGATCTGGAAACTTGCCTCGGTTTACCAATGTGCAAATGGGATATACCACGTATTCCTAGTTACATCATCTGTTTATTTAGAGCAATGTGGTGTCCCATGTAGATAACATTTAAAAATAAAGATAGAACCTAAAATTTTACTTTAGGCTTTGTATTTTTCCATTTATTAGAGTTAATGTTGTTTCCTACCAATGAGGGGGGAAAATGATAAAGAGTAAGTGGTGAGTGCCTCGTAATTGCTGGAAGAGTTTTTCCCAGAGCTCTTCATATGTACTCCTGAATGGGTCTGCTTTATTTTGGAGGAAAAACAGAAGATAAAATGATACTGTTTGAGAACCAAATAATTTCTAATATCTAACAACTAAAGAATAACTAATAGTCCTTTATGACAAAGATTAACCCTATCAGCAAAGGAGGTATGTCTTTAAACAGGTACTAGTTTGTTTTTTGGCCCCGTGGCACTTGAAATGTTAGTTCCCCAACTGGGGATCAAACCCACGCCCTCTGCAGTGGAAATGTACAATTCTAATGACTAGACCATCAAGGAAGTCCCAAATAAGCTCCAGTTTCAATACTTGAAGATTAAAAAAGAAATTATTACACTCAAAATTCTATGCCCTGTATCCAAGTTCCAACTCTGTCACAAAGCTTATAATTAGCAAGTCACTGATTTCCAAACCCTATTTCCTCTATGGGATAAGGTAGCTGGACTTTGTAACCCCTGAAATCCCTTCTTGCTGTTACAGTTCTGATCAAAAATTGCATGAGATGATGGAGTCATAATAGACTTATAACAAGGTTCTCATTGTACATGGTGATTTTTTATCTGCTGATACATCTGTGATTTGCTCTGACACCCACTCATTGTTCTTGATGTTGCTTATCATTTTTACATAACTCGTCCTAGTCATTGTCATCTGATGAAATAATAAGGAAGCATAATTGGAAAAGAAATTAAAACATGCTTTAAGAGTTTGTCCTGAACTTGGACCTTTCTCTTTTCTCCTACACATTTAATATAGGATATGGTATTCCTTAGAAGACCATTTACTTTCAGACACAAAGAAAATAATAATAATAATTATTATTATGACTCATTTGTTGAGCCACTAAATTCTAGGCAAAGTCAGAATTTGAACATATATCTTCCTGACACTAAGATTTATGGTTTTTCTACCATGTCTTATGACTCGGATAATCACTGTTCAAAATGGCATTTTTTAATTCCATCAGCAATAAAGAAATTGTGCCTATGAGCCATCATAAAACTGTGTATCACCTGATGTATAGCTTTTCAACTTAATCTTTAGTTTATCTATCATGGTGCTTATGTTAAACAGACAAATCTGGTATCAAATTTCATCTCCCAGCAATATGACTTGTTGCTCAAGTTTTAACTTCAGTTCTTCACTTATAGTGAGCTTCCCACATGGTGCTAGTGGTAAAAAAAAAAAAAAAAACCCTGCCGCCAATGCAGAAGATGGAAGAGACATGAGTCAGTCCTTGGGTTGGGAAGATCCCCTGGAGGAGGAATGGTAACCCACTCCTACTTGCCTGGGAAATCCCATGGACAGAACCTGGCAGGCTATAGTTTGTGGGGTCGCAAAGAGTCAGACACGACTGAACACATAGACTTCATTTGTAAAGGAAAGATAGTAATATAGTCTTCACCGTTTTGGTGGGGGAGGGATGGCCAAATGAGATCATGGGTGAGAAAACCTAAAAGTATGATGACAAATAGTTCTCCTTTACTGTTTCCCCATGTCTTTCCTTCTACATTAAAATCATCAGACAGAAAGGCAGAAATTCTTACCTCTGCTCTCAGCTCTGCCATTGACTGACACAAATTACACTTAAGGATGAATGACATGAGCTTTCTTGAATATCAGCCAAAGGAGAGATGAAATAACCTCTAGGTCCCATTTGGTTTATGTAATTTATTTAATCTCAAATGCAGTTTCTCATGCTTGTGTTTCCTCTTTGTAACCTGGGGTTTATCTTTAGTGTAACAAAAAATATTTCCAAAAGAGTATTGGATTAAGGACAGAAAATATCCAGGTACATAGAAGAAATTACAAGGAAAATAGGTGGATCACCAATAGGCAGAGGGACAGCCGGACCTTTTGGGTCTGTTTGTTATTAGAACTTGGGCCAAAAGATTCAAATATTTGATTGTAATGATTGCAGAGGCCTGCAGAAGGAAGGCAAACGCACATTTGGGTAGATCAGGTCTGACCTCATGTTTCTTAAAGTTGCAAAAAGGGAAAAGTATCAATTTAAAAAAAAGAGAGAAAAAGAAAATGAAGAAGTAGAAAAATCCATAACAGATGCAGAATATAGCTCTTGAAGCTTGTCCATTGACATAAACAATGTGATAAAGATCACCAGATGATGATGGTGGGAGAAGAACTGAAGTCTAGGCTAGGTTCTCCAACTTCCCAGTTCTGTCATCTCGGTAAATTTATTTTCATTTTCTAGATCTAAGTTTCTCTGACCATGAAATAAGAGCTTGAGATGGTTGATGACTAAATATGCCTCACAATGACTGAATTTTATGCACAGGAGAAACAGGTATTATGTAATATTATCCTTTTTTTTCAATATGAAGAGAACACTTTTTTGTGTGTTAGCCTTTGGGCCTTACAAATGCAGAGTATAAATTCTATATTTTATCATAGGGCTTTTTATTTTCACATTCTAATACTGCAAAAATATAAATTCGGTAGGAAGTATAGTGAATGGCAGGATTTTCAAGTTCGGAGTTGAGAAAATATTGCTTATTGATTCTTTGTTGTTCTTGGCTTGTAAAGATTCCTATTCTGTCTCTAGTATAAAATGTTTCTCTATGATATATAGAGATATAATATATTATTATTATATATATTATGGAGATATAATATAATTAGCATCTGTGTTCATATGTCCCAATTAGATATCAGTCACATAAAGTTATGTGTGCTTTATACAGTAGTTTTTGCTTCTTTTCACTGATATTACTGATACTTTGTATTCAACATCTTTGTTAAACATACAAGTCTTTCACCTCAAGTTTTATTCATGGACATCCCTGGTTATATGAATAGATAGTTGTGAATTCATGACTTTGTCCCATTCCCCACAAATCATCTCAGAACATTACCATGTTATGTGCAATTTCACACTTTCAGCATACACACAGAAATTTTCATTTATTGGTTTCATTAAGTACCTAAAAGATACTCATCTTTGTTTCCTCAACACTTAATGGAATGCTAGGCATATAGGAAATTTTAATCAGTCTTGAATAAATTAATAGATTTATATTTATAAAAAGCACAGTTTATGTATTCCATGTATAACTGGAAGATTTAGAAAAACAAACAATCAGAAGATATGAAAGGAGTAAATGAAGATCTGAAAACTATACAATAAAAATTATTCTGTGTTTATTACCTTCTGAGATACCAAAGTTTCTATTTAGAATCAAAACCAATAATCAAAGGTTAAAACAATAGCAAGAAACTAATCTCTCATGCCTTCCAATGAGTCATATATTTCAAAGTCAAGCACACTGGGTCTATCCTCATAAATCAAAAACATTCCAAGTGATTTATAATATTTAAATGATGCATATTTTCCTTGGATATGAGTAAAATATCCACACCCTTTCTCTAGTTTCTTGGTGAAAGAAAAACTGATACATATTTACTGTCATCAAAGCTCTGATGAATGTACCTTGAGAGGCAAAGAATAAGCAGATTTTTGTGTTTGTTTTCAACCTAAGTATAATGGCACAAGTGTAAAATGTCAGAAATTTATCATCATATCCCCTTTCCCCACCCTTGGAAGTCACCATTCTACTTTCTTTTTTTTTTCCCCTTTTTTCCCTTTTTTAGTATCTATTTTTCTCCTTCTATCAGACCTCTGGTAACTCTCAGACCCACATTACTATGAACTCAGTTTCTTCTGCTGTTTTGTTTTTAGTTTTATTGAGAAATAGTTGGCACCCGTGACTATATAAGTTCAAGGCTTACAGCCGGATGGTTTGATTTACACACATAGAGAAATGATTAGCACATGTTCAGCTAACTTCCATCATTTCATATAGATACAACAAAAAGAAAAGAAAGGAGATACATGCAGAATTTTTAGATTCTTAGGATTTATTGTCTTAGTAACTTTCCTACATATCATACATCAGTGTTAGCTATAGCCGACATGTTGTACATTACCTCCCAGGTGCCTATTTACCTTATAGCTGAATGTATGCACCTTTTGACCACCTTCTCCAGTTCTCCCCCCTCCTCCCTCTGCCTCTGGTAACCACCAGTCTGGTCTCTTTTTGTACGAGTCTGGTGTTCTTGTTTTGTTTGGTTTTGGTTGTTTTAGATTCCACATGTAAGTGAGATAATACAGTATTTTTCTGTCCATGTCTGGATTATTTCACTTCGTATGACATCCTCCAGTTTCATCAATGTTGTTGCAAATGAATCTGGAGGTGAATGATGGTGATGTTTGGACAATAATACAAATATCCTTAATACCACTGAACTAACTACACTTCTAAAAACAGTTAAGATAGTTTTATTTTATGTATGTTTTGCCACAATAAGTTAATTTAAAAAATATTTAGAGAAACGGTCATCATGTGAAGGTGAGGGAGTTTTCTCACTTCACATTGGGCTATAAAATCTGAGAACTGCATTTTTCACAAGGTGAGAACTTGGTGATTTAAGAAAAGTGTTTTGTTGGCTAAAGTTTGGAGATTGTTCTTATGGGAGAAACCTGCCAACTGACATTCTGATGCTTTCCTACTCAGAGATTAACCCCCCGGAAGGTTGTCAGGAAGCCATGTAATTGCTCTTGTTGGAGCAGAAGCCTAAGAGTTTTAAGTACTGTGTTTGTCTTAAGGAAGAGAACTGAGTCTGCCTGTTCTTCCACCCTCAAGCTTTGTTCTGTCTCCTCTCCTTCAACCCAAGTGCTCTAACCCCACAGTGAAACAGTCTCCCCGCTACTTCCCCTTCCAACAATACACACAGTCCTCTTCCCACCAGAGTAGAAAAAGCTGCTCTGGTGTCTTAAAGGAGTAACACAATGTCAGAAAAATGAGACAAGATTCTTAGATTCTTGAAAAGACTCAGAACCATGACCTTGGGAAGACAAGCCATCCCTCCTCTACTCTGCCCTGTACCCCACCTTATGAGGACTCCATTTCCCATTCGGCACCTGCTGTATAAGTCATGCTGACCTTAACACAAATGTTTTTTATTTCTTCTTCTTCTTTTTTTTTTTTTTTGGCCATGCCTTGTGGCATGTGGTATCTTAGTTCCCTGATCAGGGATGGAACCCATGGTCCTTACCTTTGAAGCGAGGAATCTTAACCATTGGACCACTGGGGAAATCCCAAAACAAATACTTATGTGTATATATTTCCTTTTGCTTTGCAAGGCTCATGTAGTCCCATTTAAGCACAGCAAAATTTGAGGTACATTTTACTTTTGTTTACAGATGGTAAAACTAAGCAGACAGATTGATTTCTAACTCAGTGTGTGTTCTAAATTGCCAGCAATGTGTCCCCACAGGCCGCTCTCTCTAGTTCACTAAGCCTCAGTATTCTTTTTGTGAAGCAAGGGCTCCTGATCATCTCCTAGACTGACGCAGCAGCTACAGATGTGTGTAAAACACTGGATGCTGTGCCTGACACAGAGTAAGCACCCAATCAATGACAATTATCCTCATTAGAGCCTTATTGTTACTATAATTATGATTATCTCATGGGATGCTAACACAGATCATTTCCAAACCCGAGATTCTTTCCTCTCTCACAGCGCCCTAGGCTTGCACAATCCTGCAATCCACCCCGGTGCAAATGGAAGACTCAGTCTCAGAGCACCATGTCCCCTCTCTCTGCTTTCAGAGAAATAGTACACGTGGAGAGATGCTGTGGAAAGATGCTGTGAAAATATGAAGAATTCTAAGACACGAGTCACAAAGAGTCGGACCCAACTGAGCGACTAAGCATAGCACAGCCAAGACATGAACACAGTCCTAAAAAAACTCAGTCAAGTAAAGAAATCCAATGTTATGTAATACTAAGATGACACAAAGAACGAACTCCTGTGAACTTAAGTAACCTTTGTGCTCAGTGCTTAATGCTTAGTTACTCAGTCGTGTCCCACTCTTTGCCACCCCATGGACTGTAAAGACAATTTGGGGTGGGAGGAAGACAAAACATGAATGAGGAAATGAATGGCTTTAGTGCAGAAATCTTTGCTGTGCTTCTCCTTGTCCCCACCCTCTTAACACTCCCCTCCTCCACCCGCCCCAGCCTTCGGTCACTTTACTTTAAACAAACAAACAAACAAACAAACAAACAAAAAAACAGTTGGTTTTGTTTAAAAATACATTGTCAGATGAGACTTTCCTTTTGACAGTTAAAAGGAAACATGCTCATTCTTTCCACGTGCTGAACAAGCTCTCAAGGAAAAAAAAAAATACTTGAGAGTGAGCAGTTTGGGAACCCTGTTTCAAGAGGATTTGTCTGCATGTTTGTGAAATGAGATGGCAAGCGTCGATCCTAAGAGCATTTTGATGACCTAAATCTCCTAAATTCTGTCTCATGGCAATTCCCTGTCATTTGCAGTCTTTCACCAGCTTTCTCAGTGTGCCTGGGGGAGATGAGAGAGGAGAAATATGGATAAAAAGGCTTCACTTTTTTTCAGTCTATTTCTGCCCACAGAAGGTGTCCCCCTTGTGGTAACAGCAAAGGCTAGTCTAGCATTTCATCTAATCTTGTGATATTTCACTCGTGTACAAAGGCCTTTGTGTACTCTGTCTATCCATCCTTTTAATAGCTCTTGCTTCTAAAAGAGCAAAGGTTTACGTAAAGACTCATTCCTACCTGAAAGTTAATGCTAAACTCAAAGCCAGATATGCAGTCAGCTGGCTCTAAACTCCTTCACCTCATTTATTGTTACTGTTATTTTGAACTTCCCCTTCCTTAGGACTGGTTGTATTGTTTTTCCATGAAGTCGTATCAGAGATTAAGATGGTGTTATCTATCCATTAAAAGTTCACTTACTGGAGCATGAAAAAGTGCTTAAGCACCGTGTCTGTTTCAATGTGATAGCCGACCATTAAGCTTTCTCAATTATGAAACCCAGCCCTTGCCTTTTTAGCAGCGATGGGAAAACTGGTCTGAGTCAGCAGGCACTGCAAAGGGCTACTCTCACTCCTTATTACTCCCTCCTTGGACTCAGAGTAAACACTCAAGTGGTAAGAACTGAGAGTTTTGCTTCTTTTTTTAAGGAACTATCTCAATTGAACCACTGGCTCTCTGTCTTGAGTAGTGATTAAGAATTGACTGTTTTTTCTTCAGCCTACTGTATCAATATATCCTGTTATCTTCTCCCAAACTGCAGGAATAGGGAAGGTTTATATGCTGCTTTATTCAAGCAAAATGAAAGGTTATTAAGAGCTCTGAGACATTAGTTTTATAAAGGAAATTGAAACTAGACTCTATTGTAATTGGAGAATTTAAAAAAGTAGAGAAATTTGAAAAATTCCTCTCAATCAGCCATCTTCTATAACTAAAGTAATCTCTGAGATACTTAGGCAAAATGTACATTATGAATCTAAAGAGTTGGAAATTGTCAGATATTAAGGAGAGAATCTGAGTAGTGCAAATCAGTATTTAGTTGTATGGAGGCCTACATCTTGTGTATTTTGTCTCTAATACTACCTCCTCAAGAAATCCTGATAGCACACGATTTTTCACCATTGATAATTTTGTGAATTTCCTACATGCAATACATGTTATTTATGTTATAGCTGAAAAAGAAACTGAATATTTCAACAGTACTTTTTAAAATGCATACCACCTTCTTCCCCAAAATAACATATGCAACTTCCATTGAAGCTTTTATATACAATAGACTAGGGTAATAACCATAGAAAACCTCATTCATATGGCATCCTTGGGCATAATTCCCATTTTCTGCATATTCTTTAAAACTTTTATTCATCCATATGTTATCTTCTATTCTTTCCAAAAAAATGTGACAATTTTTTTAAAAATCAAACAGAATTTTTTGTTAGAGACAGAGATATATCTCATCATCTAGTGGTAGAATTACGTTTCATGGGACATGATCTGATTAAAAATCCAAATCCAAGGACATGCTAAAATAAATTCTACCATATTTGATACTCACACTGAAGCAGAAGATATCAGTACTTTCTTTTGCCATCTTTATTATTTCTCTTGTCTCAGGATTGTATTTTTCTGGAAGGTATTATTTGAATAAATTTGTTGACCATTTGTTTGAGAATCCATAGCATAAACTATTGTATTGTTTAGTATCACCAGCTTGTCAAGGTGGAGAAGGTGGAGCAGACATTTATATGACTCCAAAGCAACGGTTGATTGGTTCATTATCATTGACATTTGTGAAGGGAAATGAATTGGTAAAATATAACTGTGCCTCCGCTAATTACTGGGCTATTCATTTTTTTCTGTGGCAATGGTCACAGTCTAATGAAACTAGTGTGTTTATCATTCCTTGTTATCTTAGGACAAACTGCCAATGAGTTAATATTGAATCTTGGTATCTTTATGAAGTTCATATGAGGCAAATTCCCACTGTTCAAAGCACTAAATTGACCATCTGGGGAATACTATGTTACTTTGGCTACCACATTTTAAAGAGTTAAAATATAAGTAAGCAGAAAGGCAAAACATTTGATCAGAACTGTAATGATAAACAGGTGAAAGAGCCATGGATGTTTACATTTATTTGAGAAGGTGTAAGAGCTTCCTGCCAGTAAAGAAAGGTCCATCATACAGAAGTTGAGAGTTTTGTGTAGAGTATGATACCTCCATCCAGGAGAGTCCTGAATAACACAAAGAAGCTTCCAGTAGTTTAACAGGTACAGCCAAGTATTGGGCTTCCTTGAGAAGAAGTGAGTCTCTTTAGGGTGATTGCAAGTGTTCAACAAGCATCAGATAACTGATTTTGAGATGTGTTACTGAAGAAAATGATTTATTACCAAAGAATTTGGACTATATAACCTCTAAGGGCACTTCCAAGTCAAATAATTTAGAATTATTTGATTAGAAGGAAGATACCAAGTTAACAAAGAAATGCAAAATTCAGAAGATATGTTAATCTTCACACATAAGTGAAAACAAATACTTATTGAATAAATAAAGGAAAAATATTCTGAAGAACCTTGAAGTATGAAATTGGCACTTTCAGATGAGGTAGAAGACCAAGAAAAATGACCCCAAATCAAACTATGACTATTTTATCATTTGCAGTTAAGGGGAGCACAAAAGAGGTTCTAAATGATTATTGTTGAATTCATTCATTCATGTAGTCATTTATTGCACCTCAGATAAGCCAGGCAACATGCTAGTGTACCTACTTTGTGTACCTGCTATGCTAGATGCTTAAGAATCTACCTGCAGTACAGAAAGCAAAGAAGAACTAGAGAGCCTCTTGGTGAAAGTGAAAGAGGAAAGTGAAAAAGCTGGCTTAAAACTCAACATTCAGAAAACTAAGATCATGGCATCTGGTCCCATCACTTCATAACAAACAGAAGGGGAAAAAGTGGAAACAGTGGCAGATATTACTGAACTGAATTGAACCTTCAGTGCAGGAGACCCAGGTTTGATCCATGTGTTGGGAAGATCTCCTAGAGAAGGGAATGGCATCTCACTCCAGTATTCTTGCCTGGGAAATCCCATGGACAGAGGAGTCTGGTGGGCTACAGTCCATGGGGTCACAGAGTTGGATACAACTGAGTGACTAAGACTTTACAGTAAGGATACAGGTCCAGTGTGAAAAAATTACATCTTGGAAAATTTGGGTTGATTATTAATAAAACATTCTTAAAGATCCCTTCCACCTCTAAAGCTAGATATCTATGAGACAATCAAAAATGCAACTAGTTAGGATAAATATGGAAAATGTTTAACTGTGAATCATTAACATTAAAATTACAAATAATCGATAGTTATTGTTGCTGTTTAGTTAATAAGTCATTTATGACCCCATGGACTGTAGCCCCAGGTTCCTCTGTCCATGGAATTTTCCAGGCAAGAGTACTGGAGTAAGTTGCCATTTCCTTCTCCAGGGGATCCTCCCTACCCAGGTATTGAACCCACGTCTCCTGCATTGGCAGGAGGATTCCTTACCGCTGAGACACCAGGAAGCCTCAATCAATAGAGTACTGAGAGATTTTTAGATTCTATGTCATTCTCTGTAGTATTGATCCCTTAATGGGCTTTCAATAAATAATTATTGAGCAACTGATTCGTTCCTAATACTTGAATTAATTTATTTAGAAGAAACAGACTTTCTCTTTTGGGAAAGATTGTGCTTTGTTAGTTTATTTAATTATTAATCCCCCCAACGCTGTTGTTTTACAATGTGGCTGACTGATGTTTCTTGAGTAGTATTGGCTCTTCAAGCATGAATTGGTTAACTTTGCTCCTATGATCCATCATCCACTCCTTCCTTCTACACACTACTTCCTCTTATCCTGTAAAAGTGATTCACTTCACACTGTCTACCAGTTTCCTCTGTATCTCAGATGTTTGCATCTGTGTCACATCCACCAACTGTGCCATTTGTAGAAGAGCAATTTATTTACCATTTATTCATTCAGCAAATACTAAATGCCTGATAAACTCAGTTCATATGTGAGATTTTCTACCAAATATGGTGGGAAGTTGCCCTATGTAAAATGCCTTCTCTCTGTCACTAAAAATTTCAGCACTGATGGATTACTTTGTATTAATATTTCCAGGGTAATTATTCTACAGTAGAAAGAGAAACAGTTTTAGCCATCAATAACACAGTTAAAAGTATTAAATTTTAAAAGTTTGTTTACTGTGCATTTAATTTTAGTTTTATGTTAGCAGAGTGTAGTTGATTGAGGGCTACCAAGGTGGTACAGAGTAAATAATCTGCCTGCCAATGCAGAGACGCAAGAGACTTGGGTTCTATCTCTGGGTTGGAAAGATGCCCTGGAGTACAAAATAGCAACCCACTCCAGTATTCCTTCCTGGAGAATTCCATGGACCAAGAAGCCCGGCAAGCTATGGTCCATAGCATCACAAAGAGTCACAACTGAGCACACACACATACACACACACACAGTTGATTTATAATAGTTTATAGTTTCAGATGTACAGCAAAGTGATTCAGTTATACATATACATATATCTATTATTAAAAA
Source organism: Cervus canadensis (assembly GCF_019320065.1). Taxonomy (NCBI): domain Eukaryota; kingdom Metazoa; phylum Chordata; class Mammalia; order Artiodactyla; family Cervidae; genus Cervus; species Cervus canadensis. The sequence continues at coordinate 22,162,890 of NC_057390.1, read as the reverse complement.
AATTTTTTTCCCATTTGTGTTTTCATTTGATGGGAGAAATCAGAGGAAAATAACAATGATCCCTGAGATAAAGAGGAGATGATGACCAAGGTGAAGAAGAACATATCACCGGCTTCATTGCTTGCTTACCATCCCCTTATATTTAAAAGTAACTGACCATTTGAATAAACAGGACTGACAGGGAAGGATCATAAAAGCAGCATTATTTTTCCTGGCTCAGTTCTTTTAAACCTAGATACAAGCCTGGACAGCAAGTGGTAAAAGGCAATTGTTAAGTGCAAGTCCGACAATCACTTCAAGACATTAACATGGTCCCAATTCAGAAAACAGGAAATCTGGTCTCATATAATGATCAGTTTAAGTTGATACATTGATACATTGTTGAGTGCTTTCCCTGGGCTCTGTTGAAAATGGCTGCAGGCTGATGACTTGTAGGGTGAGGGCTGGGAAGGAGGGTAGGAAGATGGTTGTTCCCTCCTTGCCTGCTGGCTTCCTTACTCCTCCTCCTTCTAGTTTTGCTAACCTAATCCAAGTTAGAGTTCTTTAATAGGATGACTTCTCATAGTCTGGCAGGTGTCTGACTTTCGGGGATTGTCTTGGATTCTTAAGAGATTCCACCAGGGGATAAATTAAATTATGATTCCCAACGTGCAGGCAGTTGATTGTATTTTCTTGGGCTGGCTCTTCCATCTTCTGCTGTGTCCTTCCCCTCAGGTTCCTTACATACCAGGTGGGGTGACCCTAATGGATAGAAGTTAATGTGACCCAACCCAGCTCTCTTGTCAGTGGCCCATGTCCAGTCCACAAGAAACACTTAACATATCCTTTGAATGCTGCCTGTGGTTGTTCACTTAAGTCCCAAAAGTAGACCTCAGCCCTCTCTCCCCTCACCCTGCTAACTCGGGTGATAGTAACTTCGACCCACCGTTGACTTTTTGAATGTATGTCACACATTCTGGGAGCTTCCCAGGTGGTGCTAGAGGTAAGAGACTTAGGTTCCATCCCTGGGTGGGGAAGATCCCCTGGAGGAGGTCCACTCCAGGATTCTTGCTTGGAGATTCCCATAGACAGAGCAGCCTGGCTGGCTATGGTCCATAGGGTCACAAAGAGTCAGACATGACTGAAGTGACTTAGCACACACACATGCTCACATAGTCTCCAAATTCCAGAAAGATACATTTCAAGCTCCCCAGTCCTTCTCACTAGATTTGGATGATGAGGACAGGAGGTGCTGGGAGTTTCTGTTTTTGTGGAATCATCAGGGAAGGCTTCTATGATACGGCTATGCAAAGATAATTTATTGTAAGGATCCTGGGAAGCTCATAGCATCCTTGAGAAGAGTGGAAAAGGAGGTGGGAAGCATGGGTAGGAACAAGGGAAGAGTGGATAGCCAGACTCGACTCATGCCAATTCATCACAATCGTCCTGGGTGCCAAGCTGGCCTCACCCCTCTTCCTTCCAAAGGTCACTCTTATCACTGCTATACCTGGAAATTGGATATTGCTGCCGCTCCCACCACTCCAGAATGGATGCTCCATTGTTTTTCTCCACTGAGAGGCAGAGCCAGGTGCCTTTGGCTGATGGCAGGTTATGTGCCCATATTCTTGGTGCCTGGTGACTGGAGGCAAGTATCTAGACTCTTCAACATCTATGGTGTAAAGCAAGCTGTGCCTTAACATTCATTGGCCAAATAATAATTACTGAACACCTATGATCCACCAGGCTCAATTATGCATAAGACTCTGGGGTTGAGCAAGGCAGTAAGATACTGTCCCTTCTCTCATTGAGCTTCCCTTCTAGAGGAAGGCATGGAGTAATGTTAATAAGTGATGCAGGGAGCCCTTTATTCAGGAGAGCTTTCCTTTTGGGGAACCAGAACACTTCCTCATGCCTCCATGTTCAGATCCACACTACAGGAAGACAAAATTCCTTTACTCCATATATCTCTTCATCTGGCTGTTGATTCATATTCTTTAATATCTTTTTACAATAAATAGGTAATCTAGTGAGAAAGAAAGTAATGCAGGGGAAAATAAATCCTGATAGAAGACTGCAGAAGGCAGAAGATGTTACCCAAACATGTAAGGTAGAGAATTTCCAAAAAGCGAAGAGTATCAAATACTGAAAGCAAAAATCACCCAAGAAATATCTACCCTAGGGATCTAATTTAGTAAGGTGTCTAAGAAGTCATTTAAACAAAATTCCAAAGGAAAATCTCTGACACTAATTTGACTAGTAGCAGTCCAATTGGAACAATAATCATATTTTCTCCAAAAGTGACAGTTTGTGAGGACTAATTTTATTTGGATGAATAACAATAATGCATTTTTGAAAAATGTAGTCATATAATGTTAGTTACATTTATGTCTGCTTTATACAATGAAATATTTTTAACAGAACAGTGACTGGAATGAGCAGTCAAAATAGCAGCTTTTATTAGTTAGCGTTAAATTTAGCTGCAAATGACAGAAACCAAAAAATAAATGTTTCTTACAAAAGAGAGTGGTCTGTCTCTCTCTAATGGACATATTCTGGAAATAAACAATTCAGGGCTGATAGAGTGGCTTTGTGATCACTAGGACTCCTTCTAGCTTGATGCTTTGCCCACCCTTAATTGCTGTCACAAGGATCATCACGCTGCTCAAATTCCAGTCCTCTGTCTGCATTCAAACCAGCAGAAAGGAGAAAGAGGAAGAGAAAGAGACAAAGAGAGCATGTTAGCTGACTTTTAAGAGGTTTTCTGGAAGTTGTCACATGACAATTGTTTCCATCTCATCAGGCAGAACTTAATCATGTGGCCACACTTTATTGCAAAGTAGACTTTATTCTAAGCGTTTAAAGTTGAGGGATCTGTTACTAACTGAATATTAGATTAGAAGATAAGCAGTCTCTGTCAGTTTGCTTTTTCTTTGGTTTTTATTTAATGGAGCTATTCTTTTGTGGCAATTAGTTTTCTGTTTTCTCTCTTCTCTGAATACTGAAGCTCCCCACAGAATTTCTCATGTTCCTTATACATTTTAGACTATCATACACCCTCCCATTCTAACCCACCTTTGATTTATGAGATTATAAGATTCTGGGGGTTAGAGATGTAACTTCTCATACTTTTCATCACTCAAAGTCTTCATCAATTATTTATTTCTCAATATATACTTTGTGATGGTATATTTTAAATTTAGATTTTAAAATATGAAGATATTTAAGTCAATAGAATGACCTAATAGTTGTTAAGAATGCATAAATATTTGACTAATTATTGTATATTTTCATTTATTGTCATCGTCACTTTAGCTCATCTAGAGTGTAACTATGATGCCTCTAACTCAAATTAGGAGAAGCATCGTCTCTATGGTTTTCAGAAAACAGGAAGTATCAATAAGAGGCATGATGTTGTCTGTTGTCATAGTAAAGGAACCAAGTCTCTGGAGGCAAGCTGTCTGGATTCAAACCCCAGCTCTGCCACTTACTGTGTGACCACAGCAAGTTACTTAACGTCTCTGTTCCTCAGTTTTTTTGATTGTCTGAAATGGAGACAATAACAAGGATGAATTGTCATGGTAGTACTCAGAAGTGGATGGTGAAGCTGAGGAATCTTCTGCCCAGAGACCCTCATATTCAGGGTTCCCCTCCCAGGTCCTGGGAGAGATCCTGGCAATACGTTCATATGATTATTTGCTTTGGCAAGATTTATAAAAGTAAGATTTTTTTTTTTTTTAAGTAGACTCCCAAACTGTGTAATAGTCAGTCCTTACAAAACTTGAAGTCTCTCCTGGCAGTTTTGCATTGAATTGGGAACCATAAACGACCCTAAGGCTGGGTGAATCCTTGGATTACACAGCCTTCAGGCACTGGTGCTCCAAGCCAACTGAATCAGAGACAAGTGGGACCTTGTTTTAAAAAGTACAGGAACTTGGAAACTACACCTTCAGAAAGAGAACCTTTAGAGATAGGTCTTACAAGTCTCCATTTTAATCAAGCTTTTCAAGTGATTCTAATGTGCGTTAAAGTTTGAAACACTAATGTAATACCTCCTCCAACTTTGAAGTTCTTCAACTATGCAACCCTGGTTCTGGAATCTCCAACCTAAAGGCTGTGGAAGAACCAGAAACCTAACCCCCTCAGTCAGAATTTGCCCAAGGCAAGGAATGCTCTGAATTTTTTTTTTTTTTTTTCAGAGTTTTGCTGTTGTTGTTTGGCCAAGTTAGGTGGCATGTGGGATCTTAGTTCCTGGACCAGAGATCGAACCCATGCCCCCTACATTGGGAGTGTGGAGTCTTAACCACTGGACTGTCAGGGGAGTCCAGGAATGTTCTGAATTATAAGAGAGACAGAAAGAAATAGAGCTGGAGGAGTTGCGGGCCCACATTTCAGATAAAGAAACAACTTGTCTGAAAGGGTTAAGACTTCTGAGCCATTTGTTTTCCATCAGTGTATCTTCAAGAATAAATCAATTATTCCATTTCCTCCCGACCCATGAGTCCAGTGATAAAGATTATGATAGTTCTCTTCAGTATGAGATTTTATTAGCTCAAATTAAGCTATGCTGTTTTTTTATGGACAGACAAGAGGAATCTAAGAGTGATTGGCTGCTACTCTTTTCCAGACAAACTGCTAGATGTTCTACAAATGTTATCTCCTTGAATTGTTATAACAATCCAACAAGAAAGGTGCTATTCCTATTTTATGAATGAGGAAACTAAAATACAAACAGGTTAAATAATCTTGGGTAAAATGACACAGCCAACATGTGGCAGGGATTTAAATCCAGGTATGGCTGAATTCATTGCCTGTTTTGACACTCCACCCCCTCAACAGTGTGGTGTTTACATATAAACATGACACTCATTTGCATGTGAGGTGACATTCAGAGCTTAAACCTTGAAAAGACATGATACAACATGCCACAGAACCAATTACTTGCCCTCTTTTCTATATCCCTTCCCTTGTGGTTCAAACGGTAAAGAATCTGCCTACAATACTGGAGACCTGGGTTCAATCCTTGGGTCGGGAAGATCCCTTGGAGAAGGACATGGCAACCCACTCCAGTATTCTTGTCTGGAGAATCCCATGGACTGAGGAAACTGGCGGGCTACAGCCCATGGGGTTGCAAAGAGTCGGACACAACCAAGCGACTAACACTTTCTTTCACTATATCCCTTACTCCTCCCCATGTTAACCCATGAGCTTTAAAATACTAAGTGCCTGTGCACATATGCAAATGCAAACACAAGAATATTTGCTTCCTTTTAGAAAATGAATCAATCAGTGAATGATGTCCTGCCTTTTTTTTTTTTTCTTTGCTATAGTTGTATCTAAGGGCAAAAATATGCACTCCTCTTTTCTCTTCCCACACTAAAGGATGTCGCAGTAGTTAAAAGGTTATGGTTGTGATCTTTTGCATTTTTAGGCATTCGTGGTTAAATATCATTGATGAAGTTATAGACAGAGATCTGTTTAAAATATTAAGATTAGATGGTGGATAGGTGGTCTCACAGGTGCCACACAACAGCTGAGTCTTCATCTCTGAGCATGCTCTGAGCTCCTTCATTGTGTGTTAGTCACTCCGTCGTGACTGACTCTTGTGACCCCCTGGACTGTAGCCCACCAGGCTTCTCTGTCCATGGCATTCTCCAGGCAAGAATACTGGAGTGGATGGCCATTCCCTTCTCCAGGGGATCTTCCTGACCCAGGGATCAAACCTGGGTCTCCTGCATTGCAGGCAGATTCTTAACCATCTGAGCCACCAGGGAAGTCCTGAGTTTGTCATTTCCTGATGAGTGGACTGTAGCCCACCAGGCTTCTCTGTCCATGGCATTCTCCAGGCAAGAATACTGGAGTGGATGGCCATTCCCTTCTCCAGGGGATCTTCCTGACCCAGGGATCAAACCTGGGTCTCCTGCATTGCAGGCAGATTCTTAACCATCTGAGCCACCAGGGAAGTCCTGAGTTTGTCATTTCCTGATGAGTTATGACGTGGGCAGAGAGGTGTTTTTAGAATAGTTGGTGCACCAGCACAACTTGAATGTTAATGTGCCTGAAACCCTTTCACCCTAACAAGCCTTGTTGGTTAGGGTTCAACTAATACACTCAACCTCTTTCATCTAAGCAAAGTTAGGGCAGCCTAAGCTTTGGAGGCAAAAGGTGGTCGCTTGGGAAAGAAAGCAACTTTTGACTTCCTCTTTCAAGATTTCATGTGGTTTTTGCTGTAAAGGACAATGTTTGTGGCCTATCTCCAGGCACCAGAGAAAATCAGAATTACAATTTGAAAAAAAACAAAAAGACAAGAAAAGGATTCTGCTTTTGCATTCTGGCCTTTCCTCATCCTATTTTCCCCCATTCCTCAGTAAAATCAAGTCTCTCTGGAAACCTTATCTCAGTCCATTTTCATAGCTACATCAACAGATCCTGGCGTCAGGAAGAAATTGCCCGGTGCATTAATTACCGGTACATGGGTGGGGGCCAGAGCTTAGCAGCTGCACAACTACAAAATGGACCACTCTAAGGAGATAAACAATGAAGGGAGGTGTAATAGGCTTGTGTTTCTCTCCCAGTATTAATGATTTTAAAAATGTTTTTCCCCAAACCAGAAGTATTAGGATGTCAAAGCACCTTGCCATCAAAACCAAAATGGAAACTCTCATTTATTGTTAGTATTTTAGCAGTGATTTTCCCCAGATACAAATAAAAAAAAACTAGTGTTATAAGAGATAACATGAAAACCCTACTTATTACCCTGAGATATTTTATTTTTTTAACCTAGACAAGAAATGTCTGTGTGTCCTTTTCTGTATCTGTCCTATATGTAGGAAATAGTCATCACTGTTATCTCTAGATCAGGCTACATTGAGGGAAAAAGTGGTTATTATTCACAAGTAAAAAGAGTAAATTTCACACATTACCAAAAGATGAAGAAATCTGCCACTTTAAGCTCCCAGTTCTCCCAGGGGCAAACACTGCGATCATTGCTTCTATGTCTGTCTAAATAAATTCTTCATGTATATGTGTGTTCTGTATCTTAAAATTCATTTTGTGTATTTGCTGGTCTGCTAATGAAACCGAGCAAGACCCTATGGGGCACCTAGGTACAAATCCTTTCTGTGTCCCTTGTTTCTTGTTTGTAGGAGAAAGGCTTCATTCAGCCAAAAAAAAAAAAAAAGTGGTCAAGTGGAAGATCTTTATGAGTTTAAAGAACATTTATGAATTCCCTAAGCCCAAGAAAATTTGTGATCAGAAGACAAATAGCATATCAAGAATTTGAGGTTCAGGTTCTAGTGGGACAACAAATTCACTGGGACCGTGTGATATAACATAAAATAATTAGACAAAAAAAGTAATTTTAAATATATGAGTTAAAATTACATACAAAATACCAATTATGGCATCTCCTGAAGGTTTATCTTTGAAAGATGCTGATTTAGATTGAATTTCTACCAAAAAGGAGATGAATTCAGTCAAATGTATTTTAGATGTTTATTCAACAACAATCTGCACATTTGTACTTTCTGAATTACTGGCCTGAATTAATGAAGATTGAAAGTTTTCCTGATGTTTAAAATCAGTTGGTTGATAATAAAATGCAATATCCCTAATATAAATTTCCTTTAAGAAAGTCCATCAAAGAACAGATTTGTGGTTGCCAAGGGGGAGGGCTGGTAGAGGGCTGGGAGCTTGGGATTACCAGGTGTAAGTTATCATATATAGAATGGATAAAAAACAAGGTCTTACTGTATAGCACAGGGAACTATATTCAATATCTTATGATAGGCCATAATGGAAAAGAATATTAAAAAATATATATACATACATATATATAAAAAATGAAATCACTTTGCAGTACAGCTGAAATTACCACAACATTGTAAATCAACTATACTTCAATTTAAAAATGCTTTAAAAGTCCATCAAAGTATAAAATCATATTGAGATTCTATTATTTCTGAGATCCTTTGAAACCCATCCAACTCAGGTCTCCTGCATTGCAGGTGGATACTGTACCATCTGAACCACCAGGGAAGCCTGAAACCCATCAGAGACTCATTTTTTTTTTCAGGAGAGAGAGAAATGCACACTAAATATACAGGGATTAGTCAAGAAAAAGAATAAACTACCTTAGTTTTTCACTACCCAAACAAAACCATAGACTTTTAAATGAGTGATATCAATACATTTGGTTAACTCGTGTTGCTTTAAATAGTACTTCTTTTTTTTTAATGTTTGGATTTGCAGATACAAAGATGACTGGCTATTGCAATTTGTTGGGATGGTTTAGCCTCTGTAAAGGTCATGTTGAGTTTAGTCAGCCTCAGCATTATGTAAACAGAACATGAAAGATACTTGGTTCAGCCAGCACTCTGTTGATGATGCCTCAAATAATGATTGTCCTTACTGTGACAGGTAGAAGTGCCTTAAACAGGTGGCCTATTTTGTTTTTCAGCAAAATGGTACATGTGTGTGCATGCATGTATGGGTAGAAAACAGTGTGTGTGTGTGTGTGTAAACTAATAAAACTGGGAAGGGAAAGTGCTTCTGTAATCCCCAACCAAGACACAGCTAATTGTGAGAAGGCAGAATTAAGAACATACCATTCAAACAAAATTAATAAACAGGAAAAAAAGGTGTAAAACAACTCTCCAGAAATTGTATCACTGGCTTCTCGCAATTTGATGCCAAAATACGAGCCAAAGGAGGTAGATTGGAATAATAACAATGCCACGTTATTTATATACCACCTTCTTCTGAGATGTTCTTAATATATTGATCATCTGGTCTTTACCTGAGCTGCCGTCCAAAGAGCTTCTGAAAAGTTCTGGGTCAAACTATTCTGGAAAGTCATTACACCATGGCAAGTCACTCTAACTCAGGGATAGACATTTACTAAGCTTTTTTGGGGGGGACCCTTGAAATTTTATTAACCAGTGTCTTTGTATACAGTTCCCACTTTGACCATATCTCCCCCTCCACACACACACACATCTTTACTGAAATTCAGTAGTTCAACTCCAGGGCAAATTACTCATGTGGCTTAAGTGTACAGAGCAGAGAAAAATGCCTAAGTTCATCTTCAGTCAGAGGAAGGAAAACTTTCCAAGCCAACTGACCCCTTTTCTTTCTTCAGCAAACGGTCAAAGAGTCCTTTGCATTTGGATGGTGCCTAAAAATTGAGGGATCATTTCTAAAGTACTATTTAAGTGGCAAGAAGTTATCCTCTTTTTAATAATATGGGACAAAGAAATATTGAGGGGACTGGGGGAAAAGAGAAGGCAGATCATTTTACCAATAAATAACCTGAAGCAAAGTGGATTGGACTGATTTACTTGTGTGCATTCTTTCAGAGGGTTCTAAGAATAGGGAACTACTGATACATAACCTCAGCTTTCAGTCTAGGACTATATCATAGGGTCTTCTGTCTTTTAAGATAATAAAAACCTTACATTTTCTTTAGATTCCATTGCAGTTCAGCCTACAAAAAATAAACTAAAAAAACTAAAAGTAAATAAACAATTGAAGAAAGATCATGTTTCCCAAGAAATTCACATGTTTATTTAATGAGCTCTCTGTTCACATTTTCAGATAATTACATTATGTTTTTTAACATTGAGTGTTTCAAAAAGTGCATGACATCGTTATTGCCAATATTATGTTGGCTAGAGATAAAAATGCACCCACAGATTAATTATAACAATATTTTCCAGACCAAAATGTCAGAGAAATTAGTCTGGTAATTTTTCTTCATTGATTTACTGTTTCACTCACCCCTTCAAAAATTTAACATGTACTTAATATCAGTAGTAAGCTTCCCTTGTGGATCAGCTGGTAAGGAATCTGCCTGCAATGTGGGAGACCCAGGTTCGATCCCTGGGTTGGGAAGATCCCCTGGGAAGGGAAAGGCTACCCACTCTAGTATTCTGGCCTGGAGAATTCCCTGGACTGTATAGTCCATGGGGTTGCAAAGAGTCGGATGTGACTGAGCAACTTGAACTTTCATTTTTGAGCTTCCCTGGTGGCTCAGACAATAAAGCGTCTGCCTACAATGTGGGAGACCTGGGTTCAATCCCTGGGTCAGGAAGATCTCCTGGAGAAGGAAATGGCAACCCACTCCAGTATTCTTGCCTGGAAAACCCCATGGATGGAGGAACCTGGTAGGCTACAGTCAATGGGGTCGCAAAGAGTCAGATACAACTGAGTGAATTCACTTTCTTTCTTAATATCAGTAGGCGTTAGGTTTGTGCTCCAAAGAAAGGAATGAACCAGACAGGCTGTGGAAAGATGATTATTTAGAAAACCTGAAATGGGTGATCACTATTCTTGGGAGCACAGAAATCAAGGCAACGTTACATCTCCTCTATTCCAGTTACCTTCCCTGAGAAAAAAGAAATGTGTATTTCCCATGAGATACTCTACTCTTCCTAACACTGTCATACCATCAGGACAGAAGTTCTCAGTGGACAGAAATGCATACATTGTCATCCAAGTGTGTGTCCCACCTCGCTTTTTGGAGATTCATTCATAAGTTTAGAAAAATTAAAGTCCTTTGTCTATAGGAGGTAAGCATTAAACTTCATTAAAGGAAGGATTGGATTATCTAGTCTAAGGATGGTTAAGAATTTTCCTTCATTTCACATCTGAACTCCATAATTGGCTATCATAGCTCCTTAGGAGACCTTCAGTTCAGTTCAGTCACTCAGTCGTGTCTGATCTTTGTGACCCCATGGACTGCAGTACGCCAGACTTCCCTGTCCATCACCAACTCTCAGAGCTTCCTCAAACTCATGTCCATCGGGTAGGTGATGCCATCCAATCATCTCATTCTCTGTCATCCCTGTCTCCTCCTGCCTTCAATCTTTCCCAGCATCAGGGTCGTTTCAAATGAGTCAGTTCTTCACATCAGATGGCCAAAGGACTTCAGCATCAGTCCTTCCAATGAATATTCAGGACTTATTTCCTTTAGAAATGACTGGTTTGATCTCCTTGCAGTCCAAGGGACTCTCAAGAGCCTTCTCCAACACTACAGTTCAAAAGCATCAGCTCTTCAGCACTCAGCTTTCTTTATATTCCAACTCTCACATCCATACATGACTACTGGAAAAACCATAATTTTGACTAGATGGACTTTAGTTGGCAAAGTAATGTCTCTGCTTTTTAATATGCTGTCTAGGTTGGTCATAGCTTTCCTTCCAAGGAGCAATCGTCTTTCAATTTCATGGTTGCAATCACCATCTGCAGTGATTTTGGAGCCCAAGAAAATAAAGTCTGTCACGGTTTCATTTCTTTCCCCATCTATTTGCCATGAAGTGATGGGACCAAATGCCATGATCTTAGTTTTTTGAATGCTGAATTTTAAGCCAGATTTTTCACTCTCCTTTTCATCTTCATTAAGAGGCTCTTTAGCTCCTCTTCACTTTCTGCCATAATGGTGGTGTCATCTGTGTATCTGAGGTTATTGATATTTTTCCCGGCAATCTTGATTCCAGCTTGTGCTTCATCCATCCCAGCATTTCGCATGATGTACTCTGCATATAAGTTAAATAAGCAGGGTGACAATATATAGACTTTTGTGTAGATAAAACTCTCCATGAGTTAAGGTCTTATGTTCAAGCCTTAGAATTCATGGCAGAGATCTACAACCTAAAGCCCCACCTAAATTGCCACAGTTTTGACACCTCAATTAAAATGTCAAGGTTGGATTGGGATGGCCTATGCAACCCTTTATTTCTCATCACTTTGCCACATTCATTAAGCATTCTAGACAAACCAAACTTCATTGCACATCACAGGAGGTAAGTTGATGTCTTATGTATTGTGGTTTTGCCTGTCACTGTGTCCCCCCACGAGTCTTCCTAGAAAACCTCTGGTGGTCCTTTAAGACTCAGTGGCACCATCAACTCCTGAAAGCCCTATTTGATATTCTTCTCGTCATTTCCTTCCTCTCTGTGCAGAGCAGACACCCTCTTCTCTCTACATGGCATACACTCAGATCATACCTCCATTCTGCATTTGCTTGCTTGCCCATCTGTCTTTCCCCACCCTCCCCCCACACTGCCTCCATGTCAAGCTGGAAGCTTCTGTAAGGCAAAGAATTCTTTTAATAATTTTATTTATTTATTTATGGCTGTCCTGGGTTTCATTGCTGCATGGGCTTTTCTCTAGCTGCAGACAGCGGGAGCTATTCTTTGTTGCAACGGGCAGTCTTCTCATTGTGATGGCTTCTCTTGTTGGAGGGCACCGACTCTCTAGTGGGCGTGGGCTTCAGTAACTGTGGTTGCCAGGCTCGCCAGTTGTGGCACAGGGGCTTAGGTGCTCCACGGCACGTGGGATCTTCCCAGATCGAGGATCCTCAAACTCGTGTCTCCTGCATAGACAGGCAGATTCTTTACCACTGAGCCATCAGAGAAGCCCCAAGGCAAAGATTTTTATATATTCACTTCTGCCTCTTCACAGACCTAGTTAGGAGGACTATAGTAAAAATTCATAGGGTATATGATTGGATTGCAAAACAAAGGAAACCAGCATTCCCATGAAAGCTGAGAACTCACTTTCCCTTACCCTCTACTCTTGCATACTAAGAGCTGGATGTCTGGGTCTCCACTAAATCTGCAGTGTTTCTGGCAATTTCCAGTCCTCAGGAACCTCACCATTTTCCCAGTTTGCCTGGAGGGGGTTCTCTACCCTCAGAGAAAAACATCAGCGGTGGTGTAAAGCATTCTCACGGTGTGACAGCCACTCTTTCTGAGTCTGATAGCAGAACCTCAGAACCATTCCTTATACTGTCATTTTTTCTTTATGTCATTAACTTCCCACCAGGCACTGAGGCCTCAGGGATGACCCATGTGAATTCGTCCTGAACCACAATGTACTCCCTACATCATTTATGCCTCACCTCCTTCTAATGCCTGGTTTTCTTCACTCATCTGACAACTCCTGCCTTAAAACATACATTTCCCAGCCTGACCCTCACTTTACTTCCCTGTGTAGACTATGGTCCAAAGTCCCACCCATGCTCTTTCACTGGCACTGACAATCCACAGTAATGGACAGCCCAGAATACCAGTATCACCTACCTCTCCTTTCTGCTGATCCAGCGCCTAGTACATTCTTTTATCACTGCGCTTAGAAAATATCATTTTTTATTGAATAATTATAGCTAGTAGAGTTTTGCTATATGACCACACATTAATGTCTAATTCTCGAAGAACCAGAATAGGAGGTATTATGCTTAACCCTATAAGATGCTCAGTGTAATTAGTTTTTCCTTAATGATCCACAAGGCTTTGGGGACCACATGTTAATTTAAGGACATCATTATGAACATCAATTATTTTCCCATAAATACGAAAAATATTCAGTGAATACAATGGTCCCAGAAAATAACTACAGTGCAATTATCTTGCTGTTTTTTGTGGGTTTTGGGGTTGAATACAACAAACCAATTTGTTTTGAGTTGATAAATATGGGGCTTGTTCATTAGCAAATTTCTTTGTAAATTGTCAGAAGGGATGAGCTTTGAGCAGTTACAAGGTCACTCCTGGTCTGTGACATCTAAAGCCTGCTATGGCACAGGGTAGGGGCAGTCTAGAAAGTGGGAAAGACCAAAATAAAGGCAGAATAACTCAATGTGATGTCTTAGGTGCAGAATCCAGAAATGGCAAAGCCCCTGTTTTTCTAAATGTTGGTATCTCTTGGCTCCCAGGACATCACAGTCCCTTTGTTGTCCTCCTAAGTCAGTGGCTGTTCTAATTTCCTTCTCTAGGCCCTCCTCTTTTTTTCAATCTTTTAATATAGGAGTGCTCTGGCCTCAGGCCTCAACCCCCTTCTCCTCTTCTTTCTGCTCTCACTTTATTTCACCCAGTGCCATGGATTTAATGAACATACATATGCCAATAATGCTCAAATTTTCAATCTTAGGCCACAATACTGAGTTCCAGACTTACAAACTCAACTGAGAGATTCACATCCCTACTTGAATATCTAGTAGGCATGGCAAACTTAATACATTCCAAACAAAATTTTTCATTTCTAGCCCCTGGATTCCCTACCTTAGTAAACTGCAGCTATGTTTACCCACTTGCTCAATAGAAAAATTTACTCACCCCTGTTTACTTTCTTTCTCCTATAACCCACTTTTGGTCCATCAGCTAACCCTGTTGTCTCCACCATCTAAATAGTTCCATAATTGGACCACTGTCCTCCTCCTCTTAACATCCTAATGAAAACCACCAGCACCCGTCTCCCCACAGTCTCCTTGCTTCCATCATGTCCCCAGGCTGATTCTCTGCCTGTGTTCTTGGAGGGAACCTCTTAAAACAGGATACTCTTCTACCCAAAACCTTCCAGTCACCTCTAGCACTCTTAGAATAAATTGTAACAACTTGTCATGGTCTTCATCTCCTTTCCTCTATATCTAGAACTTGTTCTTTTGGTTCCAGCCACTCTGGCTCCTGCTGTTTTCTCAGATGCAAATAAGCCAAGTTTCTTCTGACCTCAGGCAATCAATATTTTCTTTGACCTCTGCCAAGACTGTTTTTTTTTTCCCCCCTTAGAAATAGCCTTCTCTGTCACCTTATTCAGGCCTCTGGGCAAATGCTACCTCCTGAGGGGTCCTTCCCTGACCACCTTACCTAAACTCCTTCTTTGTCATTCTCTAGCCCGTAACTCAGAGAAGGCAATGGCACCCCACTCCAGTACTCTTGCCTGGAAAATCCCATGGACGGAGGAGCCTGGTAGGCTGCAGTCCATGGGGTCACTAAGAGTCGGACACGACTGAGTGTCTTCACTTTCACTTTTCGCTTTCATGCATTGGAGAAGGAAATGGCAACCCACTCCAGTGTTCTTGCCTGGAGAATCCCAGGGACGGGGGAGCCTTGGTGGGCTGCCGTCTATGGGGTCGCATGGAGTCGGACACGACTGAAGCGACATAGCAGCAGCAGCAGCCCATAACTTGCTTAACTGTTTTCTCAGCCTTATTGCTACCTAATGCTACATTATATCTTTGTTTATTTTCACTCTTCCCTAGCTAAAGGCAAGTTTCATAAGGGTAAGACTTATTTCTCTGTCCCTAAATAAATGAATTGGTTCCTGTAGTTATTGAGAATTCAGTCTTTTGGCAAATGCAATCAGGCAAGAGTTTGGACAACAGGACCAGGTAGTCCTGGGACACTGAAACAGAATTTGGCTTTAGGTCTCAGGTCCAGAGTCTCGCTGTGTGTGTGAGTGCATGTTCAGTCGCTTCATTGTGTCCAGCTCTTTCTGATCCTATGGATGGTAACCTGCCAGGCTCCTCTGCTCATGGAATTCTCCAGGGAAGAATATTGGAATAGGTTGCCATACCCTCCTCCAGGTAATCTTCCCAACCCAGGGTTGGAAGCTGCTTCTCCTGCATTGCAGGCAGATTCTTCACCACTGAGTCAGTGGGGGAAAGAGTCTCTATAGGGTCCCTGAGGAAGACCAGTGAAGATAGATTGTTATAAATTGAGTGATAAGAGTAGGGAAAAGTCATGATTTCTGATGCAGAACTTTACACTGTCATAAAAAAACTCAAAATGTTCTGAAACTAACCTCAAAATGCTTTAATTAACTTGTAAATAATGTTTTTAATTTCTCATTACTTATTTATTTCCATGCTTTGAAATAGAACAAGAGTCCTTAGAGGTAAAACGAATCTGAGAATATGTTAAAGTTGTTAACTATATTTTGAATAGAAAATTGCTTAGACCAGAGAATTTCCCCCAAGCCCCTTAAAAATTCTGAATGCTATGTTTGGGAGGAAAACAGAACTTTTAGGAGAACCTATGGTTTGTAGAATCATCTCAAGGAAGCCCTAAGGTTTATTTTGGTTTCCTTGTAGTCAGTCATTCTAAGACAACAGTTCTCAAAGAGTAATCTTGGGACCCCTGATCATCTCAGAGACTAGTTCAGGAATCCATTAGGTCAGTGCTATTTTCATAATAATATGAAGATGGTGTTAATATTTGCCTTTTCATTCTCATTTTCTCACAAGTGTACATAGCAGTTTTCTAGAGGCTACAGGGTATGTGATATTGCAACACACTAAATGGAAAAGCAAAGATGAAAATCCAGCTGTCTTTTCTGAAATCAATCTTTAAAAATATTTGCATATATTGGAAACAAGAGCATTCTTCTTGCTGAATATTTTTGTTTTAGAAAATGTATTTAGTTTGTATAAATGTTCATGTTCATGTGTAATGGGTATATTTTATTGAATGAATAAATGCTTAATAAATTATTTTCATGAATGACCAAATGTTTAATAAATTCTTACTTTTAATTTCTAATAAAATAAATATCTATAGATAAAACCCATATAAGCAAAAGCTCTTTTGGATCCTCACTGATTTTTATTTATTTATTTTTTAAAGATTTATTTCTTTAATATATGTATTTACTTAGGCTGTGGTGGGTCTTCATTGCTGTGCATGGCCTTTCTCTAGTTGTGATGAGTGGGGGCTACCATTCATTGCGGTGCACGGGCTTCTCCCTGTTGTAGCTTCTCTTGTTTCAGAGCATGGGTATAGGTTCAGTAGTTGTGGTGCTGGGGTTTAGTTTCTCTGCAGCCTGTGGGATCTTCCCTGAGCAGAAATTGAACCCATGTCCCCTGCATTAGCAGGTGATTCTTAACCACTGGATCACCAGTAGTGGTCCACCACTGGAGACCACCAGAGAAGGCATTAGACTCTTAAAAATTAGTGAGGGTTCCTGGTAGTCCAGTGGTTAAGAATCACCTGCCAATGCAGGGGACAGGTGATTCTTAACCATTGGACTACCAGAAACCCTCACTAATTTTAAGAGTCTAATGTTGACCACCAGAGAAGGCAATGGCACCCCACTCCAGTACTCTTGCCTGGAAAATCCCGTGGACGGAGGAGCCTGGTAGGCTGCAGTCCATGGGGTCGCTAAGAGTCGGACACGACTAAGCGACTTCACTCTCACCTTTCACTTTCATGCACTGGAGAAGGAAATGGCAACCCACTCCAGTGTTCTTGCCTGGAGAACCCCAGGGATGGGTGAGCCTGGTGGGCTGCCGTCTATGGGGTCGCACAGAGTTGGGAACGACTGAAGCGACTTAGCAGCAGCAGCAGCAGCAATGTGGACCACAAAGTTAGTGCTGCTCTAAGATATTAAACTATCAACAAATAGATCCTTAAGTAAATATTTTATAAATCAAATCTAAGATGATGAGGATATAGTAAAATAAAAAGCCTTGACCGTTCTAGTTAAATGTATTTCTCAGGTCTCTGAAAATCATTTATATAGGCTTTTTTTTTTTTTTTTATAGGCTTTGATGGTGGCTCAATAGGTAAAGAATCAGCCTGCAATGCAGGAGACCTGGGTTCAATCCTTGGGTTAGGAAGACCCCCTAGAGAAGGAAATGGCTACCCACTCCAGTATTTTCCCTGGAAAATCTCATGGACAGAGGAGTCTGGCAGGCTATAGTCCATGAAGTCATAAGAACTGGACATGACTTAGTGTTTAAACCAACACATGTATGTATGTATATATGTATGTATTTGACATCCATTATGTCTTCCTGTTTCCAAAATGTTTTTAGTGTACACGTAGACAATTGTTTCAGCTTATTTGCACATTCAGATAGCTAAAGCTTTACAAACATGATTCCAAATGGTAAGCCATGGAAAACTTTAAGGTATAGCATTGTGGCCATTAGCTCAGATTCCCAAACCTAACAACCTAAATTTATTCAACATTTCTATGCTTCTATTTCTTTAAAATATGGATAATATTAGTTCCTAAGCCAAGGGACTGGTAAGCAGATGATAAGTTCATACTCTCACCAACTCCAGGGGCATGGTATGGTAGGATGGAATGCTTCATTTCTATTTTCTAAAAGGAACAATTTTATGAAGATCACAGAGATTAAAGATTATCTGGGGTGATGCATGTTAGAACGTCTTTGTCTTTATTCTACAACATGTAAATTAAAATTCTGCATGTGAAATGGACATATTCTTAACATGTGCCCGTCAGAATGTCACCCTGCACAGCATTTTGCTTTTCATGTCACCTTAATTGCTTTGCTTTCATGCCCACATATATAATCCCCCTGGCTTAGATATAGGTCAGGTCTGTTTATGGTCCATCTCAGGCTACTCCTTTCCCAAGACAGAAGTGTGCACAGTATTATAGACTTGATGCTCTATCATTTTCATTTGTTAGATGATGCATCATAGCTGGGTAAACATCTTCTAAATGTTTCAAGATTTGCCACCATGGTATATTATATGTGGTATACGATATATTAAAATTTGGTGTTAAGTTTCAGTTAAGAATAAGTCTTACCCTATCTTACTAAAGCTATCTGATATTTGTAATTAAAAAAAAAAACCTGTTTCAACTCACTGCTATTGCAGATCATTTCAGATTTTCTGTCAACTTTATTGCCTTGGGGTAAATGAATATGGTATTTCCATACAGATGCCTGAGTTCAGTAACTATTTATTTTAATGAAGGGTGCATTTCCTCTATATGACTGATGGAGAAACATTATTTTTAGGCAGAAATAGCAATTCAGTGTGCTTAGCTCACAATTCATTACCATCTCAGTACATAGGATGATGGGGGAAGTAGTCTGTCCCTGTCTAACAGGGGCTGATATTGTGCTGGTGCCATGAGTTTAGATGTTGATGCATAAGGTCATCTATTCCAGAGATATGGTGGCAGCGAATTAAGTAAGATATTCTCTGTGTGGTTAAGATTTGTCAGATAAGACCTTCAGGGCAGAGAAGAAGTGAATGAGAGTCATATGGAAACGTAGTGGTCAAGAAGGCAAAAAATAGACTTGAGCAGATATTCCTGGGTTCAAGTCCCAGCTTAGGATTTTATTAGCTGTGTAAACATAGGATTTTTTCTCTCATTTGTAAAATAAGGTTATCAGTACTTGCATCAGAGGATGGTTCTGAAAATGATACAATGTACAAAGGCTCCATGTACCACAGAACATTAGCACTAGAAAAGGTTTCTGTCTGAGCAACTGAACCTTCAATGTAAAGCTGCCTTCAGTCTGGTTCAGTAGAAAATCAGCAATTTCACAGGTGATAAGAAGCATCAAATCTAGACATAAGATTTTAAAAGTTGGCTTGTAGAAATCATAGTATATAAAAACCACTTATCTGTTTGTAATCTGCACCATGAGATTTAAGTGTAAGAAGAAACAGTGGTACCTGCTAGTCTTGAAAGAGAAAGTGAAGTAGCTCAGTCATGTCCGACTCTTTGCGACCCCATGGACTGTACCCCACCAGGCTCCTCCGTCCATGGGATTCTCCAGGCAAGAATACTGGAGTGGGTTGCCATTTCCTTCTCCAGGGGATCTTCCCGACCCAGGGATCGAACCCAGGTCTCCCGCATTGCAGGCAGACGCTTTAACTTCTGAGCCACCAGGGAAGCCTACCTGCTAGGCTTAAGTGACTAGAAATCTTTATTTACAAATTAAAAATTGATTTATTGTTTTTTTTTATTAAATAAGTGTCTATCATTGATTGAAAATGCTTTTTTATTCATAAAAATAAATAAAATTAATATTTATTTTCATGGTTAATTGTGAAACAAATTCATGTATTAATGAAAGTAAGTAGAGAGAGTTACTCAAATGCTACCATCCAGACATTAATAAATATAAGTAACATTCAAAAGGATAGTTTTCAGAATTTTTCTATGCATTTATCAACATATCTGTATCCATTCACATAAAATTATTCATTTTACAAATAAAACATCGAGCTATTTGTAATATGCTTTTAACACAACACATGTGCATGTCAATAAAGATCAATATTCCATACTGATCTATATATGAATCTTTTTATGTCAACACAGAGCTGTAATTCCATCTTTAATGGCTGCCATTATGATTGCCATGTGTTAGACAGTCGATTGTTAGACACTTAGATTGTTTGCAATAAGTTTTTGCTACTATAAACAATGCTGTGTCAAATTTCTGTGCATTTATATTTGTACAGACTTTTCAATGATTGTCTTGAGATAAGTTACTTGAAATAGACTTACTTTGACTAAGGGGCTGCACAATAAAAATAAAAAGGTTGCCAGATTGCCCTCCAGAAAAGCTATTTAGATTTAAACATAAAGGGAAATTTTTAAAGTTTCCATGAAGTATGGAGCTTTAATTAAATTAATGTTATTTAACATTTTTACTTACATCCTGTTTTCCAAAGGAACTACATAGACTTGTATATTATTTCAAATAAAAGAAAATAGGGAAAGAATGTACACAGGGAGAACGTATTGAAAGTATTAAAACACTGCTCAAATTGAACTCCAGGGTAACCAAAGAGATGATGAGAGGGTAGGGGAGGAATAACAACTTTTCCTCTGTACTCTAGGCTCTTGGCTGAGATGCCTGTGATAAGAGACTGATTAAAAGGTGAAAAGCAAACAGAAGTTTAATAACCTGTTTATCCCCTGTATACATGGGAGATACCCAAGAAAACCGAGCAACCCCCTGAAATGGTTTAAGCCACCACCTTAAATGCCTTCTCCAGTGAAAGACAAAAGAGAAATGTGATATCCAGAAGCGGCTTTAAAATAATCAAACCTGGGGCTTCCCTGGTGGCCCCTGCTCAGCCAGTGCAGGAGACATGGGTTCGATCCCTGATCTGGGAAGATCCTACATGCAGCCAGGTCACTAAGCCTGTGACCCACCACTATTGAGCCTGTGCTCCAGAGCCCAGGACGTGCCTCACCTATTGAAGCCTGCATGCCCCAGAGCCTGTGCGCCGGAGAAGCCGCCGCAATGAGAAACCCCAGCACAGCAATTAGAGAGCAGCCCCTGCTCACCACAACTAGAAGAAAACAGGGAAGACCCAGCACAGTCAAAAATAGATAAATAAAAAAAAATCCTAAACATATAAAAAAGAAGAAGAAGAAGAATCAAACCTGTAAGGTAGAAGGGAAATCTGTATGCACAAAGCTATTTGTCACTAACCAGTGAGGCTGAAGACAGGTACATGGGAACTGGTTCTATATCTCCCTGTCCTTTTATACATATTAGAGATTTACTACAATAAAACATGAAGAATGTATTTAAATACAGATTATGACATAAAAAAGATTTATGTACACTGTAGAGCTACTTCAGTTAAGAAGAAATTAAAAATAGAAATGACAATCCAAAAGTCCCTTCTGTTTCAGAAGGAGCAGAGATCCATGTGGAAAGACATGAAAAGTCTTCATAATCAAAATAATTGAGTGTTCTTGATTTTAAAAATAACTGTTTAGATGACTAGGAAACTCAATAATAGTAAATAGTAAAAGAGTACATAAATACCACTTATTTTTTAAAAACTAAGTACCACTGAAGTTAGTATTATCTCAAAGTTATCCTTTCAGGGAAAATGAATGACTATAGTTTGAACAAAATTTAGAGAATTCCCAGTCATGAAGGGAAAAGTCAATAATTACATACCACCTCTCTTAGGCACAATGTGGATCAAATAATGTGAAGTAAACTTTGAAACCAGGAGTAAATAGTGAGACTTTATATCATGGAATCTCAATGTTTCAATTGAAGGAAGAGGCAGAGTTCAGTTCCACATTCTCATTTTATAGATAATCAACATGAGATCGAAGAGGCTGAAACAATTTGCTTAACGTTATACCTATACTCGAGTAATTAAATTTATTTTTGCACAATCATAAGGTCATATATGAAAAGTCTTAAATCCAGTTTTGTTATAAAAAATTATTTTGTAAAAAAAAAAAATTATTTTGTGAAGATTATGAGTGTGAGAGCCACAAAAATTCAATATCATTTAGTGTAATAGATAAAGATGGTGAACACACATGCTAGTGAATCCAAAAGTATTGCAAAAACCACTAATGGGGAAAAATGGTAATTAATCAGGATTTAATTAAAGTGGACAGCATTCTGAAAGGAATAACAAGGACAGAAGTTATTTATGTGAGTGTCATACGCAAAGAGATATGTCTTTTCTTTTAATTAAGGCAGAAGTTGCCTCTGAAAAGAGCAGAAAGGTAGCAAATCATCATTCTGCGGGAGAAAATAGGAGACAAAGACAGCAGCCACCAATATTTTTAATTAAGAGGAGAAAGATATTTTAGAAAAGTGTGGGAAACAGTTTAGACATTTGTCTTCTCTCCAGCCATACGTAACAGCACTTAGCAACATCACCCCTTGTTTAGGAGGGCAGTGCTACCGTGCAAACTATAGGATGATGCTCTATAGAGCAAAACCTGTCACATCGAATTGTTCCTTTAGTAGTGAGGCTGAGTCCATCAATCCCCATCACATTCTCAGCTTTGGACAGAAGGAGACTTTTTCAAGGTGGGCAGCTTGGGGTTAACAGTGAATGGAGGTGAAAACTGAAGATGAACAATTGAGAAAGCTAAAAAAGCTAAAAAAATTGAAACTGACCCTCCTGAGGGTCAAATAAGCATCCTAAGGGACAGAATAAACACCATGTTCTAACCAGTTCAGCCTCCAGCCAGCCTTGGGGATCCACTCCACTCCTTTCAGAAGACTTAATTAGCTTCCCTCCTGGTATGCACCAGGTGGGATTTCACTCTCAACTTAATTCACCTTTTAGGACTTGTACCCTGCTTCTTTCTTTCCCTTCATATTCTGTTTTTTGACAACCAAGTCCAATAACGTTTATGATTAATCTCAATACCTAGGCACTATTAGATTTAATGCTCTCTTGGGCCATTTAGAAATAATTTAATTATGTCAAGTAATCATAAATAGGTTTCTTCAGGTACATAATACGTGTGAGTTAACTTTCTTGCTTTGCCAGGCAAAAGGGGCCACAACAAGATACTGCCCTCAAAATTGTGTGTCCCACCCTGCCTGGCAGGGGTAGTAAGGAGTCTTATATCATTCAAGGAGCAGGGTGTGATCAACATGTGGACAGTCTTCTGACTAGTTAGTGGTGAGGTCATTGGAAGTCAGCATCATCACCTTCTGGTTCCAACTGGTCTGGGGTAAATGTGCTTGTGAGCAGCATACAGTTAACTTCTTCCACCTGGTGAGGGCTTCAGTATCTGCAAAACAGCTCAAAGGACAATACTTTGGCCACCTGATGGGAAGAGCTGACTCATTGGAAAAGGCCCTGATGCTGGAGAAGATTGAGGGCAGGAGAAGGGGGCGACAGAGGATGAGTTTGAATAGCATCATCGAGTCAGTAGACATGAGTTTGAGCAAACTCCAGGAGATGGTGAAGGACAGAGAAGCATGGAATGCTGCAGTCCATGGGGTCGAGTTGGACATGACGTGGCGACTGAATAGCAGCAACAGCTAGCCACCCAACTGGATGCAATAACTGCAGAAAAGAGCCTTGAGTCATTTTCCAAGGAAAGCCTCCAGTGGGGCTCTGGGGAAGCTCTTCCTAAAGAGTATATATCAGTCCAGAAAATTTTCAGTCCATTTTAGTTATTGAAAGAGCCTCTTGTAATTGATTCATTCCCTTTACTTTTAAATTTCAATCTGATTATCACAATTGATTTAAATTTCTCTCCCAACTCCTGCCCTTGCTTGCCATAGCAGCCTGCTTTTGTAAGTCCTAGAGAGTTACAAACTTGAAAAGGTTATCATTCCTTCAGACCCATCTTCCCCTTTTGTGAAAATGCATTGTAGCAACTTTTTCAACATTCTGAAGTAAAATTACCTGATACTTTCCTGGTGATCCATGGTTGGGACATGGCACTTCCAATGCAGGGGGCATGGGTTCGATCCTTGGTCAGGGAAGTTCTGCATGCTGCAAGCTGTGGCCAAAAATAATTTAATTAATTGAAAAAAATAAGCAAGTATGAAGCACTTTCCAGTTCATAACAAATGATAATATAACTATTTCCTGAATATAACCTATTTCCTGAATATTTCTTTTTTCAAATTCTACCTCCTAACTCTGATATCTGCCAATGTGTCTGCTTATTCGCCCAGTTGTGTCTGACACTTTGCGACCCCATGGACTATAGCCCATCAGGTTCCTCTGTCCTGGGGTTCTCTAGGCAAGAATACCAGAATGGGTTGCCATGCCCTCCTCAGTATCTGCCAATATTTTCTAATAAATCAATGTTTTTTTGATTTATGAAACTTGGGTCTCACCCAAGAAGATATGATGGAGCAGCAGGGGCCTGTCCCATGATGTAGCACCACCCCAAGGGCAACAGCTATAAATGCTGATTAACAAGTAACACTGGCATTGGTGAAGTGATTTTCCAAAATGGTGACTAGCTCTTGTTAAATTCCAAATGAAACAAAGTAAAATCTTTTCTCAATATACACAGCAGTTATAGTCCTGGAAAAATCAATGTAAGTTGAAACGTGCAAAAGATACTTGATTCATACGTTAAAAACCAGAGTAAGGTTCTACTCTTTGATAAAAATGCCCCATAGAACATTTGAAAGGTATGTGGAATGAAGGACAAATATTTATCATATGGGGCCATCTTACACATTGCAAGATAATGTTTCATCCTTGGTCCAGCCCCATAAATATCCATGGCAATGTCCGTATTATTTTGACAACAAGACATCCCAATGGATTTCCAAAGTGCCCCTTTGGAGCAGTACCATCTTAGCTGAGAACCACTACTTGAGAGACTTAGAGAGGAAAGGGATACAGGATATGGTCTGCCTTCTCCCCACCCTCCTTCACATTCTTGTGGTAGTTTTGCAGGGAAGAGGGGAGGGAAGACCTCTTGCGGCAAGGTTGTATCTCCTTCACGTTGGTCCCTGCTACTGACCCATCTCATCAGTTACATGCGCAGGATGGTTAGGTAGAGTCTGCCTGTCCCCCTTGGACAGAACCCTTTACTCAGCATCTCCTCCAGACTCTGGGGAACTTCTGTGTGACTAGAGAACTATTATTTTAGATTGACTCCCCAAGGATGGCTTCACACAAAATCCACCTCATGTCCTGAGTCCTTGGGAGGTCTGCAGACCCTATCTCCTTTCCCCACTAAAGCCCCACTTCAGAGACCACCCCATCCCATTTCTCCCAAGTGGTCTTTCCTCCACTCCAGGAGTACATGATTCAGAAGTAAACTGATACTGGGAAACTTGATACCAGTCTCACCTTTTTACAATTTTTAAAGCAATTTTTTTGGGAGCCTTCTCTCTTGACCTCAAATAGGAGAAACCAGTTGAATACTATCCTTTTACAACCCATCCCTGAATGGCTAGCTTACTGGACATAATCAATAATTTGTTTATATAATACAATGCAGAAATGTTCACAGCAAATAAACAGGTGAAAAGATAGGAGTGTTTGAAAGTCATAAAATGCATTGTCTCCACTCCAGAATTGAGCCAGTGCTTTTTTATTCACTTTGGCTATCAACAGTTCTTCCTATCCATGAGTTCATGAAAGTAATTTAGAAGAGCATGTCTGGAAGATATGTGGGCATATAAAGAATGGGACTCTATCGAATAATCTAAAAAGCAAACTAGTAGAGAATTTGAGTATTGATAATCATACAGGTGACCCCTGATAAGGCACAACAGTGATAAATAAAATCATGTCTAAAACACATAACTTAAGAAATTAAGTCTCTCCCTTAATACCAAACTTGGGAGGATATGTGTGAGTCAGGAGAGTAGGAAAGTGAAGGGAGTTTAGTACTTACAAAGCTAATTGTTTCATAAGAAACTAAAAGAAGTCCTCAGAATGAACAGGTAGATTATCTTGATCTTAAGAATGAGATCAAACACCAAACACTATAGTACTGCATTGCACTTCCTACCCTGTAGCCCTGCTCACATCTCTCTCTCCCTCACTTTTTATGCTTCACCCCCACCTCACATTCCCACCAACCTACTAACAGTACTAGACTGCTCCTTCTCAACACAGGACCTTTGCACCTGAAGTTTCTTCTGCCTAAGACTACACTGAATTCATCCTCCTCTGCCTTTAGCCAGTTCCTAGCCATTTTTAGACCTTAACAGACTCTCCTACGGTCAGCTCCCTCTGTTAGAAAGTTGTGTAATTTTGCTATTTCCTTTTTTTCCCAAGATAAAAGCCCCATTTGTTCACATGTTCACTGATGACCCCTTTATGTCTAATACAGTGCTCTGCTTAATAGTAACTTTGAAATTCTAAAATGAGTGAATGAATAATTATCTATAATTGTATGAAAATGAAAGTTGCTCCATCATGTCCAGCTCTTTGAGACCCCAGGGACTGTACAGTCTGTGGAACTCTCCAGGCCAGAATACTGGAGTGGGTAGCCGTCCTCTTCTCCAGGGGATCTTTCCCAACCCAGGGATAGAACACAGATCTCCTGCATTGCAGGCGGATTCTTTACCAGCTGAGCCACAAGAGAAGCCCAAGAATACTGGAGTGGGTAGCCTATCCCTTCTCCAGTGGATCTTCCTGATCCAGGATTCGAATTGGGGTCTCCTGCATTGCAGGCAGATTCTTTACCAACTGAGGTATCAGGTAAATCCTGGAGTAGGAAATGGCAACGCACTCCAGTATTCTTGCCTGGGAAATCCCATGAGTAGAGGAGCCTGGTAGGCTACAGTCGATGGGGTCACAAAGAGTCAGACATGACCGAGCCACTGAGCAAAGCAGGTAGATACCAAAATTCAAGCCCATGTCTGTAAAATCAAACTGATATCTGCTCTGATCATAAGACACTGTCTCACAGAAAAAGAAGATTCCAAACTTGTCAGAAAATTCATTATGGATTTTTCTAACATTAGTATTTATATATAAATAACTTTTAAAATTTATTCAAATAAATGTATTTAATTCATACTTAAATGTTTTAAAATTTTACACAAATAACATTTTACCTTAATACAAGGAATGAAGATAAAAAAAAAGCCTAGCCTATGCTTTCCATTTAAAAGATAAGTCTTAAATATCAAGTGGTATTAGTGATAAATTTACACTAGATTTCCCATAATGACAAATGTACAATTTTCTAGTTTGTGTTAGAGTGGCTCAAACGGTAAAGAATCTGCCTGCAATGCAGGAGACCTGGGATCAATCCCCGGGTTGGGAGGATCCCTTGGAGGATCGCATGACAACCCACTCCAGTGTTCTTGCCTGGAAAATCCACATGGACAGAGAAGCCTGGCAGGCTACAGTCCGTGGGGTCGCAATGCAAAGACTCAGACACAACTAAGCAACTAAACACAGCACAAGGGCGTGTCACAAGAGATGTAAGAAACACATACAGAAAATCAAAACAGCTTTATCTTTCTTTTTTTTTAATCCAACAAATAAGATTGCTTTTGGCAAACAATAATCTTTCGAATATATACAAAATCAAAAGATAAAAAGATTTGATTAAATGTAATGATTCCATTCAGATTCCCTTCACGATTCTGTATATTTCTAAAATAATATTAAAAGAAGCTATAGTTAAGGCAAGCAAGAGGCTCTTTATAAAGTCCATACTTCATCAAAATTGGCTCCATTTGGCTTTCACACACAGCAGATTTAAATGTCTGGAGATTTACTCATGGAGAGGCAGGTAGAAGCGAGTAGGAGACAGAATCTTTTCACCTGTTCCCTGGTTACAATTAAGCTCTAGCTCTCATACAAACACAACCAGATATTCTTTGCTTTCTACAACCAGTTTAAAAGACAGCCGCACATCCAGGGGACTAGGCAGTGGGAAGAGTCAATTTAAGGCACAAAGAATAAGAGGGTGCAAAGTCTGCAGAGAATGTAAACACGATACTAAAACCAACTAGGGGTCCTCTGCTCTTCATCACCCCTGAGCAGCTTCTTGGGGTGAAGTGCTTCCTTGCCTGCTGGAGAAGGTGACCCTGCCTCCCACCGTGTTAGCAGACCACTTTAAGGAGAGTTTCTAGAATACTAACAGCATTATAGAAGTCAGATGTGTTCCAAATGAAATCATCCATGATGATTCCTCTGAAAATGAAAATTCAGTTTTTGTTTTTGTTTCTTTTTAAATACTGGGCTGAGTAGGGGAATGGGGCTCTGCCAAAAATTGAGCCAAGGCGAAAAATAACTATTTCTTGCCTTTCTTCTCCAGTCACTGTTTCACTTGGCCTTCTGTGGGCTGATTGTGACTATCTCCTTGTAGGTCTCTTTATCCTTGACCACACCACTCTTACAGGTCATCCACTTAAGATGCACCTTCTTAAAGCATGTGTCTGGTTTCAGGACTCACAAGCTCAAAAATCTCCAGGGTCTAGTTCTAGCTCTGAGACTAAGTTCCAAGAGGTCATGGGCAGTATGTAATTCAGTTTTTAGTGACCACAGGACTTAGTTCATGCTGCTGAATGGAATAGTTGCTTACTATCTGCTGCCTGAATAATTTAAAAATTCAGTTATCTGTTACTAAATTTTCTTTAAATGACTGCCCTATAATAAGGCATGTCCCATGAATTTGCATCATTTATTTAACACATACTTACTGATCATTTCATATGAGTTAGGTAGGCATTTGCAGTGTTGAATAATTTTTCCATCTAAAATCTGCCTTTTCTTGAGCAATATGTACATTCAAAGACAGCTTTTTTTTGACAAAAGAAACCAGAAAACCAAAAAATATATTTTAAGATCCATAAAATATGAAATTCAGGTATTCTTTTTAAGATTCAAATCTATTGTTGTCATCTCAAAAGAGAGCAATGAATAGGCCATAAACTGCGTTAGCCTGTGAGCTGTTAAGTAGACTTGAAACCAAGTATAGAAGATCTGGCAAATAAAAGACTATTCATGCTAAATAAAAGTAGAAAAGAGTGACAGGTTGGCTATTCTTTCCATATTTGCAAATGGTGATGCTTCCAATAATTAGATACTTGGCCACAGTTAAGATCCGTGGATATGAGTGACTGTGTTTGTGTGTGAGTGTGTGTGTATATGTGTGCAGGTGGTATCCGGATTGTGTAATGTCAGATAACAATGTAGGAAGAAGGAAAAAGCAGGCATGACAGACTCATGGAAAGAAGCACCGGAACCATCAATTTACACGTAAGGGACTCCCCTCCCTCCGCTCCAGAGGTGTTAATTGTGTGGCAAGCGGATTACCCATGAGAGCTCACTTGTGTAATGTTTGCCATCCAGATGTATTCATTACATGCTATTCTTTAAATGAAACCAAAGGGGAACTTAGAATTCTTGCTGCAATTCTGCCTTGAAAGGAATATAACCATTTTATGGGCAGCTTCTGGCAGCAGCCTTGTCTTTATGGAACAGCTCTTGGGTCTATAACACATACACAAGCTCTTGACTGCAGAGGTACAAGCCATGTGGCTAGGCCTCTGCAGCTAGCCCTGATGAAATTCGGGAGCTCTGAGGTGGGAATTCCTAAAGGAACCTCAACTCAAGGCAGGAACAAATGATCACTCAAAGCATAGTGCTCTATCATTTCTTTGGTCTGGGACTCTCAAAAAAAGGATTCAAGCTGTCAGTGAGCAGTCTTAACTCTGATCTCTGAAAAACGGACCACCTAAACTAGTACTTTCTCCCCAAAGTCTCTTATCTTGTTTTCCCTGCTTCAGTTCTTTCATGGGAGTATCTCCATCTGACACTATGTGTTAATTTGTTTATTTTGCTTTCTGCCTGTTTCTCTAGTGGAATGTAAATCCTAGGAGGGTGGGTACTTTTATTAATGTTTTGACTTTTGTGCCTTGAGCATCTGGGACAGTGCCTGGCCCAGCATAGGTCCTCATAAATATTTTTTGAATGAATCATAAAGAGATGAATGAAAAAATGAATTAATATGACTTCTCAACTGTGTTTTGTTTCTGCTCTCCCCAGTTATGTTGGCTTTTTATTTGAGTTGCTTAATGACTGGTTTTAAACCTCTCAGGAAATCCATTGGTTCCTTGATTTTCAAAAATTAATAAATGAAATTATAAGCACAGTATCCATATAAGACATACCTAAAGAACCCCTCTTAATAGGAAATAAGAGATTCTCTGACATGCTTACAAACTGGGTCAAACAAGAGCTTAAAAGTAATTGCGGAGATAACTGACAAGGGGTCAGCTTACAGGCTCCAGCCTGAGGCTTGGTCAGATTGCCATCTCTGTGTGGTCTCCTCCTGCTCTGTCATCACAGAGCAGGTGGCCAGGCAGCACTGTCAGTGTGGATATGGTGACTATTGTCAGTTGCTAACTAGGGTCTGCACTGTAGCTAGCAGATGACTGCTATTAAGTTGCAGTTTGCACTGGACAGGGGCCAAAGGGTTTATTTTCCCCTATGACCCAAACCCCTATTTGGTCCACATAGGTCAGCCCCCCATAGGTCAGGGGACAGTTTTGTGCTTCATTAATTTATCTACTATGAACCCAGAGCTGCTCTAGGGGTCTGACAGGTAGAGGCCCTGCGGTCGTAGACTTTGCTTTATTGATCATCTCTTCCAACCTGCTCATCTATCTTTGTAAGGTCATTTACAATACCCACTTGAGTCTCTTAGAGACTCAAAAAAGGCCCTAAAACATTTTAAATTTCTCTTAAATTTCCAAGAAGAGTCCACATCTTTGTGTTCTGTTGAATACCAATGTTCAATGTAG
The DNA here is from genome assembly GCF_019320065.1 of Cervus canadensis. NCBI lineage: Eukaryota > Metazoa > Chordata > Mammalia > Artiodactyla > Cervidae > Cervus > Cervus canadensis. The sequence goes on along the minus strand of NC_057390.1, from coordinate 22,132,382 downwards.
GAGCAGGATAGAAACAGAATTATGGCAGATGTAAAGAGAAGTTTTTCACTTGTCTTTATCACTAATTCGCTATTTGAACCTAGGCTAGTGGTTAGCTCCAGCTGAACCTAGAATTAACCAAGAAACTTAAAAAAACTGCCAGTGTCCACACTCCAGACCAGTAGGAACAAAATCTCTAAAAAGTGGATCTGGACTTCAGTATTTTTTTGAAACAACTGATACGTATGTGCAGCCAGGGTTGGGCAAATCTCTGTAGTTTCTCAGCTTGTAAAAATGAGGGTAATCATAGTTCCCTCATTAGTGCTTAAGAATTTCTTATCTAAAATTTAGGTTGTAGATGTCAAATAAATTTACTATCTATACAACTAACTGGTCTACACTCTTATTTTGGTCTACACTCTCAGAAATTCTTAAACAAATCCAAAGATGGCAAGACTTTTGTGAGACAGAATAATATTTTAAAAGGAAGGGGAAACAATATAGTTTCTGAACTTTCCTTCCTTGTAATTGCTAAGGACACTTTAGGTCATGCTGTGTAAGATTCTGAGTTTTTAAAGAGATAAGAGCATATAATGTCATTATTTCCAGACACTCCAGTGGTAGCAGAATCACCAGCATTAAGACCATGGTTTAAGTCACCCACAAATTCAGTCCATATCTCCCTTAGGTATCTTTGTTATGACCATTTTCAAGGGCTACTGTCTGGGCACTGTGGTCACTACTAAAATATTGTCAGTTCTCAGAAAAGTCTAATCAGTGGTCAGCAATTGAAGATGCAGTGAGGGAGCTATAGATCATAGGCAATGCCAAAGAAAGGAGATTTATTGAAAGAACTAAAGTACAATCTTTCAGGGACATTGCTTCAGAACTGGATTCTGAGGAATAAACTGCCTGGTACAGAGGACTCTGGGGATTTCATCCTGAGTCCCTATTGATGGAGTCCTTGAATCGATGTTGATGAAAGTTTTGTGCAAACTTAGTGAAAAAGTTTATGTTCCCTAGATAAGGTTCTCTGTTAAGAAAATTAATGTGACAAAAAAGCAAAATCTTCTTTGTACTGGAATTTGCTGAAAATGGCTCTGTTGGAAATTAAACCATGAGATTATATTAGAGAGGGGATCATAGGAAAACAGGAACATATAGGAAAATAAATATTGTAATCCAGAAAGGATGCAGTATCCCTTTTATTGATTATGTAACCACACTCTGCATTTATAAAATTGGAAAGCGCACAGCAGCTTCTTTCATTATAGAGAGGGAAACTACCCTCAACTATAGGGACATCCGCTTTCCTGGATTATTCATTGTGTAGAATTCCATATAACGAAAACCACATCATGAAAATGAAAGTGTTACTCACTCAGTTGTGTCCAGCTCTTTGCGACCCTATGCACTGTAGCCTGCCAGGCTCCTTGTCCACAGAATTCTCCAGGCACAAATGCTGGAGTGGGTAGCCATTCCCTTCTCCAGGGAATTTTCCCAACCCAGGGATGGAAGCCAGGTCTTCTGCACTGCAGGCAGATTCTTGACCATCTGAGCCATCAAGGAAGCCCAAATAACAAAAACCACAGCATAATCATTATCAGTAATGAGATGGCCTGATTATGTTGAACCTAATTATATAGAAACTTATTTTTTGCTTCATGGATATAATTTTTATGGAAATTTACCAATAATAATGATACCATTTATTGAGTAATTTCTGTGATCAGGCAAGCACATATATGTCAAGCACATTATATACATTTATCCTTTCCATAATTCCCTGAAGGAGATTTATGATCTAGGTTTTCCAGAGAAAGATACTGTGGTTAAAAAAAATTCCCAAGGTCACACAGGCAGAGGTGAGATTCAAACCCAGAGAGTCTGACTCCAAAGCCTCTTTCTTAACCAGTCTCTGTTCTTCTCTGACCCACTAGTCGATCTAGATAATGATTCTGCCATTGAGTTACTGACTGGTAACTCACCATTGGTAAAGTTTGGGAAGTACAAACTAGATAATGTCCTCATTGTGCCGAGGCAGAAATAAAAAATGAAAGTGTCAGGATTTTGCACAAGGTCAACTGTTGACTGTAAGTTACTCAAATGCAGAAGTGCAGGTCTCTGGTATGCAGAGACTGTGACAAATTCAGAGGAAGTGGTTGACTCTACAGTGACAGAGCACTGAGGAAGAACGGGTTATAACTGAGTCTGCTGGGAAGGCTGCTCCCACCCACCAGCATGGGCCACTGACGAGACGGGGTCCGACTGTTCAAAACAAAATAGAGAAGTAAACATTTAATTGCAGGAACAAGACCCCAGGGAGGAGGAACATAGCACTTAGAAGTCACCAGGAATCCCCACAGTCACCCTTGAAGCAAAAACCGTGGGTCCAACTAGCAGCAAAGAAAACCTGGTCTAGTGTTTCACCTGAGGTCCCTGTGCAGGATAATGGCTAAAGCTAAGCTCCACTCTCTGGCTGGCCAGGCTGGGGATGCTAAAATGCTTTTTTCTTATGAGGAAATCAGTATCAAACCAAACCAATGAAGAAGCAGAGAGGTGAATGGTGAACATAGGCAGAGTAGGAAAAGATGTGGGGGATGGTTAGAGCTATATTAATACACTGAAAAAGCTCCAAGTGCTGAAAAACACAAAACCAAAAACAACGATGGTAGATGGTAACCTGACCTAAGTAATTCAAAGTGAAACGAATCACAATGAAGTATTTGTTTTCCTCATGATGAAAAATTGTTGACTGCTTTACTACAATATTAAAATTTGGGATACCCCTGATCACATGTCTAATTTTCCTATAGGCTGGACAAATGAGTAGTGTCTAATTCACAACATTTTCATTTGGTTTCAAATGAGCTTGCAAAAAAATCCCCTGAAGGTTTGTAGGCAAATCATTCTTGAAAATCTGAACCACCTTTAGAATATACCAAATCTTAATAATATCCCTATGGAGTCTGCAAAATGGTTATGCCAACTGTTTGGGATAGATAACAGTGAGGGCCCACAACTGTTTCTCAAGTCCAAAGGAAAGAATGGCAATCAATACACAAGAATACAATTAGGAAACAGTATTGCCATTGGAATGTAAATCACTGTCTTCCTCCATACAACATTTTTTCCTTCCAAAGTCACAGCCTGAACAGCTTATTTCCTTACCTAGAGCTTTGTGCCAGTGATGTAGCCTTTGATAATTCTTGTAATAAAAATCCAGTCATGTATGACATTTAGGAGGGAATGAAAGGTTTGATTTGCCTTGGGGCCCAGGAACTCTTATAAAAATGCCTTTAGTGAGAAATGAAAGGAAAAAAAATTAAGGGGTCATAAATTGAGCCAAATCAAAAATGGTGCCAAGTCACTAGGCTACCTTTCAATGGTTCTAGGAAATAGAGAAGACCATTGCATGTAGTTCCCCCCTCAAATATTAAAATTAACCGAAATAGTCTAAATTGGGGGAAAAAACAAGAATAAAAAGAATATGATGTTGTCTTAATGCCTTCTCAACTGCTGACAAGATAGATTTGGGGCCCTACTGGAATAAGGACATTTAAGAACAGGGCTTTTATCACCCCATGTGTCACAAGCATGCTTACACTTTGAAGAAAATCTGAATTTTCACTAAGTGGTCCATAATAGCAATAACAGGCCGCACCCTTTCTACAAAATCCATTCCAATGAGACGTACTCACATTTTCATTTAGCTGTTGCCTTCAGTCAGCTTTGTCCTATTTCCTATGGGTGGAGTCTAGTTATATGCCTTTCCCAATGTCATTTGCAAAGCAGTCACTTTTCTCTTCAAGCCCCTTTCCTTGGGTGTGAGCCAAATGTCTGCCTCTCACACTCTTGAAGTCAGGACCCTAAGTAATTTTTGTCTGAGGACATATGCTAACAGGGAGGTGGCGACCTTCTGTGTCTCCCCACATGTCATTCTATTCATACCCATTAGTCAGTGCAGTCTAAAAACGCATTTGTGTGAAGAGTGGCTTCCAACAAAGTTTAACTCACCGCAGAGGAAAGGAACATGTTCTTGGGGAAGAATTATTCCTGGGAATATACAAGTCAAGAAGCTTGGAGTTGCCTCTAACAGGCTGAGTATCCACAACCACCAGGAGGAGGCTGCATGCCTCTGTTAATTAAAGAGTGGTCCTCATTCAGGCAGCATCACCATCACTTGTGAGTTTGTTAGAAGTGCAGATACCAGGCCTGTTTCAGATTTACAGCATAAGAAACTGCAGTCTCCAGCTGATTCATATGCAGGTTCACGCTTGAGGAGCATTGGCTTAAGAACATGATTCTCAACCTTGGTTACACATGGGCACCAACCAAGGAAACGTAAAACTTAAAAATAATTATTGATGCCTGAGCACCCCCACTCCGCACCCCCCACCCCCACCCCCTGCCCCTTGCAAGAGATTCCAAGATACTCTCTCTGGGGTGTGGCCTAAGCATTGGGATTTTTAAAAGCTCCCCAGGAGATTCTGAGGTGCTGTCAGAATTGTGAACCACTGGCACAAAGGCAAAGGAGGGCTACTTTTCCTACCCCTCACACTCTTTGCCTCACAGTCAGACAGCGGGCTTCCTGGAGTCAGAGTTTCTCTTTTCCTGTGACCTGGCGGCCCAGAGCCCCGCTGTAATTACAGGGGTGGGGGTGGGGGGAGTCTGCTAAGGAACGTAACTCTGAGTCGGATCCTCCCGTCTCCCTCCCACCCTCACCCCCGACACAGCTGCCATTGATCTTCCACACTTTAGCAAACCACACCAGTGAGTGGCGAACACCAACTCGTGCTTGAAAAATACCAACTTGGAGCCCGGTGTGAGAAGCTACATCAGAGTCTCGAGATGCGACGCTACAATCTGCATTTTTCACTAGCTTCCCAGGTGTGTCTGATATGCAGCCAGGTTTGTGAACTCCACCGCGGGTCTAGCCTTTCATCCTGCCAAATCATTAAGGGTTCTTCAGGATGAATGAGCTGTCAAGAGAGTGAGGGCCTGGTGCAGTACTCCTTTATTAATTATGGCGAAGTGATGTATTGGCAATGATAATGCTTCTCTTGGAAAGGGCAATGAATGGTTCGTCGATTGCTGCATTAGATGTTTCCCAGCTTAACCTTATTGCTCAGCTTTTACTCCTCTCTGTAGTTTTAAAAGCTTCAGGGCTCTCTCATTAAACAGCCTCTTGGTCTTTATTCTCAGGTGAGCTGCAATCTTAGAGGGAAACACCAACAAAGGAGAATCTTTCGGAGTTCTTGGCTGGGGAATTACCTCCCCCCTCTTCCTTATCTGCTTGTGTCAGCAGCTCCTAGCTAGCGTATTTCTGGACAGTTCCGATAAGTAGGAAAAACACCGAGTGAGGATTTCAGAGAAAAATCATTGATACATCCCCGGATCCCCTTGCTAAAAGAAAGCTTTCTTTAGCAGAGGGATAGAAAGTGGAGGAAGAAAGATATATCTGGATGAACAATTTCAGAGGTGAGAAACGGGTAGGCAAGCCGGGGTTGGGGTTCTGTCTGTGGGTGAGGCGAGGAAGGCGGCAAAGAAAAGTTGCAGCGCGGGTCTGCGCGTGTAACCCACGGGCTGGGCGCCGGGGAAAGCGCTAGCGCGCGCGGCCCGAACGCACTGCAGGGCCGAGAGCTGGGAGGACGTCGACAAACCTCCGCGGCAGAGGCTGGGAAGCTGGAATTGTTCCCCTCTGGCCCGGAGCTTCAGAAACGGGCCAGCTCCGCTCGTCCGCGGTGGCCGAGGGCGCCGGCGTGGGGCGCGCGGGGGGCCCGGGCGCCGGCGGCGGCTGAGGGGAGCGCGCGTGAGAGCGAGTGCGAGGCTGCGGGCGGCGGGCGGGCGAGTGTGCGCGGGAGGGAGGGAGGGAAAGAGGGAGGAGAGCGCGCGCGCCGCCCTGGCCCCGGCCCTCCCAGCCTCCCGGCCTCCGCGCTGCCTCCCGCCCGCGCGCACCGGCTGCCCGCCGCCGCCGCTCCTGCTCGCGCCGGCGCTGCACCGGAGCCTCCCCGCCGCCCGCTTTGTGCTTCCCCCCGAAGATGGGAGCGACCTCTCCCAGCTCGGGAGCTATTTAAAAAGGAGGGAGTGCGCCGTCTTTCCTATTAGCGTGGAGGAGCCGGAGAAGGATCCAGTCACACTCCCCCAGACCAGGTAGGATCTTCTGATGGGCAGCTGAAGGGATTTGGTCAGATACCGCCAACTATTTTCCATTTGTTCAGAAGGCTCCACTTCCCTCCGCTTTGGCAAAGGACCGGCTCCTAAATTGTGTGTGTGTGTATGTATCCCTACCCATATCTGGGGTGTACGCGCTGCTCGGAGAGTGAAATTGCTCGGGCTGGTGCGCCCGGTCGTTGAGTGTACCCGCCTGCCGAGGGAAGAAAGGGCTGCTAAGGAGGGGTGCTGCACCCTGCGCCGCCTTGGGCTTGAGGATTCAGGGCGCTGAGAGCGAAGTCCACCCGGAATGCAGCGCTGCTGGGGATCCAGGCGTCCCCACCCACTGGGCTCAGCTCCGTGGTCATCCGTCCCCCTGGTAATCCCTGGGGTCTTCCCCAAACCCACACTCGCGAGTTTCCTCTTTTCCGGCCAGCCCTGGGTGCTCCTTCAGTAAGGACTGCGGAAAGGAGGGAGGTGTGGCCGGGGCGGGGGGGACAGGCGAGGGAGGGATGCAGCGGCGGGTTGGGGTGGGGGGGAGTGGGCTACAGGGTCCCAGGCTTTGGACACTCAGCTAGAGGGTGCGTTGGGGATGCTACGCGCACAGGCATCTTGCCCCCGAGATTCGAGGGGAACTTTGCCGCTGCATTATCTGCCTCTGCCTCTGGAGCTTTGCTGGCTCTTGGGGAAATGGTCTGTGTTCTGAGATGTGAGGATATCCTTCTTGGCTCCTCCTTAATGAAGAAGAGGGAGGTCTTATGGGTGGACAGTCGGCTACGGAAACCAAATCCGCACAGGCGATGCTTTTGAAAATACAGTATGTGTGCATCCTTGGCGTATAAAATCCCCCTTCCCTCGTGGCTTCTGGATGAATGGCTTGGGCTGGCAATTCGTATTTCCCTCTCCAGACAATGTAGCAATGGTTGGGTTGAGAGCAGAGTGATCTAATGTAACAAAGAATTTTGTGAAGAAAGCTTTGTGCATGGTGTCCGCAGTCGGTGGAAAGAAAGTCCGGTTTTGCACTAGGTATTTATTTAACCCCCCTATGCCTGGCTCCCTTGTAGGCGCTATCTCTCTACTGCTAGTCAGCCACTAGTGGTTGTGAATATAACAATACAAACTTTGTCCTGCTGGAGGTGTAAAGACTAAAAACACACACAGAAAGAAGGATATCAGTAGGTGTAGTGGAAAGAGCTTTTTAAAAAATGACGGTGGTAAAGACAGTACAGACATCCGTGTCATGGAGGAGCTGGTGGAGTAGGTGGAGAGCCTGATCAGATCTGGTTAAAGGCATAGCTTGAGTTTCTCAAATGAGAGCAATTGAACATCCACCCTGTAGTATCTGTGTGAAGATATCCTGAGGGAAATGGAGAGCAATCAGGAGGGGATTCTGAAAGCACACCTCCCATCCAGAACCCCGTAACATACACACTCACTCCTCACTTGCAGGTTTCTCTTTCTCAGAGCTGCTCCTGCAGCAAGTCAGGCAAAGAGGGAGGAAAATATATTTAGATATTTCATTCATTTCAGAAAAGAAAACAAAGCTGCAATAGGAATGATTGCTTTTAGGTTCCTCTTTGTTACTTGGATTTACCTCTATTGGTTTGCTTAATTTTGAGGTTAGCATGAAAAAAGAGGAAGGAAGAGAACTAGCTCGCTCCATCTTTGGGGCCTCCTGAATGAGAAGGCGGGGACAGATCCGCTTATTTCATCAGAAGCATAATGTATTTTCTTAAATGGTTTTCATTTTAGGGACTATGCCTGCTTGAAGGATTCCATTTGGATCTGAGGGCTAGTTCGTTATTTCTCCCACCTACTAAAGAAGGAGCCTTGATTTTTCTCTCCTAAACTGGCTCTTTGATTAAATATGGCATGACCAATTCCTAGGGAAAAAGTAAAGCCAACAAACAAACAACAAAAACCTGCACAGAGGTAAACTGTTCTTCACTATTGAGCTGTGTAGGGACAGCAGAGGATGTGAGTGTCCGTGACAATCAGACTTCCCTTACTCTGCCTTGAAGCCTTAACAGGGCTAAAAGAGGAGTGTAATGAATTAGAATCTGAAGGCTGTGCTTTACATCTGTGTGTCTACCTATTTAATGGTTTCTACTGTATCTTTTCAGATTAAGTACTGGATAACCCTTATGTTGATCATGAAAGGGAAGAAAAATGCATGGCCCCAGCAGTGGTTTAACTCCAAATACAATGACAAAAAGAAAGTGAAATTACAAAAGGAAGGTGAAGTATAGTCAGTAACACCTACAGGACTATTTGTAGGAATTGTATTCATTGCTCTCTCTAATAACTCACTATGTTTTGAAAATTAAATATTTCAAGAGAGCTTCAGCATTTTGTTAGCAAGCTATATTTAACATGTTTTTTACCAGACAAAAATAGTTTTATTTATCTTGCAAAGTAAACGCACATATCTCCTTCCCTGTAAGTACTTAATCTGTTTCTTTGACAAAATAAATGGTGAAAAAATCTCTGTAGATCCTACCAAGTTGCATTTCCCCTTTAAAGAAAGTATAAAGCATGCATTTAGCTTATGGATGGGTTATTCTCAAAGTAAGTGCATTTGGGGACTGTACCATCTGGTTTTCATGGTGTAGTTCAGTAACAGGCCCTTTCTCTGGGATGCCTTCAGGTAGAGGGAGAAAAGCAAGTAGGTGAGAAGCAAGCAATCTGTCCCGTCATCATGGAAATACACAAGATCTAAGTTGAAATAGAAATTAAATGTGGAAAAAGAAGCATAACTAAAGAGGATGGTAGAGCACATAGCTTGCACATTTGATATTTTTGCAGTGTGTATCTATGTTGCTTTTCTTAAAAATTGTTGCTTGACATTGGGCTGACAAAACTTAGGAATCAACGTGCTGAGATCTCGCTTCTTCTTGAGCCTTCCAACTTCTTTTTTTTTTTTCCTCTAAGGGATAAATGTCTCTTGTCAAAATGTCTTTCAATATCGTAAATACCTCATGGTCAGACCCCTCATCATAACCTGTACCAAGTAGTCTCCCATCTGATCAGATTCTCCTGCTCCCTCTTGTGGCTAATGTTCTCCTGACTTTCTCTAGATTTCAGAATCCATTCCCTCAGCCTATCAGTTTGGTTCTAATTTTCAGTGGTAACTTGGGGCTAACAAAGCTAGTAGATTGCTGAACTAGCTGTTTCCAATTTTCTCTCTTAACAAAGGGAGATCTACCCCCAGAGATGCGGAGACATCCTTCAGGTTTAGTGGATGCAAATGTCACTTGTTCTCTGACTCTTTAAGATGGACTAGGTTCTGGGAAAGTGAGCTTGCAGAGTCTTGCTCTGAGATTTTATCCTGGACTCAGGGCCTCATTAAGTGCAGTGGGATTATTTTCAGTTTTCTTTTTTTCTCTTCCGAAAGATAGCTCTCCTTGTGTGAAAGTGTCTGCATCTCCTGTCTCTTCCTGCCTCCCTCTGTCCTCAGCCTCCCATGCATGTGGGCATACACACACACACTCTTCACAAAAAATATTTTATACAACACGTATTTTGAAAACTTCAACTAATAAATGACTTAGATTCTCAGCAGAGTTTGAATATCAAGCTGCTCTTTTTTCCGAACTGGAGACTCCTAGGGTAAACTACTCTTACTGATATGTTTTCATCACCAGCAGTTGAGAATACAGATGAGATCAGGCGTCTTTTACTAGTGTGTTGATTCAATTTGGAAGACAGTTGCTCCCAGCTCTTGTGCTTCAAGTGTTTTCTGTAGGCTCTCTTTGCTGACAACTCTGTATTGAACCCTTAAGTGTTTTATGTCTACATTTGTGATTTCTCCTTTGATGGGTGCAGTCAGGAGACTATAGTAAGTACAAAGTTTCATGAGAATCCCTTTTTCTCTTCATCTGAAACTGTGTAGCCAGTTTTCAGGAGGAAGAGGAGACCATGGGGGAGGGGAAAAGTGCTGAAGTGATGAAAAGCAGCTGAAGTGATGAAAGTGTGTTTGTGAGCAGGGGCAAGTACATTGTAGGCAGCTGCCTAGAAAGTGATTTGGGAAGCCCAAAACATGCCTGAATTCAAAGCATTTATCTGGCGACCAGTGTAGGATCAGGAATTCTTACTATTACAGATATTCATTTGAATAAAGTAATTCTGTCTAATAAATCCCTAATAGAACGCAATGGGATTACCTAGAAAAGAGTTCCCATTCATCCCCCAAACCATTCGCATCTGTTCATTTATTAACTTGGATTGGTTTATCAGATCATCTGGCAGATAGAGAAGTCCTGAGGACCTAGAACACAGGAAGGTGGAGAGGAAGTGAAAGTCCTGTCCAGCTAGTGCCCCTAGAGGGCCCTTCTGGTGGGGAAGTGCCCGGGAACTGGAGCCAGGCTACTGAAGTTGAGGGCTAGAAAGTAGCCATACAGAGGCAAAGATAAACTGGCACCCTGAAATTTTACTTCCAGGGCAGCAAATGTAACAAGTTTCTTGAAAATTTAGCTTAAGTCTTCTGAGAAATGGATGAGATATGTCCCTTAGTGTGAAATGATATCCTTAAAATCTTGAATGGCTTCTGCTGTGTCATTTTGGAGTATTCATACCATTCACCTAGAAAACTAGTGTGATACTCCTTCAGACAAACATTTATTTTTGCATATGTAATAGACATAGAAACATAAAATGTAAATATTGGAATCCATCTTAATTTTTTAGAAAAGACAAAAATTCATCACTTTATAGATGTCATTGTGTGTGAAGTCAGAAAAATAATCTCATGGTTGAACCTAATGTGAGATGAAGTCTAACAGACATGAGGGTGATTCAGCAATTTACTTTAACACAACTATGACATTTATTGAGCACTTAGTGTATGCACTGCACTGAGCTTTTCAGAGAATGCAGATGCTAAAGAGGAGTTATTTGACATTTGTTGAACACCCAATATGTTCCAGACATCAGTCTAGGCACTTTACCTATTTTCTCATGTAATACCCATGCAAGGAAACATCCTGATCCTGACTTAAAGATGAAGACTATGGTTCAGTTAAAAAACTTGTCCAAGAGTGAGTAGGTGATGGTACCAGTTTTTGAGGCTTTTCCAAAGTCTTGCTCTTTGTTCTTGTTGATGTACAGTCTAGAACACCTAAATACTGGGTCGAATAAGATAGGTGGCTGTGGCTGTCTAATAAGCCCAGTGCTCTAGAGTTGAGAGGAAGAAGAGAACACTGGAAAAGGTTTCTTGGAGGAGGAGGCATTTTAGTTCATTCTCAAAGAATGAAAAGGCCTTTGAAATAAGCAGAGTCTTGCTATTTTTAAAACATGTAAACAAGCCCCAGCTAATTTATGACAAGGACCACCCCAGAGCAAGGCTAGGGCCATTTCCAAATATCAGACCAGCTGCATATCCCAGTCAGGACCACGCCATGGGGCCTGTGGATCTGGAACAAGAGATAGCAGAAGCCATTGCACACATGTGTTTTACATGGGAAACCAAAGTGGATGATGAGTTTCCAGCACGCCTTGAAGGAGAGACGCTGTATCGGCCTCAGAGGTGAGGCACGGAACACAGCCCCTGCCCACCTGTCCCTTCCTTATATTTGATGGGTGTGGGTTCTGCACCATCACAGGTGGTTTTCCTTTCCCTCTTGAGCACCAAAAGGCTCTGGTGCTTTCTCCCTGAAGCTTTTTCAGCTGCCCACTTCTGCTTCCCCTTAAGGCACAGGACCCAGGGCCCCCTTTGGCTCTGCTCTGTTCAATGGACAGCGCCCACTTTTAGCAGGTTTAGAGAATCAGGCTGCTTACTCTACACACCAGCCACCACTTCCTCTCTGCTTCATGGTAGAGCCCCCGGAGCGAGTGGCATCAGACAAGGGCAAAAGGGTAAAGTCTGGGGAGGAGCCCAGGGGCTCGGTCATCTGTGTTCCTCAGAAACTGCAGGTCACCACTCTTCCAAATCTGCGAGGAGATCCAACCAGGCCATCCTAAAGGAGATCAGTCCTGGGTGTTCATTGGAAGGACTGATGCTGAAGCTGAAACTCTAATATTTTGGCCACCTGATGCGAAGAGCTGACTCATCTGAAAAGACCCTGGTGCTGGGAAAGATTGGGGGCAGGAGGAGAAGGGGACGACAGAGGATGAGATGGCTGGATGGCATCACCGACTCAAAGGACATGGGTTTGGGTAAACTCTGGGAGTTGGTGATGGACAGGGAGGCCTGGCCTGCTGCGCTTTATGGGGTCTCAAAGAGTTGGACACAACTAAGCTACTGAATTGAACTGAACTCTTCCAAATTCTACTTTTCAAATGTTGGTTGACATGGACCACCTGGAGCTGAAATCTGAGAGTTGATATTGGATGCAGTTGGTAACTCTTCTCTCTTTCTTTCTGTCTGTCTTCTCCTGGCTGTGCAGCTGCCCCTGCCCCTTTTTCTAGAACTTCTCATCACTTCTCACACTGCTTAGAACTCCTGGTAGCTCTGGAAGACCACATCAGAGGTCATCTAGTTTTTTTTTTTTTTTTTTAATATATATATTGACAACTAAGCAAATGGAGACCATATGAAATTAAATGAATTCATAGAATGAATATAGAAGTGGGATATAATTGGATCCAGATGTGTGACTCTAAAATTATTTCACCAAATTTACATCTCTCTTTTTCTTTGATAATATGTTAATAGAAGGCCCTAGACATGTGCCTGTGTTTTCTGAGCTCAGGAGTCCCTGGATGTCTAGCAGTGATTTCGTCAGATGGAAAGAGAATGATGACTTTGCTTCTAGATCAAGGATATTGATGAATGCAATGAAGGATGTATGGCCCTCAGACCAAAGTTCTCTGAGGTCAACAGGCATATCATGCATGCATGCTCAGTTATGTCTGACTCTTGGCAACCTGCTATATAGACTGTAACCCGCTAGGCTCCTCTGTGCATGGGGTTCTCCAGGCAAGAATGCAGGAGTGGGTTGCCATGTTGTCCTCCAGGCAACAGACATGTCATATTAGTTTTAATGTTTGTTTGAATTCAACAAATGGCATATTTTATATTGTGCAAGGTCCTTAACTTCTCTGTGCCTCATTTTATTCATCTGTTGAAAGTGAAAGTGAAAAAGTTGCTTGGTCGTGTCCAACTATTTGCAATCCCATGGACTGTAGGCTCCTCCATCCATGGGGTTTTCCAGGCAAGAGTACTGGAATGGGTTGCCATTTCCTTCTCCAGGGGTCTTCCTGACCCAGGGATCTTCATCTGTTAAATGGGAGTGATAATAGTAGAGAGCCTTATGGGGTTTTTGTGAGGAATAATACATTAATACTTATAAAACATATGGAACTGCCAATAGCACACGAGTGCTCAGTGAGGATTGCTTCTTACTGCTTGAGGGACGACTGTCCCAACTGTGTGCCTTTACGTGGACATTCTGATTGTGGAAGGTTGTCTTGGAGAGCCAGAAGGTAAGGACACACGTAATGGCTGCACCAGGTCACAAAACTGTTGTTTTGTTTTTTAATTAATTAATTTATTTTAATTGGAGGCTAATTACTTTACAATATTGTGGTGGCTTCTGCCATACATCAACATGAATTAGCCATGGGTGTACATGTATACCCCCATCCTGAACCCCCACAGAACTGTTTTTGAAAGGGCCACAGAGTAAATAATTTTGGCTTTGTGGACCACAGGGCCTGTCATAGCTACTCAACACTGCTGTGAAAATGTGAAAGCAGCCATTGACAGTGCTTAAATGCATGAACGTGCTGTGTTCCATAAAACAGTTTTTACTTACACTGAAATTTGAGCATTGTGTAATTTTCACATTATGAAACAGTGCTTTTTAAAAGTGTTTCAATCATTTCAAAGTATATTAAAAAAAATAGGCATTATCAAGACAGATGGTAGGCTAAATTTGACCTGTTGGCCATAGTTTCCTATCCCTCAAGACACAGATCTTAAGAGAAACACAGCAGTCACCGTAGGGGCTGCAGGAATCCGAGCAATCAGGGTTGGTGTCATGGGAAGAGAGCTGGCCTAGAAACTCAGAGACCTTGTTTTAGAGCCTCGCTTTGTCACTTCTGAGATGCGTGGCTTTGGGGAAAAAGTCTTTTAAGTTCTCATACCCTGAGTTTTCTTGCAGGGAAAAGGGAGGAAGGGGCAACATTAGAAGACTTTTAGGGGCCTTCCTAGCAATAAAAGCAGTTTTCTGAAGGGGAATTGGATATTCAAAATGGGTCATGGAGGACAGGTAGAAAAATATGAGAAGGGAAAACAGGGTGTATATTTGGGTAATTTTCAGTTTGTAGCTCAGCTGTCTACCAGGAATAGTAAATCTGGCAAGTTAGACAGGTGATGTATAATGGATGATGACCTTGAATGCCAAAGTGAGGATTAGGATATCATAGCTTTGGGCTGTCAGCAAAATTCTTCAATTTTACAGATCAAGCCGAGAAAGGGAAAATGACTTGTCCAAGACCACATGACTGGTTGGTGAGAGCCAAGACCAGCACTCATTTCTTTTGGCCCCAAGACCAATGACCCTTCTGTCTACAGTACTGCCCCCAGCAGTGTGGTAGAATGCAGTTAATTTTGACTGTGTGACTGTGCCCTTAGAGGGGGAGATTCTCATATACATTTCAGAAGCTGTTTTTAGCATTTTCTAAACATGATCTCATACCCCAGCATATCTAAGAAGGTAGGTCTGTGAGTAATCCCATTATTGAGAAGGGTAATTACAGAAGTGTCAGCCTAAGGCCTTGCACTCCCGCAACCTTTAGCCTGGCTTCTTGCTGAGTGTCTTTTAAAAAATTTTGGCTCAGATGTTATTTCATGAGCAAAGCCTTCCCTAATATCCTAGTAGGTCAGGCCTTCCATTACTTACTCTCCTAGGACTGTGTTTTTCCTTTATAGAATTTATCAATTAATAAATGCTTCTTTCTGTAACAATTTAAATGTTTCTGTTTGCAACAGTTTAAATTAACATCTATCATCTGTCTTCCTAGCTAGATAATAAATTCTGGGAGGAGAGAGATTTTCTGTTTAGTTCATGGTTCTAGCCCCCAGTACTTTGCCAGACACATAATACACATTCAGTGTTTGTCGAATGAATGAATACATGTTCTCTCATTAATCATTGATACTGGTGAAAATAATCCTTGCTTATGCAAAGACTTAATAGGCAGGAGTTAACTATCTTCACTTGTTAATAAAAGATTAAATGATGAGTATTTCCTTCTCCACTGAATTTTTTCTCTTTTTCAAAAGCCCCTGTCTAATCCTCAGCCTATCACAAAAAGACAATAATAGTCATGGCATAGTTACTAAAATTAAAACCATGAGCCAGTATTTAAACAGTTCTTCAAATACAGGTGTATGGGATTGTTTTAAAACAGTGGTCCCCATTCTTTTTGGCACCAGGGACTGACTATATGGAAGACAGTTTTTCCATGGACCAAGGTGGATGGTTTTGAGATGATTAAAGCACATTGCATTTATTATGCACTTTATTTCTATTATTATTACATCAGCTCCATCTCAGATCATCAGGCATTAGATCCCAGGGGTTGAGGACTCCTGGTTTAAAGGACATGTTCACTAGCTGCCTTACTTAGTAAACTGTATGTTTCCTAAACTGTGCTCGGGGATTTGTGTAAAAAGTTCAGATTTTCCCTCCTGAAAAGCTACTTGATTTATTTCTCTAAATTTGGTTAGTTCCTTTCTAAGCTGCTTCCATTTAAAAAAGTGGATGTGTTATATATACACCCAGAGCTGTGTCACTGCATCTATTGTCAGAAACTTCAGAAAATTAGAACATAGAATGTTGATGAAGTGTCACCATTGTGTGAGCACCAATCAACTTGAATTTTTTTAAAAAAAATTTTGTTTATTTGTGGCTGTGCTGAGTCTTTGTTGCTTCAGGGGCTTTTATCTGGTTGTGGTGAGCAGGGGACTACTCTACATGTGGTCTATGGGCTTATCATTGTGGAAGCTTCTCTTGTTGCTGATCGTGGGTTCTAGGGCACGCAGGCCTCAGTAGTTGCCGCACATGGACTCAGTAGCTGTGGCTCCCGCGCTCCAGAGCACATGTTTAGTACTTGTGGTGCAGTGGCTTAGTTGCGCTGGGACATGTGGGATCCTCTCGGCCTAGGGATTGAACCCGTGTCTCCTGCATTGGCAGGCAGATTCTTCATCACTGAACTATACCAGGAAAGCCCCCAACCTAGGTTTTTAAAAAATTATTTCTTTTTACTTTCTATTTCTGTTCTCCTCAAGGGAATCTTATTCTTTAAAGGATTGTGCTTTGTGACTATGTAGGAAAATTGGAAAGACCTACGAACTTTCAGTTGGTAAATTCCCATCCCTGAAAAACAATCTACTTGAAGATGAAGCTTAATGACTCAGGGAAAAAAGCTGATGAAATTCACCAGTTTGCTCACATAACCAGCATTTTTGTTGTTAAAAAAGATTTTTTTTAAGGCGTTGTGCATGTTCCTATTGCATGGCTTGAAACTGAATTCTGTATTAAACATCCCCAGTCCCAAGAGACAGACTAGAAAGCTGGAAGAGTGACTGCAGAGATTTACTCTTGAGTTGAAGGGAACAGGGGAACTTGGTAAGGCTCCATACCAGCCTCTCATTTAAAGAGCACAACTTTCCATACCACCTAGGAGGTCCAGTTTGGGTTTTATGTTTCTGTGTATTGTTGACCTCTGTTCAGAGCTTGTGAGTGGAACCTGATTGAGAGGTCTCTGAAGCCTTCCAGAGAAGCAGAAGATATTAAGAAGAGGTGGCAAGAATACACAGAAGAACTGTACAAAGAAGATCTTCACAACCCAGGTAATCACAATGGTGTGATCACTCACCTAGAGCCAGATATACTGGAATGCTAGGTCAAGTGGGCCTTAGGAAGTATCACTATGAACAAAGCTAGTGGAGATGATGGAATTTCAGTTGAGTTATTTCAAATCCTAAAAGATGATGCTGTGAAAGTGCTGCACTCAATATGCCAGCAAATTTGGAAAACTTGGCAGTGGCCACAGGACTGGAAAAGGTCAGTTTTCATCCCAGTCCCTAAGAAAGGCAATGCCAAAGAATGCTTAAACTACCACACAGTTGCGCTCATCTCACACGCTAGTAAAGTAATGCTCAAAATTCTGCAAGCCAGGCTTCAACAACACATGAACTGTGAACTTCCAGATGTTCAAACTGGCTTTAGGAACCAGAGATCAAATTGCCAACATCCGTTGGATCATCAAAAAAACAAGAAAGTTCCAGAAAAACATCTACTTTTGCTTTATTGACTATGCCAAAGCCTTTGACTGTATAGGTCACAACCAACTGTGGAAATTCTGAAAGAGATGGGAATACCAGACCACCTGACCTGGCTCTTGAGAAATCTGTATGCAGTTCAGGAAGCAACAGTTAGAACTGGACATGGAACAACAGACTGGTTCCAAATTGGGAAAGGAGTACGTCAAGGCTATGTATTGTCACCCTGCTTATTTAACTTATATGTAGAGTACATCATGAAAAACGCTGGGCTGGAGGAAGCACAAGCTTGGAATCAAGATTGCTGGGAGAAATATCAATAACCTCAGATGTGCAGATGGCACCACCCTTATGGTGGAAAGTGAAGAACTAAAGAGCCTCTTGATGCAAGTGAAAGAAGAGAGTGAAAAAGTTGGCTTAAAGCTCAACATTCAGAAAATAAAGATCATGGCATCTGGTCCCATCACTTCGTGGCAAATAGGTGGAGAAACACTGGAAACAGTGGCAGACTTTATTTTGGGGGCTCCAAAATCACTGCAGATGGTGATTGCAGCCATGAAATTAAAAGACGCTTGCTCCATGGAAGAAAAGTTATGCAACCTAGACAGCATATTAGAAAGCAGAGACATTACTTTCCCAACAAAGGTCCATCCAGTCAAGGCTATGATTTTTCTAGTATTCATGTTTGGATGGGAGAGTTGGACTGTGAAGAGAGCTTAGCACTGAAGAATTGATGCTTTTGAACTGTGGAGTTGTAGAAGACTCTTGAGAGTCCCTTGGACTGCAAGGAGATCCAACCAGTCCATCCTAAAGGAGATCAGTCCTGAATATGATGCTGAAGCTGAAACTCCAATACTTTGGCCATGTGATGCAAAGAACCAACTCATTGGAAAAGACCCTGATGGTGGGAAAGATTAAAGGCGAGAGGAGAAGGGGACAACAGGGGATGAGATAGTTGGATGGCATCACCAACTCAATGGACATGAGTTTGAGTGGACTTGGGAGTTGGTGATGGACAGGGAGGCCTGGCGTGCTGCAGTCCATGGGGTTGCAAAGAGTTGGACATGACTGAGCTGAACTGCACTGCACTGAAGACTTCCATGGATTTGCTCCTTTGCCCTGTGTCTATGTAGGTTCCTAGCTATCCTTAGCTGTTTCTCTTTGAGGAAAGCAGAGCAAATCCTTGCCAAAATTATGAAGTATGTATATTACTCTCAGTGATTTAATCTCCTCTTTGGAGGACCCTGTTCATCTCTGATTAGGGTCCATTTTTCTCTGCCCTCTTCTCTCTTCCCTTCCGTACACACTCACCATTTTTATTTTTTGGCCATGCTACATGGCATGTGGAATCCTAGTTCCCCAACCAGGGATGGAACCTGTGCCCCCTGCATTGGAAGCATGGAGTCTTATCCACTGGACTGCCAGGGAAGTTCTGAGGGAAATCCTGGGACTTCATATTTTAGTGTTGTCTGGAGTCCCAGTTTGTGATGAGAGCCCATCTGATATATTACTTCACTTCAGCAGCATACTGATATTACAAAAAATGTCTCCTAATATGTAAGCACCACCTTCCATCAAGGACCTTCTTTAAGTCCTTTTGCTGTCTAGTCTGTCTTTGCTAAACATGCTGATGCCCTTCCAGCTAGTTCTGCCTTCCTACCCAGTTCTGCCCTTCATGCATTTCTACCTGTCATGCCAGTCCCAGGACCATCTACATCAGAATCACCTATGATGCTTCTTAAAATTCAAATTTGGGGGTTCCTCTTTAGAGCTACAGGGCTTTCCTCATGGCTCAGCAGGTAAAGAATTTGCCTGTAATACAGGAGACCTGGGTTTAATCCCTGGGTCAGGAAGATCCTCTGGAGAAGGGAATGACTGCCCACCCCAGTATTCTTGCCTGGAGAATTCCGTGGATAGAGGATCCTGGTGGGCTACAGTCCATGGGGTCACAAAGAGTTGAACGCGACTAAGCATTTAACACTTAACACTTTTTTTCTTTAGATCTACTTTGTACCCAATGATAGGGCCCAGTTATCTTCACTTCAATGAATTTTCCAGAAGATCCTTAGGTGAAGTGAAGTTGAAGAAGTGTTGTTCTGTGCCTTTAGGCACATCATTGCTTCCTTCTGCAATGCCCTTACTCTCTCCAGCTTCTGTTGCTTTTTCCAGTCCCTTCCTTTTATGGAATTTTCCATCTTCTTTCTCCTATTCATGGTCATTTGAGTAAACATCACTTGAAGACCGTATATTTATCAGGAACAGGGACTGGGAATCTGTCCTTTTTGTAATCCCCACAGTGTTTGATCTGGTGCTTTGCACTAGAAGTCGTTCAATAAATTCTTGAGAACAAATGAATGGTCTACTCTCTAGAATTAGGAATACCAGGAGGGTTATACTTCACTCAAACAAATGTCTGAAGGCAAAATGTCAACAAGCTAGTGTGGGAAATATTTTTAGGTAGGAGATCTTTTTTGGTGACCCAGAAATAAATGTGACACACATATGACCTCATTTTTTTTCAGTGTAAGGTCAAACATCAGAAAAGGTTGCTCTTTTCAGGGTGGATGGTGAACAAATCATTACCTGAAATAGTTGCTATTGTCCAACATGAGACCCCTGAAAGTTTCATGGAAGAGATGATCTGAGGCCCCCTCTGGGAGTTCACTACATTTGAAATCTTTTGGTTGCAAGACTGTAGATGGAGCAATTGGAGGTTTCTAGAAGCCCACTTGTATGACCCCAAGACCCCAGGTATGTTAACCTGGAAATGAGGTGGTCCACTTTGAGGGCATTCACGTGGTGAATTCATGTGGTCATAGTCTTCCTATCTGAATGCCTGGAAAGTCTCTCCTCTTCCATGATTCCCTAGTCATGGAAGAGTTCTGTCTTCTGGAAAGCAAGACTCACTCCTTGTCTCTCGTAATGACTTACTAGAATGTGAGCTTCTTTGGGGAATATCATCTTATATGTCTTTAAAACACAGTATCTGGCACATCTGAGTGGCTAAGAAAAGCTTGGCAAACTTGTGAATGAATGTGTTGTTTTCCCATTTCTTTGGATTACTTACCAGTTAAAAAATTAAAAGGTAAACATGTCTTGACCCCAAGACGTGGGGTCTGTGGGCTGTGTTGAGACTATTAAAAATTTTTTGATTTATTGTCATTAGAACTGAGTATTAACTTACTTGTTGGGCTAAAATTTGGTGTCATTCTCCCCAGCTTTTCAGATTGCCTTCTTTTATTTTAGTTTTGCTTGTTCACTGCTAGGATTTCATTCACTATTTTCTTTTCTCCTGACTGAATGGAAAAACCTTGAGATTATTACATGCCTTTGGAGGGATTTCCGACCTCAGATTTTAGCTGATGATCCCCTAAATGGATCATCTTTCCTTGTCACGTGATGAAGGGGCGTGCTTACAAAAGCCTTCCTTGGGGGTGGGGCGGCAGGAGATGGGCAAGGGAAAGATGAAAATCTCTAGGTGAGGTGATGTAAACTACACACGTTTATTCAGGTGGAAAGGAGGGGCAGCATGAGAAGGTTATTTTGCATGAAGTAAGGAGCTCTTTGCTAGGAAAGAACAGTCTTGTTAATCTCTGTAGTGAAAACAGATAAATGAAAAGGTGTTGCGGTTCTTCATTCTTCTCCTCTACCGCATATTGATTGTGGCTTTTCAGTCTGATACTGGCCTCTGCTCCCTTTAGGGGTATCCATCTTACCTAGGGAACATTTCTAAATGCATATGCCTAGGTCCAACACCTGGATTCTGATTCCACATCAGAGATTTGATGAATCAGCACAAGGCCAACTGAGAAGTATTTTATTCATTTAATAAAAGTAGGTGCTGTGCATCTTCCATGTAGCAGCTCAAGGAACTGGGTGAACAAGGGAGACAGAAATCCCTACCCTTACAGAGTTGACATCTATGAGAGAATGAGCAGAACTGTTAAATAAAGTATATATTGTATAAAAAATAGTAAGTTCTAAGACTTAAAAACATAGAGAAACAGACTGTGGTTTCCATGGGGGGAGGAATTGGGGGAGAGAGTGACTGAAAATTTGAAATTAGTAAACATAAACTATTACATATAGAATAGATTAACAGCAAGGTCCTACTGTATAGCATGGGGAACTACATTCAATATTTTGGGATAAACCATAATGGAAAAGAATATAAAGAAGAATGCATATATGTGTATAACCAAATCACTTTGCGGTCCAGCAGAAATAAACACAGCATTGTAAATCAACTATAATTCAATAAAAAGTAATAAGTTCTATATAGAAAAACAAAGTAAGGGGAAAGGGTCTCATGACTTTTCAGTAACATTTTCATTATCCTGAAACCATCTTTCCTTTTTGGCCACGTTACCTGACCATTACCCCAGCTGCTACCTTTGGTGAATGAAGAGGCTGTTTTCTGACATGGGACAGGGCCCTGTCATCTTGTAAGTCTGGGCAGGGGGCTTGAGCCCCTTACGTGATGTCTAACTGCTTGTCTCCCAGAAGACCTGTCCTCATTTTTCAGGCAGAAAAGTGGAAACTCTCTCTTTGGGGAAAAAGTAAAGTAATAGCAGAGCGTTCTATGGGCACTAAAGGGGCTCCTTGGTGAAGTGGGGCCATGGCCTGATGGCCCGAGGGTGGGGGCCAGAATGGTAATTGGCTCCCTCGGTGGACGATCAGATAAAGAAGGGCATCCGCTGGCAACATCTTTTGTCTAGAAGCATTTGGAAGTGCTTGCATTTGTAGTGGATGAGAATTCGTGGTTGCTTTACCGTTGCCTTAGAAACCGAGCCATTGCTTTGTTTTGAGGCTTTCAGTCAGCAAGAATTACAGAGATGGGGATTCCAGGTCTTGATGGAGAGTCAAGGAGTTCCTTGGAAAAACCCAGCTGCCGATCAGCAGAAAGAGACTAGGCCCCCTCAAGCACAGAACTGGTGAAAATGCCAGAGGTGTTCCCTCTCTGAGCTGGTTCTCCTTGCGGTCAGAACCACTGAAGCTCCCACTGCCGTGCTGCCTAACTACTCCTTGAACCTCTGCTGTGGCAGTTTGATGAAGATCTGTCTGGCGAGTACATGCACCCATTTCTGTGACCTCTCCTTTTGCCATAGAGGGGTGGGCTCACTCAGTTTGATACCTGTTCACCATCCTTTGTCAGTGATGGTCAGGTCTGTCATCTATAGGTGTTGGAGCTGTTTGTTTTAAAATAAATAGCAGAAGATAATGTGAGTATTCTTGCTACTGTGCTGAAGGCTCATTTGGATGATGTAATGAACATTCCTAAGTAAGAACTGGCCCTGGATGTAAGGGCTTATCTGAAACCACTGTGAAGATCAGACTACCCCTTGTTCAGAGTTCAGTAGATCAGGGTGAAAGATTAGAAGGTCAGGCAGCAGACTAATGCATCAACAGCTACTATTTGCTGCTTAATTTTCATAGAAATAAATATTTGAGGAGACAGTGGCAAGAGTCAGATCTGTTCGCATCTGATGACTGAGGCATCAGAATGGAGACAAAACATGGAGGAAAAAAATGAAGGACTCATTTTTTGATGACACCTAACCCACATCCTCAGGGCTTCACTGGTGGCTCAGTGGTAAAGAAACCCCATATCCTCACAAGCATTTGGATTTGGTGTTAATTTAATAAAGAAACTGAAGTCCAGAGAGTTCTTTCCAGTTGCTTCACGGCCAATAAGCTATAGCAGTGTTTTTTGGTCAACTGACCTTGCAAATTAGACTACTGTGAAACCACCTTTTGGATATAATTGTGACATTTTTGAGTTAATCTCAGAAGTCCCCTCCTTTTTATATAATAGCGATGATGGATTTTTTTTTTAACTGCTCTGTTCACCCTTAGACATTGATAATTGATACCCTTTGGGCTGGGAGCATATTGGGAGATGTTGGTTGGGGCAGGGCTTCTTCTTGGCAGACTGAAGAGATTGCCCTGAGAGTATCTGCAAAAGTGGTTGCCAGGTAATTGCTAAAAGGTGGGAGAGTGGGAGCCCATTGTCTCCAGGAACATTTCAGCCCACAGGTTACTTCCCAGCTGTGGGTATCTGTCTGTGTCAGTCTGCCATCCGCAAGGTAAAACTAGGCTTGTTGGAAACCTTTCATGGGCCTTTTGCTACCTAACCCCACATAGAAGCCAGGAGGTTTTCCACTGAGCTAGTCCAAGCCCAAATCCAGTCATTCTCAAAAGATCACTGTATACAGTCTCAGGTGTGGTAGCATGGAGCAGGGGATTGCATCAGTCTCAGAGATAGACCGGGCTTTGAATCTTAGTTACTGTCTGACTTTCAGCAAGTATGTAACCTGTCTGGAACCACAGTCTTCCCACCTACAAATAGGCTTATAGTATATTGTTAGGGGTGCTATTCACACAGACTCTAATGGAAATGGCAACATTAGGAGTTGTATAACAGGGCAGTGCTGGTTCCTGGAAGTATTAGATATAATAATTAGATATAGATAGATGAAAAAATTTAGCATGGTGTCTGGGACAGTGTTTAATAATGGAGCCTGGGATTACCATCTCAGGCAATCAGCTGTGATTTGTGATTTGCTGTGGTATCATTTTGAAACGTGCCTCAAAGAAGGAAAATAGTTCAGGGTACAGAAAGCACAATACGCAAAGACCTGGAGGTAAGAAAGTGCTGTTACGTTCAGGAAATTGAGAGAATTCCCATATTTTAGAACTCAAAGGCCAGATCCGGAAAGGTCTAAATAGCCTATTGAGGGGGTTTGCATTTGTCATCAGGGCAGTAGGCCATGAAGAGTTTTAAGGGGAGTGAGAGAGTGTGATCTGCATTTTGGGAGGTTTGTTTTGGCTGAGATGTGAGGAATGGAATGATGAGCCTTGGCAGCAATTTCAAGGGAGTGGTTCATCCTATCCGCCCTGGAGACAGGCGCAGCTTTGTGTCTGTTCGGGTGGGCTCTGTGTGTTCTGTCCTGTTCCCTCTGAGCAAATTCTTAACCTTTCTGATCCTTCAGTTCAGTTCAGTCACTCAGTCATGTCTGACTCTTTGCGACCCCATGAATCGCAGCACGCCAGGCCTCCCTGTCCATCAGCAACTCCTGGAGTTTACTCAAACTCATGCCCATCGAGTCAATGACACCATCCAGCCATCTCATCCTCTGTCGTCCCCTTCTCCTCCTGCCCCCAATCCCTCCCAGCATCAGGGTCTTTTCCAATGAGTCAACTCTTCTGATCCTTACAGGTTACCAAAATGTTTTAAGTTACAGATCTTCCAAAAGGATCACTGCAAATGTTTATTTCGCCCTTTTAAACTTTAGATCTTTACTATATCATTTTATATACCTGCAAGGCATCAGGATCATTGCCTTGATCAGACATTTTTTTTTTTAATAAGAGGCAAATGCTGGCTTCCTTTTTTCTTCTCTTGCCCTTATAGTCTGTTCTTCAGTGAACCAGCAGAGAGATCATTTTAAAAGATAAATCAACTCATACCACACTTCTGATTGGGATCTCCCTGTGATTCCCATCTCCTTCACAGTCAATGCCGATGCCTTACAGTGGCCTCAGTGCCCCTCGTGATCCGTCCCCACTGAGTTTCCAGCTCCTGAGCTCTGCTTCTTTCCATCACTGCTCTTTCACCACACAGATTTCTTCCTGGTCCCTAGACTATGTGAAGCACAATTCTCATCAAGGTCTTTGTACCTAACGTGAAATTCTCCTCCTGCAAGTATCCACGAAGCTTGGGCCTTTTCTTCCTTCAGGACTTTGCTCAAATGGCACCTTATCAGTGAGGCATTCTTTAAACTGCCCATTATAAAATCATGCATTTCATGTGTGTGCACTTACTGACACACTCAGCCTGGCACAGACACCATAACATACAGACTTCCCGTCCTATTGAAACTGCTCCCTACCCCCCACCATTACAGTACTTTTAATCACCTGACATTTATATTCATTTGTTTGTTTCCTCCCCATTAGAATATAAGGTCTGCAAAGATAGAGACTTTAAAACAAATTCACTGATGAATTCTCAGGACCTAGAAGAGAGCTCATCATGTCCTAAAATTTGTCTGGGCAGCTCTCATAAATCTGTGGAATAAATTGCTGCAAGGGAGTTAGAACTAAATCTGCCACTGTTATTCCAGGGATGGTTCAGGGTTGCCTTGTTTTAAGAAGAGATCCTATAACCTACTCAAGCCCATTCATGGCTGAACAAGCAGACACACTGACCATGAACTTCTGCATATTTTGAAAATATGTTTCTTCTGTCTTTCGACCTTTTACTTAGAATGGAGTTAGAGCATCACAGCCCTCTGCTGTGTCTTCCTTAGTGTGAGGAAAATGTCAAAGCTTATCTCCCTGTAGTGATGAGCTTTAAAAAGGGGGGGGGGTGCTTTAGGTGATGCCAGAATGTGCTGGGCCAGGTAGGGGTTCTCCTGGGTCCTAGT
Source organism: Cervus canadensis (assembly GCF_019320065.1). Taxonomy (NCBI): domain Eukaryota; kingdom Metazoa; phylum Chordata; class Mammalia; order Artiodactyla; family Cervidae; genus Cervus; species Cervus canadensis. The sequence goes on along the minus strand of NC_057390.1, from coordinate 22,106,591 downwards.
GCAGTTTTCAGTATAAGCCATCAGCAGTAAGCCTAGGGTAGAGAGTGTAGGTAAATGTGGGGGTGACTCAGATACCCTGAAGCCACGAAGGGTTCTAACCCAGCTCTACGTTTAACTTTATGTCAGGCCACAGGACTAAAACCTGACTCAGGACCCTTCTTATCCCTACATCATTGGATGTTATAACTGGCTTTCCAGACCAGAGTCACCCTGACTTGCAGCAGATCCTTCTTTGTTTCATTGTCCCCCACCCCACTCACCATCACCAAAACCTTGGAATCAGAGGTGATACAAGGTCACTGAGAAGCACAAACCTTGATTACCTGAGCAGAGTGATAGTTGGAGCCTTCGTGAACCTGGATTCCCACCAGTGATGCTATTGCCATTTCCCCAGTTGCCTAAGGCCCTTTAATCCCATAGGTACTTTTGGTCACTGTCATTTTGCCACATGAGCTAATTTAGTTGGAATTATTGCCCCTGTATTTTTAGGTCACTTGAGCCCTCTATAGAACTGATGTGTATTTTAGAATGACCATGAGAAGTCTGACATTGACACAGAGAAGGAACATTTTATGGCTGGTAATGCTGATTTCACAGCCTGTCAGGCACAACCTGGGCAAGACACACGCCTAGACCTGGGCCTGCTCATCTCCCTTTCCTGCCATGGGCAGCCTGCAGATTCTAGAATGAGATCTGTACACAGATATGAAGAGCAGTGCTCGAAGAACCAGATGCCCAGCTGCTAATGCATCAGAAGACCTGGTCTTGCTAAAAATTAGGAGGAAATGTGCTCTCATCAAAACATGCTTTTAAAGTCTACACTTAACGTGTGGAAATATTGCCTTACAGCAGAGTTTTTTCCCCCCTCAAGTGCAAATACCGTTGAGCTTTGATTGTAGGCAAGCTGGAGGATTTCTCTGGTTCTAAGATCCATAAGTTTGTTGTTGTTCAGTTGCGAAGTCATGTCCGACTCTTTGCAACCCTGTGGACTGCAGCATGCTAGGCTTCCCTGTCCTTCACTATTTCTTAGTGTTTGCCCAGATTCATGTCCATTGAGTCTATGATGCCGTCCAACCATCTCATCCTCTACTGCACTCTTCTCCTTTTGTCTTCAGTCTTTCCCAGCATCAGGGTCTTTTCCAATGAGTCAGCTCTTCACATCAGGTGACCAAAGTATTGGTGCTTCAGCATCAGTCCTTCCAATGAATATTCAGGGTTGATTTCATTTAGAATTGACTGGTTTGATCTTGCAGTCCAAGTGACCCTCATGAGCCATAGGACACAGTTGCATTAAATACAGTGTAAACTGTGCCCCAGAATTTAAGATCATCACCAAGTCATGCATTTGCAGGATTTTTAGCGTCTAAACTTCATAGCATCGCTCTTAATGTGATTTTGGCAATGAAACCGTTTTTGGAAGGTGACTGTGTTAACCACAGTTTAAAAGAAAATCTGCCTTAGCAACAAGGAGAAAATTATTTAATGCATCAAAACCTTGTGTTTTTTCTCATTGGCTGTCAGTATGCATGCATGTGTGTTCAACAAGGCAAGGATATAATTGAACGTTTTATTCCAGTAAGTCAGCTGTGTACATTGCTCATTGCTCAGTAAATGGGGCTACATGTAGAAAATCCACAAGTGGAGAGATTGGGCTGTAAACATTACCAAGGATTGCTTTATCACAGATGGATTCTTAGAGTCATGATTCACCATAGATGTTGTGATAGTCAGATACAAACAAATCACTGGTAAATGTAATACAAATAATTGGGTCACTTGAGTGCTTTGGATCTGGATCTAATGATGTGATTTTCCCCCACCCTCCCCCTTTCTTTTTCTCCCCAGTAGGTTGGGACAGTTGGAACTCTGCCATTGTTCAGCATGCTGCAGCTCAGTCTGTCACCCACCTTGTCGATGGGATTTCATGTGTTAGCCGTGGTGGCCCTCGTGTTTTCCCATGTGGACCATATAAGTGCTGAGACAGAAATGGAAGGAGAAGGCAATGAGACTGGCGAGTGTACTGGCTCCTATTACTGTAAGAAGGGGGTGATTTTACCCATTTGGGAGCCCCAGGACCCTTCCTTTGGGGACAAAATTGCTAGAGCGACTGTGTATTTTGTGGCCATGGTCTACATGTTTCTTGGCGTCTCAATCATTGCTGACCGGTTCATGTCCTCTATAGAAGTCATCACGTCTCAAGAGAAAGAAATCACCATAAAGAAACCCAATGGAGAGACCACCAAGACAACTGTGAGGATCTGGAATGAGACAGTGTCCAACCTGACCTTGATGGCCCTGGGATCTTCAGCTCCAGAGATCCTCCTTTCAGTAATTGAGGTGTGCGGCCATAACTTCACTGCAGGAGACCTCGGTCCTAGCACCATTGTGGGGAGTGCTGCATTCAACATGTTCATCATCATTGCACTTTGTGTATACGTCGTCCCAGATGGGGAGACAAGGAAAATCAAGCATTTGCGTGTGTTCTTTGTGACAGCAGCATGGAGCATCTTTGCCTATACCTGGCTTTACATCATTTTGTCTGTCAGCTCTCCTGGGGTTGTGGAGGTCTGGGAAGGTTTGCTTACTTTCTTCTTCTTCCCCATCTGCGTTGTGTTTGCTTGGGTGGCAGACCGGAGGCTCCTGTTTTACAAGTATGTCTACAAGAGGTATCGGGCTGGCAAGCAGAGGGGAATGATTATTGAACACGAAGGAGACAGGCCATCTTCCAAGACAGAAATTGAAATGGATGGGAAAGTGGTCAATTCCCATGTTGACAGTTTCTTAGATGGAGCCCTGGTTCTTGAGGTTGATGAGAGGGACCAAGATGATGAAGAAGCCAGGCGAGAAATGGCGAGGATTCTGAAGGAACTCAAGCAGAAGCACCCAGAGAAGGAAATAGAGCAATTAATAGAATTAGCCAATTACCAAGTCTTAAGTCAGCAGCAAAAAAGTCGAGCATTTTACCGCATTCAAGCTACCCGCCTGATGACTGGAGCAGGCAACATTTTAAAAAGGCATGCAGCAGACCAAGCCAGGAAAGCCGTCAGCATGCACGAGGTCAACACGGAAGTGGCTGAAAATGACCCTGTCAGTAAGATCTTCTTTGAACAAGGGACGTATCAGTGTCTGGAGAACTGTGGCACGGTAGCCCTGACCATTATCCGCAGAGGTGGTGATTTGACCAACACTGTGTGTGTTGACTTCAGAACAGAGGACGGCACAGCCAATGCTGGGTCTGATTACGAATTTACCGAAGGAACTGTGGTCTTCAAGCCTGGTGAGACCCAGAAGGAAATCAGAGTTGGCATCATTGATGATGACATCTTTGAGGAGGATGAGAATTTCCTTGTGCATCTCAGCAACGTCAAAGTATCTTTGGAAGCCTCGGAAGATGGCATCCTGGAAGCCAGTCATGTCTCTACCCTTGCTTGCCTGGGATCTCCCTCCACTGCCACTGTGACTATTTTTGATGATGACCACGCCGGCATCTTTACTTTTGAGGAACCTGTGACTCATGTGAGTGAGAGCATTGGCATCATGGAGGTGAAAGTACTGAGGACATCTGGAGCGCGTGGAAATGTTATCGTTCCCTATAAGACCATTGAGGGGACCGCCAGAGGCGGAGGAGAAGACTTTGAGGACACATGCGGGGAGCTCGAGTTCCAGAATGACGAAATTGTGTAAGTTCTTTTTTTTTATGCCTGTGTGTCTGTGGTTGAGTGCGTTTGTGGTTGTGCGAACATGTGTGTGTTTTTTAAAAACTAAATGGTGAAGAAAGAATGGATTGGTTACTATACAGAACCACTTTCAAACTATCAAAATATCCCAGCTTCTAGCTTATGTGCCACTGATCAATATACTGTATATGTCAAGATCCTAATGTGATTTTCTTTTTACTTTTATGCTTTTGCAGTTTTTAAGTACATTTACAGATCATGATGAAATGAGTCTTCTGACAGAATTTATGCACTTAATGATGGGTTGAAAAACTTGTATTCTATCTTGATCATGTAACAGACACACAGAAAGGGAATATCTAAAAGTCATGTTATGTCCTAACTTCATTACTGAGTACAAATTGGGAAAGCCCAAAAATAATTTCCTGGCTACCAGGGTTGGCTGAAATGATTTTTGCTGCTTTTCTCAGACACTGTTTTTGTGATGGTATAATGTTTCTGCTGAAATGCTAATGCTTAATTATAACTTAATGACCAATCCTGCCTTTTCAGTTTGATGCCAATGGGGAGAAGTCATAAAGTTCTTTTTTATTTCTAGTCTGATTTTACTTTACATCGTTAAACAAACCTTTTTACCCTACTGGCATAGGGATGGTGAGAGAAGTAAGATTCTAAGTGTCTGAAATGACAAGGAGCAGGTCAGAGAAAAGAAGTGGAAAACAATTAAGTTTTCCTATTGACACGTCACAGTGATATTTGCCAACACTGTAACACAGAATGTCTAATTCTGTAATGATTCCTCCACTGGCAGATGATGTTTAGAGAGCTTTTCCTCCTTCCTTGCCTAAGGCCAGGGGCATTGCACCCATCAGAAGCAAACCAGAAAATATGACTCAGTCAGTAATATCCAAACTGCAAGTATGAAAGAAAAGGAACTGTTTATAATATCTGCAGTGAAACATTCATGTTAAGTCATTCATTTGAAAATATTCAAATGAATGATTATGTTGATGGGATCATTGATAACTTAGGAATTTCAGGATAAACAATATAAAATATAGTTTGTTATCAAAATGGTTAACTCTTGTTAATGGCACATGACATCGCAGGTGCATTCTCTTCAAGATGAAATTTCTTATACAATAAGTATAGAGAAAATAAATATAAGGATTGGGGAGGGGCAGAGGAAACAGATTTTCCTAAAAGAGCCTTCTGGAGTCTTTCACCTCTTGACATTGTATTTATAGAGATGGGTAATCAGTGTGCTGTCACAGTGAAATCTAGGAGAGATTGTAATAGCCTTCCTTGGATGTGTGTGTGGGGAGAACTTTTGCTCAATATCTATTTTACATTGGTTCTTATGCTGTTAACATTCCACTTAGTGAGACATGTTTTGTTGGGACAGATACTTTACTGAAAGATGGTAATAGGAAATGAATATCCTGCACACTCAAAGACAGATTTTCCCAAAAGCCTGTATTGATTATGGTCCTGCCCACATTAGTACATAAACTTTATTTCTTTGCTGGGAATTCTTGCTCATTACATTTCATAATCATTTCAATTATTGAACCCTCTTGTATTAGATATACTTTTACATGGATTACAAGTGCTATTGCATATTATTAAAGGAATACTGCATGTTATTAAATGAATTCACAAGGGTAGCTCTTAAATATGACCAAATAGGTATTTTGTTTTGTTTACTCATTTTACTTAGGATGTTTTCTCAAAAAATGCAATATTGTTTTCCCTTGAGAATAATGGCTCTGTACTTGTTTGAGAAGCAGCTTTCCCTGTTTAGTCTGGTGTTCAGGACTTTTACCAAAGCATACATAAATTTCTTTTGGGCAGAGTGTAGTAGAAGAAGGAAAAAAGAGACAGTGGTTTGATGGTAAAATTTAGTCTGTCAAGCTCTATTTCAAACATTCACCCTATGCCATTAAATTGATTTAATTCTTGCTATGAAAGGAATATTGCCAAACTTCAGCTTTAGAAATTTAGATATCTTGTGAAAACTGGTAAGAATCAGTGGAATTATCAGCATCTCTGTGTATGTGTTCTTAGGAGTATTCGAGATGAATAGCCATTTCTAGTTCTATAAAATTCTTCCTATCTTTTATGTGGTAAGTTGAAATATGAACTTTTAGTAATGACAAAACATGTTATTTATAAGTGTAATGAAAGTACATCTTCTTTCTGAAATTTTAAGTAATTTTCATCTTAGTGTTATAGAGTTTTGCTACTGGTAAGGTTTGAAGATAGTTAATACGTCTATTGCTTGAATAAATTTGTTGCAGTGACTTGTACTTAGCCTTAATCTAGGCACCAAAGATTCAAACAAATGCGTCTGGGAAAACATAATATTATCAAAGATCCCTTATTCTTTTTTTTTTTTTTTTTTATGGATTGTTTTTCCTCTGGTAGTTGTTTCCAATGTCAGGTCCATACAGTCAGATCCAAGTTAAAAAGAGTTTGTCATCATGCAAACTAGTCTAGGTGAAGTATGTAGACACACTTAGTTTTTATCTTTTAAAATGAATTTATATTTCATCCAATTACAAAGGTAATCTTGAGAGATGACATTCTCAAAAACCTAAAATACATGGATGGGACTATGGACACTCCTCAGCTTTAAAATTACTGCAGATGGTGACTACAGCCATGAAATTAAAAGACGCTTGCTTCTTGGAAGAAAAGTTATGACCAACCTAGACAGCATATTAAAAAGCAAAGACCTTACTTTGTCAACAAAGGTCTGTCCAGTGATGGAATTCCAGTTGAGCTATTTCAAATCCTAAAAGATGATGCTGTGAAAGTGCTGCACTCAATATGCCAGCAAATCTGGAAAACTCAGCAGTGGCCACAGGACTGGAAAAGATCAGTTTTCATTCAAATCCCAAAGAAAGACAGTGACAAAGAATGCTGAAACTACCGCATAGTT